>NC_071573.1:51001613-51322844 GCF_024509145.1 Vidua macroura
CTCCTGATAACTGCTTGCTGCTTATGACAATAAAGCTTTCATAAATATCTAAACATTTTTCTGTATTATTTATTCAAAATCTCTGCATGAATGACTGGATGAGAATATTTGGCCAAAGGCTTTGCATTTGAGAAATTTACAGAAGCAAAGTGTTAGCAAAAAAGTACCTCTACAAGCTGATCATTTCGGAGACTATTCCCCACCATAAGCTTGTGAAGTAAAGTGAGTCAATCTAAAATATTTATGTATTTCTTTAGGTATAACAATAAGACAATCAAAATATTTTTCAGTGGTCACAAGTAAAAAAATTAATTGTTACATAAGGACCCTAAAATACTGATATTTTGTTAAATACAGTACAGTCTAATTAATTACTCTATTTCTGGCAACCTTCTCAGACACATGTAAAAATAAAGTGTAATTTAACATTTTAATTTCAAATGAAACTGCAGTTCCAAAGAATGTTCTACCAGCATAACAACTGTCTTATTGAAGACATATTCTCTTTCTATCAAGGCCACATTCAAAATCTACTGAGGTCAGTAGGAAATCCAGTGTCATAAATTACATGCTGCAAAAGCAAAATATCTACTTTTTGCTATATCAGACTATTTGGTATATTTTAATGAAAATCAAACAAAATATATAGAAGATCATTTGGATTTGACTTTTTCTCTGACATTTCTTAAAAGAACAACAAAACCTTAAAGAACCAGTTTTCATTTGCACAAAGTGCAAGACATATTTCTGAAAAAAAAAAACAATATCCAAATTTCTGCCTCATTTCTTCTTTTAAGCAAAACACCTATTTTCCCCATCTTCCTCTGTTTAATAAAAAGGTGATGGTGCTGGTAAGCACAGATCCTGCTTGCAGTGACTTCTGTGCACAAAACAAATCTGAAGCAGTTTCCTTGTGGAGTTTCTGTTAGCTTGAGTTCACTTGCTGAGAATAGCTATAGAAAAGAACAGCAAGTTCTGCCTTAATGGAAACAAAACATAACACCATTTATCAGCCATACAGAGCACACCAAAGAGAGAAAAAGCAGAAGTTTGGCAGCAAGTCAGTTTTTTACAGACCTTCCCTGGAAGGGCACCTAAAATCAAGTCTGACCTTAACTTGCATCACTATGGTTTTGTTAAAATTCATAAAACTATGTAAATGATCAGTCACAGCTAAACAAGGATCATCATTAAAAGGAACAACCTACACTGCAATGGAATTTTGGCACTGTCAGTAGTATTGCAGCTTATATATATTTTGAAAGCTAACCAATGCATACTACTGTAAGCAGGCTAGTGTCCCTGTCTCCTGATGTCCAGACTTACCTGTTTGTCTCTAATTTTAGCCTGCCCAGCTGGACACTCAGTGATCTGTGAGCAGCCTGGGAGTCATGGGACACCGTAGAGCTGAGTGTGCTTACACCTGAGGTAGCTACTGCATCTTCCAAGACAATGCAAGGCTGCTGGATGGTTTGATTCTGAGGCTGTTCATCTTGATCTTCAACATCTATATCATCTTGATCGGCCGTATCACTTTCAGATGCAAGGCTAAAATGTGGCCTTAATTCTATTAAAATAGAAGCAAAAGAAAAACCACCAAAGATGTTAAACTTTAGTTAAATATTAAAACAAAAGCAGGCCCAAGTGACCAATTCCAGATCATCCTATAGCTTTGGTTACAACAGACCTGAAATTTCTGTAACAGGACAACAAATCTTGTCTAGGGGTTTAAGATCACTCAAAACATAACAGCATCCTTGTTTATGCAGATTATTATTCTGCCTATTGAAGGTTCAAGAGCTATAAAAAACACACGTCTGTATGAATATGATTCCAGATTTGGCTACCATTTAATGTCAAATTGTGCTGAAGTATCATGTACAGCAGAGTTTCTTTTGCTTAATTCCATTCTCAGTAGTTTGTATTTTCTTATGTGTCTGACTTGAAACATTTTATTAAATAAATAACCATTATTTATTTTCTATCCAGGTATTCCTGCTGTTGCCGTTCTGGCATATTTAGCACTCCATCCTTATAAGAATACCATGTTCACCAAAAAATGCATCCAAATGTAGAGAGGAAATTACAAAAAGGCCCCTCTCCCAACAATTAAAAGCACACTTCCCTTCTACTTGAGAGGGAAGACTGCCTATTTTGTAATGAGGCACATCCACAAAACTATGAACACAAAGCTATATACCCTGGTTTCTGTTGTTCCTTGTTTAAACTACTTACCAGAGCCTACCAGGTATGTGAGATATGTACACAAGATCTGACACTCCTACACAACCTATTATTGTTCACAACATCTGTTTGTTAATTCTAACTATTTCATATAAATCTTTCTTCCTTCCTTCAATTGTGGCTCCTTACTGTTAAGAACTCCCTCTAGTCTTCTCACCAAAATGTAATTTTTTTTCTTGAATCCCTCTTGCTTTATGCCCTTTCTGCTGAAGAACTAAACTAACAAGTATGTTTCTCTTCTTTGCAAAAGAAACATTTGTTCCTTGATCTATTTCACCTCTTCATTTCAATGCCAGATACCTTTTTCAAGGCTGAACATAATAAGGTCAACTGAGCTGTGCTTCCCCTAAATTCAGGAAAGCAGATTTATTATATAGCAGTTACCCAAATACTGCTAGGCAAAGATTTCTGAATTTGCTTCGAACTTCTGTTCTTATTAGTGGGATACAGAAGTTCTTTGCCATTGTTCAGCACCAGGCAGCATAAAATTGGCTTTGTACCATTCTTTAAACATCCCATAACTTTTACAAGTGTTAAGGACAGTGATAAATCTCCACATCATAAGAAAAAAAAAAAAAAAAAAGAAAAAAGAGCGAAACAAAGGCAAGGGAAAATAATCAGAAGTAGGGAGCAGCAGCTGATCAGTGCCTGAAAACTACTGAGGCACAGAGGCTTTTGTTTAAGCTTGACCACCTACAATTAATGCTGACACTGGGCTGTATGGGGAAGAACAGTCTACTAAGGAGGAATTCTACAGTTACTCCTATTACACAATGAAGTACATGCCTGTAAGAGGTGTTCAGCATTCTAATCAGAAGACAGAGGAGTTTCTTTGTGACTTGAAAGTAACACAGAAACTATATCTTGTCATTTGTGCTAGGGATATGGAAAATAAGGAGAACAGGAATAGCTATAACTTTCAATGTAATTTTCAGATCCCTTTATTCATAATTTAAGACTCAACCCACTGCAGGAAACAGGAATGTAAGTATTCCAACTTAAAGCATTAAATTACATATTTGAAAATATCACCATTAATTCCAGCATTAGAAGTTAAGAAGAAGCAGAAAAACTAAATTTGGAAATAGGTAGAGAAGTAACAGAATGGGCTACAGTTTCATCTAAACAGACTCCTTCCCTCAGTGAAGCCATACATTCTAATTCCACATTTAAAATACAATGTACAAACTGCAGGCACTGCGGACCTGTTTGTTTAGTTTTGGCAAGTTTCAAACCAAGGGTTTGGGGTTGTTCGGGTTTTTTGGGTTTGTTGGCTTTTTGGGGTTTTTTAAGATAGCTTCTGACCATAAGCAATAGGCAACATTTTGCACCTCAAAAAATTAGGTCCCAGAGCACCTTAACCTACTACTACTCACTGTGTTGCAGAATAATTTAGATTACACATTCTGGGAAGGTGCTTTCCAACATAGCTTGAGTAATACACAGATTCGTTTCTGAATTGCAAAACAGACAGTGAACAGGAAAAAAGCCACTGCTGGTTTCAAAATCTTAAGTGAAGCATCATAATCACAACTCTAAAGCATATTTAAAGAGATCAGCTGATAAACATTTGCTGAGTATTAAGAATGACTCACCTGGGACCAGAATTGTAATAGCAGTCTGCACAGCTTTTCTGATTATGCTGTCCAGTGCAAACATCCAATGTGGCTTAATATTATGATTTCGGAGAACTTTATTGACCTAGTGAGAGAAAATTCAGTTCAGATATTACATACCCCACAACTTAAAATGAGAATATATGACATATAAAGTGTTTAAACTTCTAGATGTATCTGAGCAGTTTATTACAATTATTTCTTGATAGCAACGTTATCAACTTTATCCATTTTATTATAAGTCATGCAATGTGTTGTATTTTTCATTAAGTACTGGTTCCTGTGTTAGGTGACTGTTGATGGCTGTGATACTTAACCTTCATGGCTGTGGAGAGAAACTTAAAAAGAATGCAAGCAAGGCAAATAACAAGGACTATGGTATGAAAGGCTTGTAGCTGAAGCTAATTAATCTTGTTACTTTTTTTGGCATCACTTTTACTGCTTGCTCTGAGCACTACCTGTCTATTTTATAAAGTACAATTGTAGGAGCTATCAAAGAACTAATGTAATGCTGCTCCTACTTAATTCTGAAACTAGTTAATTAATGTTAGTTTAAACAATTAGGGAACTTCATTTGCGTGCTGTACCATTTTCTCTTTCCTTCTACTTCTTACTTTGTACAATCTGACGGTTTTCTACACTGGGCTGCTCCTAATTGCCTACAGGCCTGCTTACAAACTACTTTTAGCCATGTTCTCAGATGCCTCTATGGATGCTCCATGTCACTTGCACAAACTTCTCTACCTCATGGAACTGTTTTCCAGCTCCCAAATGACACGGAAATGCCTAGCCAACAGTAAGCAGCAATAGCACAAGATTCAGTGCTGTTTTCCAGGCACAGAAGCAATCCAAAGCAACAAAGCAAGAGCAGAACTTAAACAGTTGCAGGAAGCAACAAATATAACTGTATTTACAAAATTATCAGGTTACAGCATTATAAAAAAAAGAGCAACTATTGATTATGAAAAAAGTGGCAAAAAAATACTTCACTCTTCCTATAAAAGGGATTAGTTCAATTTCCTCATATTGTGATAACCTTTCTCTAAAAAATGACTGAAGTTACACAAATGATGCCTTCAGAGGGTATGTAAAAGTTATTATTCCTACTATTTTCACTGCTAAAAATGAAGAGTATTCAGTAATGCAGTAATTTATACAGATACCTGCACTGGCTTTGGTTGGGATGGAGTTAATTTCTTTCACAGCAGTCCACATGGTGCTATGTTTCAGACTGTGACTAAAACAGCCTTGATAACACACACTTGTTTCAGCTCCTGCTGAGCAAAGCTGACATGCTGTCAAGGCTGCCTCTGTTTCTTACACTGCCCCAGCAGCAAAGGGGCTGTGGGTGGACTAAAGGCTGCAGGGGCATATGGCTGGCACAGCTGGCACTGCTGACCTAGGAAATATTCCCTTCCATATAAGCTCATGCTCGGCAATAAATGAGAGGCTACTTTTTCCAAAGGAGCTGTTGCTCAGGGATTGGCTGGGCACTATTCTGCTGTTGGTGACTGACTGCTTTTGCAACACTTATGAGCTTTTTTCCCCCCTTTCACTTATTTGACAATCTTTATTTTGACCCACAAATTTTCTCACTTTTCGTCCTTCCAATTCTCTCCCTCTTCCTGTTGGGACGGAGTGAATGAGTGACTGGGTAGGGGCTTTCCTCTACCTGCCAGCCAGGGTCAACCCAGCGCAGCAGTACCTATGTCTGCTCAATTCTATTGCCAGTGGCCACGAGATGGCACTTGGACACTGTGTTTGGATTCGGAGAGCTGTCAGCAGTGCCAGGGGAGCCTGCCTTGGGCCTGACACCTGGACAGCAGCTGCCCCAAAGACTTGCCCACTGCCCTCTGAGGCAGCATAACTCCCCTGTATGAGCATTTTGCACTTTCCCAAACTGACTGCTACCAAGACAGTGACATGTTTAACTAAGTCTAGCTTTATTGAGAACTGAAGAAACATAATCTAACTTTGTCAAGATCACAACCATCCATAGTAATGTGATTTAGTTATTTATATTACATCACAAAATTACTTTTTCTTGGTTGGTCTGATAAGGATGTTGTGATTATTAAACACTGTAACCTAAGATCACCTTATTAAGTACCAAGAGCAAGGGAACTACTTTCCCTCACTTTTAGCAGTACCTCAGTCTCTGCAGCATCTGAGGTCTTGATACTGTCCTGGATTTCCATGTAGTACTATAGAAATCTATTGTATGGCCAAAAGAATTAAGATCGCACACATATAAAGCAAGGTTTTACCTTTCTGTGGGTTTACTTAAATAATAGATAGTAATGAAAGAGACATCAGTTAAAAAACAGCAACTTGTAATTATGAAGTTAACAGAAAATGAATTTTTTACTGGTAAGACTACAACCCAGGCAATTACTACCAAACAACTGATGCCCAGCAACATCTCTATCAGAACACCAATACAAATATTTGTACTATTACCCCCTCCACTGTTTTCTTGACCTTATATGCTTGTTTTTTCTCTTCCAGTATCAAAAGAATATCAATATGAGGTTAATAGAGAGCTGAAAGCATATTCAAAAGAATCGAAGAGAAAACTTTTGATTTGTAGAAACATCTCTTTCACAGATTCATTTAACACTTTTTTTTTATAAAAGCATCTAATAATGTTAGTGTAGTCTATGCAACAGTTTACATGCTATGCCATCCTTCCTGACAGCTCTTCTACTTGTCTGAGTGCCCCAGGTTTGAATTCTAAAAGAATCATCCACCTCAAATACCTACCTGAATTGTCATTTCATTTTTACTACATGACTTCAGTCCGGACAAGTGATACTCAGCACAGCTGCACCCTCCCATGTTCATTATTCATCTTAATCATTAAGCCTAACTGCTTGTGAACCAACACTTAAATATATTCCTTAGGAAAATATTTGCTGTTTGTAAACTAGCTATTTAAAGACTACCCAAGCAGTTTGGTTGCTCAATGTAGGAGATGATAAATCTTGCATATATTATTGGTAGAAAAGTAACAATTTTAATTCCGCCCTATTCTGCTTATTATATTTGGAAATAAAAATTTCTAGTTTGGCAGAAATCTGCTGCTAATCAAAAATACTAAAATAAGAATTCAATACAGTATTACAAGGTAGACAGACTACTATGGAGGGCAATGCTTGTAAGAGAAGTTGAAGAGATCTGCATTTGTGTAGGATAAACCTGACATTCATTGTTAGTCTTAGTATCCAGAAAACTTTCCAAAATGAGATTTTAAAAAAAGGCTTTCCTGCCTTACTATTATGACACAATATTCACACAATTATTCTGAACTTTCTATATCTTTAATCAGCAAGATCTCAGTAGTGTTCAGGGTCTGTGTCCTGCCAAAGGATCTCAAGGCAACCAAACCAAGTCACTGATGTGGGTTCAGATTTTGCCACTACAGTTTCAAAGCCCTCAAATATTATTGTTTCAGCAGCTCTGGGTAGAAGTTAAACAAGTTCTCTTTGGTCCGGATTTGTTTAGTTATTTTCAGTTTAGGTGCACAAATTTCTTAGTAAAAATGACAACTTACAGCATCTTGAAAACCAAACAGCACAAGCTGCACTTGACTGATACCATGGCTGTCAAAGTCCAACTCCAGCTTCAATTTTGAAAGTGTGGTTGCGATGATTTTGCGATCAGTGGACCGTACAAACTCTCTGAGGCTGGAAACAAGTGTTGTGATATGTTCCCATTTTAGCTTGGGTTCTTCAGCTCCCTGGCAGAAGAGAGAGGAAAAGAAATAGTATTGATAGTCATCTTTTGAAACATACATCCAGAAGGACTTCAGTCAATAATGTCAGCTGGCAATATGGGTTTTCAGAAACTCTGCTGCTATGGTTAAGGGAAAGGTGCAGTTGCAGGTCAGGGGCTGGTGGCAGCATAACTGCAGCAGCACAGAGCTCTGGGGCTGAGCTCTCTGGTGACTCAGGTAGGTACTCATTGAACAAGTAGTTGACTTCACTTTCCACCAGATGCTGAAGAATGTGTGCACACTGTAGTGTGTATGTGTCTTTGTAGCAATGAATAAAGATATGAATAAAAGTACTGTGCACTGGATACTACAGATTACTCATAACTGCAAACACACACATACTTTGCAGTGCTTCTAATTTCTGGGTGCCTCTCAGAAACAATGTGCAAAGTCCTACGGCAGCATTTATAAGAAGAGATTAGTCAAAGTTATGCAGGAGGCTCACAAAGGGACTGGTTGTTTCTTATGTAATTTCCTAATTTCCCTTAATACAGAACTTCTACTCTTAGCTGTTCTTAAAGCGAGTCTACAAAGATCTCAACTTTCTAGTATAAATATTCATTTGCCTATTTTTAAAAGCTTTTGTGTTTTTGCATGAGCTACCAAAGGAGCGAAAGCTCAAAAGCATTCATCAGAATAATCAGCCTAGAGTAACTAGGAAGCAAAGCTCTGTATTTGCTCTTATAAGTAGTTATGCCAACTAAATGCGAATTTCAAAGCCAGATCTTAAATTAAGCCAGAGTTGTAGTTCAACATGAAGTATTAGATGCTTATTCTGAAGGAATTAAAGTAAATATTTATATAGACTAAGGATATCTAACATTGGTTTCTGTAAAAGAAGGACATATGGTGTTTGGTTCTACTGCAGTTCCCGGTTTTATGCCATGAATGTTATGGGCTGGCCAGACACCAAGAACTCTTGTTTGCCAGTAACACTGAGCTTTTAACTATAGTCAATTAATTCTGATCAGGATGAAACAACGATGATTTTATTGAAAAAGAAACTTTAAAAAAAGCTAAAGTTCTAGAGCAGTCAAAGATACCACTGTCTAAAACATCCACCTGAGACCAAAGATCCTAGCCTGTGATCTTGATCTGCTTTGAAGAATTCAGCTGATGATTTTCTGTGCAGGAGTGGATCTCTCACTGTTCTGCAGTAGCCATTCTTCCTTTTAGGTAAATAATTAAAAAGCTATTAGGGCAGATAGGTAAATGCTCACTGTAGCCCTGGACTAGAAGATCCAAGTCCACCAAGGCACTAGGCACTATGGGGACAGGAGGAGCAGTATGACTTGCTAATTAGAAATAGTGACCCATTTTGTGAGGGGCATTCTCCTCCCCTAGCCCTCAAACCCAATGACTTTGCTGAAACCTTTCTTGTGGAAAGTGTTTGTGAAGAGAAAAACTCTATGAAATCCTAAACCCTGACGAGGCCTAACAAGCAAGCCAGGCTTGTTCTATTAGTAATTTCTTGCATTTCTCAAGGGAGAAAATAGTCTTTGGGAGTCAGAGCTCAGCATCCCTTCGAAGAGCAGCCAGTCACATGAACATGAGCTTTGAACTCTTTGGCTTTAAAATTCTGTGTCTCTGCTTCTCTCTCAGGCTGTTCCACCCCAAGCTGAGAAAGGCATGAAACACTGAGCACACTCTCTGGGATTTGTGATTGAGTTTCAGCCTCTCACAATCACTGATTATTACTTACATACACATGCAAAAACTGTGTCTGTTAGAGCAACACTCTCGCAAAGCACAGATCACATATGTTTTTCTCACTGCCTTATCTTTTAACATTTTCTGTAGTTACCAGGATAACTGTGGGTTACTCTCTCCGCCCTCCCAACAGTTAGAAGCTGTTTTCATTTGCATGGCACCCATTTCCAATTACAATAACTGTAGTACATGCATAATAATCATATTGGTTTGCATCCTTCTAAACACTAGCGTCTTTAGAAGATGAGTTGTCATGCTTTATACAAATGTTTTAGACCAGTAATACTTTGCCTTGAGAATGAAGTGAATCAATTAACTACTAACACACACGCAAACAAGAACACAATATCCGGTCATCCGATTACAGTGTTGCAACACTTAGCAGTGTGGTCATGATCTGGTATTTCTTCAGTGTGGTTCTGAACTGCTACACCATCATAATGAATCATCCCCACAAAAGAGTGCCAAAAGGTCATTCTGCAATTATTTTGTTGTTTGCTGTAGCTCTCACAATTACTACATCTTCCCTCCATAGGTGCTCCTGACTGCACTGAAGAATAGCTGCAATTTGTTTTCTCCCTAGCCCCCTCTTTCCCCTGTTATAGCTGTTGGCTAGAAGGCAATGGTGCATCCATCAGCCCCATTTTTTCTACACAATAGCCTAACATAAGGCCAGAGCAGGCCAAATGACATAAACCTCCCTCTGTCAAACCAGTCAGTCAGAAAATAGAGCTTTAAAAGGGGGTCAAGATAATCCACTCCTGGATATCATCTACCTTATATGACTAGGCCTGACTCAGTTACTCAAATTTGAAAAGCACTGGCAAAATAGAGTATCATGAAAACATGTTTTTCTGTTGTCTTGCCAGTAGTAATACCAGTTATATTCATAGTAATTACAAACAGAAAAGGCATATGTAATGCATCTTGAACAATTTCAAAGCCTGTTTTTAATAGCCCAAATAAAACAGTAACTGTGAAAGCTTACATGGTGTATGCTTTCTAGTTTAATCAAACTTAATTTCTAATTGCTTTACTATGTTTAATTTCAAGAGCTCCAGGTAAGTGCAAAGAAGTCTTAGAATTCCATAAAATTCTTGCTGCCCTCTGAAATTACCTGAGTCAAAGCTTCCATCAGGTTCCTCACTACCTGCTCTTGGTCCTCAGTTAATATTCTGTGGAGGGTGGCTCTCCTTTCACTGTCCTTCTTCAGCATGAAAAACCCAGAATCTTTCTCTTCAGGTGAAGGAGGTGCACTGTGATCCTCAAAATGTTCATCTGGGATGCTGAATGAAAGACACAGTGAAAAGAAACATTACAAAAACCATCCGAATGCACGCATTCGTAATCTAATGTCAGGTAGCTCTTTACCTCAGAAAAAGGGACCGGATTCCCTTCCCTTCTTTTTCTCCACAGGATTTGGCTCTTGTTTTGAAAGAGAATGGATCAATTTTTAATTCTGTATCAGGTGAGACAGAACCATATTCACTGCTGCTACTTGTATCTTCCACCAGAACAGGGACAGGTAAGGATATGCTCCGAAGATACTCTATTTGTATAGGAATATTCAGAAATTAGAATTTAATAATACCGTAAGAGTTTTGAAGTGAAGATTTTTTTTTTTCAGAGGAGACAGAAAAACTCCAGCCTTCCCACACACCAACACAAAATATTAGAGAAAAATTGTCAAAAAAACTCCTAAAGCTTTTTCATCTGGAATAGAGCTATCTTTCAGGTATGTTTTTATTCCTGAAAGATGGAAATGCTGGGCTTCTTCTAAGTTCACTCACAGAACTTCAACACTGAAGTGAGCGTGCATCTCCTATCATGACTTCCAGCAGAAAGAAAATGTTTCTATAGGGCAAGTTGTCCAAGCACCTTCTGAGATATTAATTTTATGGGTGCATATAAATATATATTTATATATATATACTATTTGTACATATATATACTATAACATATATAAGATACATTTCTTCATCAGATTACTTTGTATGAGGTTAATTAATTCATAATCGTTTACTAATAATAATAGACATGCAGTTAAGTCAGAACTTTTAGTTTTAAATCCAGAGCACACATTACCACTGCAAGAAACTACTCATATCTGTTTCACATGTGCACATTTCAAAATGTACTTTGATACCAATTCAGCATGAGGGTAACTATGTGTGTGTTCAGTTCCCTCCCACATTCTCCCAGTTCATTTCCAGGAAGAGATGAGTATCCTGTATTCTGGTCTGACAAGGGGTCTCAAATGCATTCTGGTTTGTCAGTTATAGAATTTAGTCGAATTTTTATTAGACTAGATCTGTGTTGTCATTCTCCACAAACCTTGGCTCGGTGGCTACTATAAAACAGCCATTGGTTTCCACCAAATGTCCTCATAAACGACAGCACACCCCTACAAGCCTGTATCACCCACCTGCCTGGACAATTAAGCCATAGTCTGGTAGGATTAAAAACAGTATTTCAGATATGCACAATGAATTACATGTTCCTAACAGTGAAGGGTCACTTATTTTCACAATTGTGACCACTCCTCTTTCCATCTTTTTAGTGTTGACACATTATAACAAGCTAATGATAACTACATTATCTACACAGTTATGTTTTTGACAGAGAAGTAGGTTAAAACTCACCATTTGTGTTAGCTGAAAGGACTGTGTGAAAAAAGGAAAGAAAAAAAAGAAAGTTAAATGTGCTGAAATTAACTGAGAAAATAAGCACCGTCTAAAGGGTAACTTCCCATTTTTATGGACTATCTCTATTCTCCTGGCTGCAGTCTCCTAAAGTGTAATTTATTGAAATTTAATTTTATTCTGAGGGGGTGGAAACCACATTAAAAGTGATCATCGACTATCATCTCCTTTACCTGATGTTTTTCTTTCTTTAAGTATCATGCTAAAACTATACAGAAGATATTTTCCTAAGTATATATCCATACACAATAGAATATGTTATTACTGCTCTCAAAACTTCTTTGCTACTTTCCATAATTTAGAACACTACAGGAAATGAACATTTCCTGAAATGAAATTTCATGAAATAAAAATAATGCAGTGTATGCACATTTGCTATGGGACAAAGATTAATTTTGCTTATGTAGAAACCTCCACTGAGATTTAATAGTATGTTATAACCATACACAAAATATACTCTCCATAAATATTCTTTCAATGAAAACGTATGCAAATTAAAAAAGAGGGAAAAAATGAAACAAAAATCCAACAACCATAAAAGCTGCACAAAATCACAGACTGTTAAAAATACTAGAAATATTTATATAAATTGACTTCTGTGACAACATGATAACAGAATTCTGCTACAACGGCATTAAGCTGCTGATAGAGAAGGCCACAACTGAGCATTCACATGGGATGGAGATCCGCTGTGTTCATCTTAAAGACTAAATCAGCAGTTCCAGGAAACAGTACCATGGGCAAGAGGAAACTTCCAGATTGAATTTAGCAGTGCTTACCTGAGAGCTTTGAAGGAGACTTTCTTTTCTTGCTTGAAACCTTCAAGAATTCGTCTATCAGTAGCTCATGAGCAAAAGCTCGTTTATCAGGATCTGGTTCAAAGCAACGCAGTATGAAGGCCTTGGCTTCTGCAGACATTGATTCAGGAATTTCTGGGTGTATTTTAAACATCCCCACCTGAGAAAAATAGAGAAACAATGGCCTGAACTGTTCTTCCCCCAAACATTAAAAAACATCAAAAAACTGTTTAGATAGTAGAAGTGGTATATCATTCTTAGGTTTTAATATTAACTTTATACAACTAGTTTATTAATTCAGAGAAAAAAACCCAAACTGTTACAAACTGAATAAACAATTATATTTAAAAACCCCCACAGCTTCAAGTAGAGGCTGTTCACAAAGTAGAAAACTGTTTCTTTTTCTCAGTTTGGTATTGTTTTTTTTCTTAAACACCTAGGCTGCTGAATAGCTGCTATCTCTCTACTAATCTATTCAAAAATACACAGCTGAATCAGATTATTGTTCTTAACATCCTCAGAATCCAAGCACTTCCTTTATCTCCCTTTCTTGCAACCTCTAATTCTCCAAAACAGTCATTAGATTTCCTATGTTTTGAATTACGACTCTGAGCTGTACAAAGAAGATGTCTGACCTTAAACATGGCTGCTTGTGGTTCCCCCAGTTCATAAAATGGGGGTTTCCCTGTGGCCATCTCAATGATTGTGCATCCCAAAGACCAGATGTCTGCAGCCTTCCCATAGCCACGTGGCCCTTTGTCTATGATCTCTGGTGCCATATACTGGAGGGTACCTGTTTAAAACATATTCTTTTTTGTTTACTTAGGCGTAATAATGCTGCAAATAGATAGTTAAAAGACAAGACGAACAAAATGACTGAGGAGTGAGCAATATCAGAAGAGTTAAAAAATCCACTTTTATTATTCAAAATTCAAACATTTCCATGTGCATTTTCTA
Source organism: Vidua macroura (assembly GCF_024509145.1). Lineage (NCBI taxonomy): Eukaryota > Metazoa > Chordata > Aves > Passeriformes > Viduidae > Vidua > Vidua macroura. The sequence goes on from NC_071573.1 coordinate 51,015,415, forward strand.
TAAAACTCAAAATACTACTCAAGATATACTTGTGCTAAAAGCATTTGGTATCATCTACTGATCTGGAGATCACTTTTCAGTGACAACTACTACATGTTTCTATGAGCTTAGGATCTGAGACAGCTTTCATTTATTTTTTTTTTTTTTTATATCTTAAGATTAAAATATGGGAAAGCACTCTGAATTGTACCCAGGAGGAAAAGGAAGAGAAACCTGAAATCTTAACCTAAAAGAGTAGGTGAGATGAACATTTTCTTCTGAAGTAAGGGAATCAATCTGACACATCATCCTGCATTCTGTTCCTTTTACAGAAGCAATGGAAGAGCAAAGGATGGAATTAAAGTAACAGTCACTTCTCATTTTACATAACTATTTAATGCAGTGCCACTGGACGATTTAACACCCAAATCAAATTATCAAACAGAAGGAGAAACTAAATGACAGGTTCTGTAGATACATGATTCTGGAGATGAAGTCAGGATGTCGAAGCCAATCATGAAAGGAAAATATCAGCAAGATGAAAAAGCCACACACACAAAAGAGACAGATTCAAACAAAGCACAGGGGAGACACAGCTCTTTTGTTGTAGAGGACTTTGATGTCACAAATGGAACATCCAAAACAGCACTTTCTTTGAACAGTGCGTACAAGTACAGCACACAGCTTAAGATTATATATCTGAAAGTTATTCTTCCAGTAACCTTTTATACTGATTTGAAGTCACTGAAAGTTCAGCATCTGTGGATTCTGACCCTACATACACAGTTCGAGTAAGGATAAGAAAAATCTCCTCTGGGAACATACCAGTGAAGGTTTCAGTACAGGGATTGATTCCTGCAAGTCTCTTTGAAGTTCCAAAGTCCGAAATCTTTAACACTCCACTGTATGTGTTGATAAGCACGTTATCACCCTGAGGAAAAGAACATGCAGAGCAATTATTTTTCTCTGAAGACCCTTCATCTAAGACTTTTTGCGGAACCTGTTTCTACAATGCACTCTTTACTAAGTAAGTGACTTCTTAAGAGAGGAGATGAAAGAGAAATCAATACTGTTCCTGCCTTATGCAATCCATTAACAAAATCTTCATCTCAAAGTGAATTTCCCCTCTTACAAGAAGGAGTTCAGTTAAAGAATACCAAAAGAGGAAAAAAGGCTTTTTAAAAAAAAACAAGCCAAGCACTTTTTCATCTGCAATCTCCTTGGAAAAGAACTTGCTAATTATACCATCCATAATCTTCTCCACTTAGATCAGATTTTATGGAAGTTCAGTCATGTCTTTGAAAACAGAAAAAGAAGTATCTACTTTATCACATATTAGGTTGCTATATGTGAATTTTCCTAAAATAAAAAAAAAAAAACCCAAGATATTTTGTTGGTGCAAATTGAAATCAACAATGGTTCACCTACCTAACCCATGGTTCAGAATAGCAGAGAGCTTTCAAAAAAAAATTAAATTACAGAACAAATAAATGGCTATGCAGTTACATAATACTATCAGGCTTAATTCTCTGCAAATCCTTACCTTTATGTCTCGATGCACTATTTGATTATCGTGGAGGTATTTTAATCCTTCAAGAATCTGCTTGGTGTAGAAGCCAATTGTCTGCTCATTATTTTTTAATGGCCCCCATTTTGATCGTAGAAGAGCAGAAAGACTGCCTGTAATTTTGGAGAGCAAAAAGTGAGAATAAAAATCCAATTAAATTCTGCTTTCTCTCCCAAAGGAAAAGAGTAACAACAAGCATCAATCCCAACCCAAGTGTAGGAGTCTCATCTATAACCAAAGTCCTTTCCAGTCAAATGCTTTCTTGCATCACCACTGGCCTGTGCAATTAAAGAGAGAGTCTCCTGGGCAGTTTGCAAAGAACTGAAGCCCATGGGAAGGACTCCCATTGGACAAGGTCATGGAGGACTGTCTCTCTTGGAAGGGACCCCATCCGTGCTGGAGCAGGGTAAGGAAGTGAGGAGTCCTCCCCTTAAGGAGGAAGGAATGACAATTTAAGTGAATTGACCACTTTCCCCATCCCCCTGCACTACAGGTAGGAGAAGGGAGAGAAAATCCTATGTGAATCTAAGCCCAGAAAGAAAGGAGGGGTAGTGAGAACATGTTCCTAAAATTTGGCTTTATTTCTCATTACCCTACTCTGATTGGGTTGACAGTGAATTAAATGAGTCTCCCCAAGTCAAGTCTATTTTGCCTGTGAAGGTAACTGATGAGTGATCTTTCCCTGTCCTTATCATGACCCATGAGCTTTGTGTTGCATTTTCTCTCCCCTATCCAGCTGAGGAGCAGAGTGACAGAGTAGCTTTGGTGGGCACCTGGGATCCAGCCAAGGTCAGTCCATCACTGGTCTGTAGGTAAAAGGAGCACACCTGCTATAGCAATGATCTGAGATGTATCAGTAGCACACCGTATCTAACTACTCAAGTAGTTTGAACACACAGTTTTCTCTATTGATTTCAGAAAGAGATGCTGTAGAATATTACACCTGTATGAAATATGTCTCATGGCCCTATGATATGTTTTAAAACTTTTAAAATGCTAAAAAAAACAAACAAACCTATCAACCACCAAACCAGTCTTCCCCCAAAACTTACCACCTGGCACCTGTTCCATGAATATTTTGATGAAGCCATTCTCACTAAGAGAACCTAAATACTGGACAATGTTCTTATGTTTGAGATGCTTATGCAAAGCTATTTCTTCATGCAGAGGTTGGGAGTACCTGGAAAGCAAAGAAGCAGTTTATTCTTCATCTCAGTGAAGAAAGCTTACATTGAAAATGAGTATTTGTTAAATGAGTTTAACAACACTAGCTGTGACCAGCACATACTAAAATATTATGTAATCATATGTAAATACAAATAACATATACAAAATAGATATCATATTGTGTATTCATACACACAAAATGTTACAAATGTTACGTACATAGAGCGTGGCAAAAAAAAAATTATTTTCTGAAAAATAAACTCCACTCTAACTGCAAGAGAATAAACAGTTGTGAAAGTGGTTGGATTCATATTGGTGCCAAAGTGAACTAGTAAACTATAAAGCTAGTATATAAATAAAAACACTTCAATAATGAAAATGAATCACCATTTAAATTTTAAAGTAGAAGCCTTTGCTGAAGGCTAGATGGGGTATCAGAGTAAGAAAACAAAAATCATTAATGGAGAGATATTTAGGAGAACAGATCAAAGCAATTTCACCAAATTCAATTTAGTCCAAGTCAAAGTATTTTTTAGAGATATGCTTTCCAAAAACCTTTTTGGCAAGAAAGTTTCTGGAGTCAGGATGTGTCTCCAGTGTTGAACACCACTAGAGCTCAGCAGCTCTAGTGCTGAGCTCTCATGTGCTGAGCTGATGTATAAGATCCACTCTGACACTCTTCCTAACTTAAGTCTGCCCTAACACTTCCCGTGGAGGTGGGTCAGCTGCCAGATTTTGTGTATTTTCTGTGTATTTCTGGCAAAATGTAGACAATATGCTGACAGTCTAGTAACTATATTCTCTAAAGCACTAACATCTGTGGCAACACTTTCAGGGTAGCTGAAATAGATGAAGGACACTGACCTCCTTCTGTCAGTCCAAATGTGAAAAGTAGTTGCAGCATTTGCAATTGAGGTTTTTATGGGAAAAGTACCTGTGGCTTCCACTGCCTTTTAGCACAGGTAGCTATCACCACTCCCTCAAAGAGCATCAAGCTACTAGTGGAGATTGAACTCTTAAAAAAGTGTAGGGAAAAGAAAAAAAAAAGTGATCATCTGAAAATCCCATTGGAGAACAACTGTTGCAGAAAATAATTATTTGGTTAATAAAAAGTATGATTATGCAACTCTGAGTCTGTTTACTAAAAACTAATTTGAGTTATGTCTTACCTCTCCAAATTATTATAAGGATTCTGACAGCATTGTTAGTCACACAGAAATGCAAAATCAAAGATTGTATTCCTGAGTTCTGCTAATGAGATACTAATTCTGAGCAGCAGCAGCAAGACCATTATAATTTGTCTTCCTGCACTTTTAAACAGCACAGCTGAGACTTGAGCAACAAAATAATTTTGCAAATAAAGTAAAGCCATAAGAAAATTTTTCCCTAGGATTAAGTATTTTTTGTTTTAGAACTTAATCACTAGAAGACTTTAAATTGTATGAAGAAAAATTCTTAATCATCATCATAGAAAGGTTGGAGTTAGGCAGAGCCTTTAAAGCTCCAACCCTCCTGACATGAGCAAGGATATCTTCCACTAGACCAAGTTGCCCAAGGCTTTATCCAAGGCTTCCCTTATCTGCCACTGCTGTAACCCTGTCACAGAAGGCCTCCAAATTTGTTAGGTGTGATTTGCCCTTAGTGTTGCCATGTCTGTTGTCACCAATCACCTCATTATTTTTCCATGTGCCTTAGGAGTTTTTAAAAGGATCTATTCCATGATCACAATCAGCCTAGACGTGAAACCTTTATTAAGTTCCCTGGGTCTTTCTTATTACCTTTTTAAAAATGAGGGGTTTATTTCCCTTTTCCAGTCAGTGGGAACCCATGGATGCAACTCTTCAGGCTCCATGGACTTGTGCATATTCAGGTTCCTCAGATGGCCTCAAACCTGATTTTCTACAATGGGTGGTTTTTGATTCTCCCAATCCCTGCCTTTGCCTCCTGTGACTTGGGTGGTATGGCTGGAGCAATTGTTGAAGACTCAGCCTTCTAATGTCCTGGATAACCAGGCCTCCTGTTTCTTCCTGAAGAAGGTCCACATTTTCCCTAGCCTTCCTTTTATCACCATGCACTTACAGAAGGTTTTCATTATGCCATTGACAGCCCTGGCCAGATTTAGTTCTGTTAGGTACTTTAGCTTTCCTAACCTGCTCCCTGGCTGCTCAGACAATATCCAGTTTCTCTGTATTCCTCCCAGGCTACGTGTCCTTGCTTCCACCCTTTGTAGGCTTCTTTTTTGTGTCTGAGTTTTCCAGGAGATGCTTGTTCCTTCAAGCAGCTAACCTGGATTTTCTTCCTGATTTCCTCTTTGTTGGAATGGAGAATGTGTCTCTGTAGTCTAACATTTCCTGATAAGTAAATTATTCAATAGCTTTTATTCAACATATAGTAAAATTGAAGACTCACTGCTTTTTGCATAGAAATATTTTAATTTCCAGCCCTTCCTGACTCAGAACTTAAATATTTTTCACAAATTCAAAAGGTGGTAATTCTTACTTATAAAATAATACAAATTAACTTCAGAGATTGTTTTATTGCTATAGACTTCTTTCAAAGTGTGAAAAGACCAGGTTACAATTAACCAGAAATAAATTAAGAAATTTTTCTTACTTTGCTATTAAAAGAATAATACTTGAAATTCTTTCTGTAAGCCTCTAAACATACAGATGAAAGACTAACAGCTTCCTAAAAATCTCTTTTTGTGGTATGCTTTGCACACTGAACCTGAATCTTTTCTGTTGAAAATTCTTTTAAAATGTGTATTGGAGAAGAAAAATCTGGATTTTTTTCCTTTGAAGTAGTTTCTGCTGTATTTAGGCTATCTTTCTATTAATCCCAGTTGTTACAAGCAAATTTCTTCTAACATACACAAAACTTGCAACTATTTTGAGTCAACAGATTGTTTTATGTAATAAGGGCATACTTTCTGGGAAATCGCAACATATATTGAAGTTCCATTTGGAATAACAATATAGAGGATGGAAGGATTCCTCTCTCCATAATCTGAGTTGTAGTATCTTTAAAAGATTATGAGATTGGAAAAATTATTAGACCATATTTCCATTTGACTTGCCAATCTATAAATGTGTTCCAAAAGATTAAGAAGTGTTAATTTTTAAACATCAAAGGAAAAAAACAAGTCAGAACAGAATAACCAAAGGAAAGCCCACACAACAGACCCATGAAAAAGAAACTGAGCTAAGCTTGACAGTTTAATACAGTCAATTTAACTTGAAAACTCTTTAGATTTCATATCACTTTTATCACAATATTTGTGAAAATCTGTGTATACAAAATAGCATAAGACTATGAAGACTGGAAGACTTCAGATACACAAATACTAAGGACATTAAGTGCCTGGTTCTTACATGTAAACCTTTATACAGGAGAGAGGGTTACACATACCTAGAGACACTCAACATTAAAAAAAATTTACAAAGAGATTATTCCACATGATTTATTTTAATGTTATGAGGCTTCAAAAGAAATGGTGCAAAAACAAGATAGAAAAACGTCTTTATCAACAATTCAGGCCCAAAATTTTAAAGGACAACACAAATAATGAATTTCAATCGGTCTTCTATAAGAACATGCCTGAATATGTCTAAGTAGATAGGGCTCATCATCAGGTGTATGAAGTAATATTCTGCACTTCAGCAGATTTTTTTGTTTGGTTTTGTTTGGTTTAAAAGAAAAAACACTAGTACCAAACTCAGCAAACATGAAAATTCTCAACTGTGATCACAATCTACTCCACAACTTGGAAACATCTAATTACAAAGATAGGGAACACCACTAAATACCACAGACAGGCTAATTTATTGACAGCTTTGGAGAAGAGGCACTCCTTGATCGGCAAATTGATTGAACACATTAATGATGAAATCATGTAATGCCCAAAATTTGGAATTAGCCAGAGTTACTATACCTGCTGTCTCTCTCTGGGATTTCTTTAATAGCAATTCTGACTTGGTTGCTCAGATCTCGTCCTGCATACACAATGCCATACGTTCCTTTTCCCAGAATGACTCGCTCACCATTCTCATCATACTCATAATCATACTGCAGAGCAAACAACAACGACATGAAATGGAACAGAAGGGTAACATTTATTCTGTCTGACCCTGTGATCATAACTAAGGCATCTAAGATGCTAGTAGCTTTCTGCAGAACACAGAGGATGAAAAAAAAAACACTCTAAGATGACGACTGGGATACTGTGCAGACACACCGATGTTTCCCCAGTGGCTCCTGAGGCAGCCTTTTCAGGGAAGGGCGTTAAGCTGAGCTGGGCTGTACCCAGTCAGTGCAGTTCCACCTCGTGTCTCAGAGAGCAGCTCCCGCAGCTCTGCGAGCAGGAGCTGTACAACCAGAGCCGACGACAGAGGGCACTCACTCTGCGCCAGACGGAGAGCCTGGCTCCTGTTCGGGCGCCGGGAGCAAGGCAGGACACGCTTCATTCCTCCCAGGGGCTCTCCTGACCTCCCCACGGCTTCCAAAACCAGCACAGCCTCAGTTCTGACACTGCCAGGTCTGCCAGCAGACTGTGCCAATGGAGGTTAGTCAGCACTGCAGTGCATTGAGCGTGGTTTCGGCTGAGTTTGAATTTCAAAGACTCTAAGGCCAGCCCAAAAACATTTGTTAGAGAGATTACCGATGTGTCCTCTTGTGTAACATAGACATAGAATTTCACAAGCTCACTCCTGTGCTAAACCCAGTAGCTTAGGCCTAGTTAAATTATTTTTTATTTTCTTCCATATAAACACAGCTATCTTTTTAATAAAAGAAAGAATCCACAACTTCTTTTAGTAGTTTGCTTCAACAATGAGTTATTCTCATGGTTGTCATGCCTCTTAATTCAATTTTTTTGTTGTCATTATGAAATTACATTTTTATTCAACAGATTAAAGAGACCATTAGCACATTGCTATTTTTCCTGCAAAAATACTTATCCACTGTAATCAAGTCACCCACCACTTTTCTTTTTGCTAAAATAAACAAACAGGTACCCTAAGGTTCGCAAGAGAGGCTCTTTTTCCCTGCCACAAGTCACCCCAGTGGTTTCCCTTTGTTCAGTCTCCAATTTCAGAGAGAGAATGTTATAAAATGTGTTATAAATGTGTTACAAAATGCCAACATCATAAGTGGGACAGGGGGCTGTCTGTATTCATTACACAGCACTGGCTCTCTCAGTTAGTTATGGATGTCTCTAGAGCTTCAAGACACCAGATTTTCATGTGATAGGACAGGAGCTTATGTATTCTATTCTGCTCCCTGCCACCTCAAGGAAGGCTTAAACACCTTAAGAGCTGCATTGCACCCAATAGCCTGGTACTCCCTAGCTATGTGTGTGTGTTCAAATAAAACTCCAGGTGAGAACACAGCTTAAACAGTAACTTCACTAATTAACTTCACTAATCCCTGGAAATTGAATGAATCATTTACTTAGTGAAGTGCTATACTAGAAGCCCATAATTTTGTATGTTGGGAGAAAAAAAAAAGTATGAATACCTCTAGAGAGTCTCCATCACATTCCCCTTCCTCTGTAGTCTTCCCCATTTCTTCAGTGATACTGTTCACCATGTCAAAAAATCTGTACCAAAAAAAAGGAGAGGGGAAAAAAGCAAACACACACTTGAGACAGTAACTTGAGACAGTATAGGAACAAAGTAAAAAGGGACCAAGAGAGGACTTAAGTACAGTAATTATTATTTTATATGACTACATATTATGTAATAACAATGTGTATATAAGTATAATTTATACAGTAAGTATAAATCCACTGTACAAGTTTGCTTGTCAGAAGAAAAGTTTTGTTTACATGGTGATTTAGCCATCAAAATCTGAAGTTTTTCTACTCTTTTTACATGTGCAAAAAAATCCATGATATCTGAAATTATTAATGGAATTAAGATTTCAAAATCTACAGCTCAGCTGAAATTCTCATCCAATACCACCATTTTTTTATGTCCATTGAAAGCACTGAAGCATCATGAAAAGTGCCAGGAAGTTTTGCTACATTTGGAAGAGCTTTTGTAGTGTAGGAATTCTAGTTTCAAGTTTTTCCTTGAATGGAAATTATGTCTATTTCTTAACCTTTCATTTAAAAAATTACTATTATAAATGATTTCTACCCTTTTGAAAGAAGGCAAGTACAAAAACCATGTCATGCTAAGGTATTACTTACTCATCTCTTAAGAAGGGCTCAGATGTGAAAGGGAATGAACGTGGTAAAAGAACATACATAAATTGGAATGGATGAAAGAACAAGCTAGAGACTGGGCTGTGAGATGGCTCCAGTCATAAATACTCAAAGAGTACTGCAGTGCTTTTAGGCAAATTTGCAGCCATTTTAATACAAAAAGATGTGAAAGTTCCTTTGGGGATGCTTCCAGGATCAATTCAACACCTTAAGCTTATGGAGCAGAAACACAGCTTAGAGAAACTGAGACACCCCTAATTTTGTGCAACAAACCTTTGCCAAACTTCCTGCAGGGACACAGGTACAATCTTTCTTATGCAAATATATGCTAATGTAAGGGAAATCAAGTGTGCTTGCTTTTAATTGTAAATAAAAATGTATTTACAGTTACAGAGAAATCTTGACCAGACTTTGTTGTTACTCCAACTACTTTGTTGTTACTGTTTATGCTGCTGTTACTCCAGTTGTTTCCTCTTCAAAAAGTCCTTCTAAAGTTTAGGATGCATTGTTGAACTAGGGACACGCACTTTTAGTAAGCCGTAATATGATAAGTATTACAAAACTAATCCCAGAAAGGTGTGTGTAAAAAATAATTATATTTATAATTGTATTTGTTTTTAATGGTTGCCAGAGCTTGTTCTCTGACCCTTCATGCATCAGATCTCCAGTGTATTAAGGTACACAGGGTGCTGTGTATTAAGCTTTCACACAAAAGACACGGATCAGAGAATCCTCAGATCAACTTTCACCATAGTTCTGAAACAGTCAGTCCCTGTTGCACATGCAGACACCACCTATCCCATCAGATGCCATGGCTTTTTGAAATCACACCAGTGACCCACCTTCTACAATGAAGTTCTGTGCAGAAATAGATTTGAAAGTCATCCGAGTTGTGCAGCACGTACAAAAAACAGCATCGTTCTTCAAACTTTGAAATGCTGAAAGAATGGCCAAGACGGTTATTGGAAGATGCATTTAGATTTCTACCAGCTTTGTCAAATCATACACATCAACCCATTTACCATGGGAAAGCACCAGATTAAATCTGAGACTCCATAGCTTTTCCTTATTGCTTATTCCTAAAATCACTCCCTTGTATCCTCCAAAGTTCACATTCTGATGTTTGCTATCACTCAGCTTGCCCCACTAGTCTACACATTGCCCAAGAAAGACTAGGAGCAGAGAAATTCATAGGAATATTTCCATTGACCTGTGACATTTTTGTCATAAATACATTTAGGTAAGGCCCTTAATTTTCACTTCTGCAACCAGAATGAAACATCCTTTCAGGATCATATTAGAAAGTTAGACTTTGAAATAATTAGTTGTTCATGCTTTAGACATCAGCCACAGCTCAATCTTGAACACAAAATTTTCTATTCAGTTCCTTGCTGATTGGTACCTTGATAGTAAGTTGGAAAAGTATTCTTAAATTAAATCAGCATCTAAATATGAGGTGAATTACTTTATTACCCTTGCCAGCTCACGTCTTCCTTCAGTTTTGGTTTTATCTGCTATAACTGCAGAGCAAAGATAAAGAGGAGGCATGTATGCCATTTTCATATGGATGCATGAATGTCTCAGTGCAAAAACAGAAGAGGTGCAAACTCTTGTATAGTTGCCAGTTTTACACCCCAAGCAGGCAGCAGTTCGTGCAAAGATATTCATTCACCAGAACTGTTTTATATGCATGTCATTACTCTGCTCCTTATAGAAAATATTAAATGTAATTTGGAATAGCTCTTTCTGTAACTTTGTTACATATTGAGTGCCAGCTGTCAAGCTGATGCAGTATAATTGATTCTCACTATACTGGGAAAGAGTGGAGGGAAATGGGTCTAGGGGTGTTACAAGGGAAAATAATGCAGTATTTGAGAAACCAAGACAAATTAAGTCTCCTTATTAAGCTTATTAATATACTGGAAAAAATCCACAGTCCTAGTGAAATCAATCTATTTTAGATGGATCAAGACAGCCATCATGTTACTACTTAATTTGTAGCGCAATAAAGTAGAATTATGTATTATGTTGTGCCAAAGGAATAATGATTTGATTAACGTAAAAGGGTTTTTTTAAGTATCAGGAAATACTTGGATTTTTGAGCCTTTAATAGGTGTTTAAGATTGTCTGATCCTTACTCTCCTTTATGGTAAATTAAAACCCTGTAAAACCCTGTAAATTTTGATGAACAAATGACTCTTTAGACAAGCTGGAGGGTCTGCCTTTCATAAAGCTACCTAAGAAAAGAGTGAGCTTCATTATAAGAATATTTGTCTCAGAGTGTGGTGACTCGTTCATTTTTACATTAGGAAAATTCATAAATGCTAACTAGTGTAGACATTTAGGAAGACAGCCATCATCCTGAGCTTATACACTAAGTTTTAATTCAAGCTTTTCAAGCATAAGTAAACTCTCTAGAATTGGAGTAACTGATATTAGCAGAATTACTCATTTAGGTTCCATGTGCATTGAAACATTTTACTGACTAAATTGTTAAATTGTTCGCTGAAACCTGACATGCTCAGAAACCACTGACAAACACAGCAGTGAATAAAAGGGTAAGAATGTGGAGTGTACACATAGGCCAGGGAAATTCATAAATATTTAAGACCTTTAACTGAGGGTTTACACTGCTTATATGTTGCTTTCCTCCCTGGGGGAAAAAAAAAAAAAAAAAAAAAAAAAAAGCTAAACTAGAAAAAGGAAGATTAAAAATCACCTGAGTTATAAAATGACACAGGATAATTTGCTCAGGAAATGCCTCACTCTGACAGTGCCCAAGCAGACGTAGCACCCACTGACATCTGTGACAGCAAAACTGGGGCTGAATTCACCAAACTCCAAAAACAAACTGGGAAGCAAGGGCAGCATGGCCTTGTGCCCAGCTCATGTACATCCAGTATTCCCCTTAGTCGATAAGAAATACTGCAAATGCTGTAACTACTGATTACTAATACTCCCAGATGAAGCAGCAGATTCAACAGATGAACACTGGCAGGAATCACAGAAAAGGAGCTGTGTGGAACTTCAGTGTGTTTTCTAGAAGGCTAGCAGTACAGGCACCTTTCATAGATGTAATTAAGTAGTATGATGAGATTCAAAGCTCCAAGAACTTGCAATAGAAGACAAATATCCCTGTCTCAAGCTTGTCTAAGTTCTTGAGCTATGAAAGAAACTGGATGCAGACCTCTGAGGCACTCTCCCACAGAAACAACACAAATAGTGAGTATTTCATAATCCAGGACTTCTCCTGAACAGTGAGTAAAAGCCAACTTTTTCAGTCAGCCACTTTATTTTCCATTGGAAAAATAAATTTCCCATCTTCTTGCTCATGTGCTCTCACCTCTGCAGAACGGTAAGAGCTTTGCCTGATAACCTAAGATGTAAAATACCCTGAGGTAACAGCCATGTTCCAAAAGCTCTGACAAATCCTTTAAAGAATAACAGCACTTTTTGGGCTTATTCAAAAAGAAGCACTTGTATTTAAGAGGTCAAGAGGGCATATGGCAAAAGCCAGGGTATTTACATTGGCACACAAACTGCTAATCAATGAGTTTCTTACACTAGAGCCAACTGCTATGTCTTCCTGCATACAGAGTGTGATTTAGCACTGTTATGCTCAGAGAGTTCTACATACTTTCCAAGTTGTTTTGCAGTTCTTGAGAGCTGAACCCTATTACTCATGAAACAAAATACTGATGAAGCTGGCTGTTATGCAGCATGCAGAAAAAGTGACCCTCTGTCACTGCTGTGAAGTATTTACCAAAACCATGAGCCATTTCAAAGCCAGGTGTCTCTTCAGACCCGCTGTCTCCTTATGGAGTACCATAAATATTTATGGAGGTCTTTGTCATAAAAGCCTCCAAGATCATGTACAGAGACCTGCTTTGTACATTAAGGCTGGATTTCTAAAGCTGACTCTTACTAGTCTAGAAGGGCTGAGAATCCTTATAAAGCTGGGAACTGCCCATTCCTAGACCGCTTTAAGTCTAGGATCCTCAAACTAGCCAAAAATAGTCTTGATACAAAAATAGATTAGAAGCAGGCCTAGTTCTGCAGGCTCACCCACTCCAAACAATACTTGCCTTCATAAAATTAGGAAAAAAAAAACCCTGTAAAACACTGAAAAATTAAGTGATCAGAAACTTGCATATATTTAAAAGAAGAAGAAAAAACCTCATTCAGCTTCATGCTTGCATAAGATAAATATTTCCCCCTGCAGCTCCTCATGGAGGGAGCCAGAGAGTTCTCTAAGAATTCACAGTGACTCTTGGCTCACTGTAAAGTCATCTGAGTTGTTTTGGACATCTGTTCAGATGAACAGATTGGAAAATCAATTGAAAAAATAAATGATAATTCACAGTTTAAATAACCAAAGCAGGAGGTTGCACTAGAAACTGTACTGACCACAGCATGGTTCAATAAGGGGAAGGAAAAACCAAAATGACAGTAAATAAAGAAATAAATTCTTTCTTTCCCTCTTTTTTTTTTTTAGAAGCACACAAAAACATACTCTAGCCAAAACCCAAAGCAGACTGAACTAAGCATATTGTTGCAATTTTTGCCTAAAATAAGTTGAATCCCACAGGATTGAGTTTTCATGCCTATTGATAGTTTGGTGTTTTTAAGTTACTTTTTGGAAGGAAAAAGAATCATCCATCTGTGCAAAAACATCCTGCAGACATAGCAACAACTCTGTGTATGGAACAGTTATTATTAGAACAGAGCAATGACTATTTTAAAATATAAGTTTTCTGGACCTTTTTTATTTAATTACACTAAAAGGAAAGTGGAAAGTTGCAGGATGACGAATATAGATAAATCCTAGGGAAAAGAAAAAAGAGACTAAGGTGAAGAATAGATTGCAAGGGGTTACAGCAGTGAAAAAATATCAGTCACTCCAAGGTCCACAACAGCAGCATAATACAAAATTCATTCAATTACTCCTTTTATTTCAAAACAAAAAAGGGAAACAACTTACCTTACCCCCCTAATAGAAGTAGCACAGAAATTCCACTCATGGATACCTTTCTGTAACACACAGTAAAAAATAAATAAACAAACAAAATATTCCTCCTTTATATGAAGGGCCAGTAGGCATATCTTCTAGAATGAAACCATGAGATGGAAGGGGAAGCACTCAAATGACAACAATCTATTTATTTATTATTTGTTAACACCTATTTTTCAAGGCATTTTTTTCACCTGTAACAGAAGTTTGACATAGAAGGAATTTGGGTTATTTCTTCACTGTTTATGCTGCAAACACAATTTACTACTGTTTAGAAAACATTCAAAAGAGCAGATCAGAAGAGATGCCAGTATACCCTTGTCCAGACACTGAACTTGGGATCACATGTGATACTCAGGAAAGAAGGGGGAAAAATATTCCACCTCTGAGAACAATGAGAGCTTGCTCTGCACACTCAATCCCCTAGTGTGGGGGGAAGCCAGGTAGAGAGAGCTACAAGTAGGAAGTCTAATGAAGGAGAGCAAAGCAGGAAATTCTTGAAAAGTAGAAAGAATTGCTCAAATATGAAGGCAAAGTGTCCAAAGAAACAGAAAGGAGACTATTTCACTAGGAATCCAGAAGAGAGCGATAAGAATGCACCAAAACCCCTAAGAGCTGATAGAGTGAAAACATGGCTGGAAGAAAGAAGCCACCCTATGAAAACACAAAAGGTCAGGCCTCATTTATTTTCAGATCTTTTAAATTCACAGCTGTCACATTCAGCAGAACTGAGTTCTCTGTAGACAGTTATTGCTCTATGCTTATGTTCTATTAAAACTTTACTGTAGCAAACAGAAACCTTTTGTATCTTCTAAAGAAAACATTCTCCTTTCAGGAAAAGGCGGAACTACGCCACCTCACAGCCCTGCCAACATTGGGATCCCATCACAATGAGCCACATATTTGAAGAACCTTTCCTTTCTGCAGCTGAATTTCATTTGGCATTTTAGTGATCTGAGCAAGGGCATACTGTCAAACAGAAACATAATCAAATGTATTCGAAAAGAAGACTTGAAAATGTGTAGCTTATAAAATGAATAGTGAAATATACAGAAGTCAGAACAGATATACTGCTGAAATAGTTGCACAATGTGCAGAAAATGACAGTGGAAATTACTCTCCCAGCTATAACAGCATTCTATGACAATTCCTACATCAATTTTTTCCTCCTCTGTAATTCTTTCCTTCCTGCCCAAATCACATTAAATGTTGTGATGCTAATATAAAAAGCCTAACACAATGGACCAAAAATACAAGCAAACATCTTTCTTGATGTACAAATTCCATAACTATTGTAAGTGTAAAGTACAAAGCAGTAACTTCAATATCTCTTCAATGTTAAATGAGGTAAGGGTTTCTTTCAGGGTATAAAGGAACAGATAAGTAGCCCAATATTAGGAAAAGCTGGACTTGCATCTTGAAGTGGAAGTACTAACTGATGCTAGTTATGGCATGTTTGTGAAATGTTGCCTGGTTCTCTCACATGAAGGAAGATCAACTCAATCCCTATGCTAATGAGGAGGGGTTTCTGCATATCATTTTACAACTCCCTTCATATACAAAATCTGCTAGTTTCCAATTTTCCATGCTTATAAACTCTCTTCAGACCTTAGCTCTTGGTGCTTGTCCAATTCCCACTATTAGGAATAATCTAAAATCTAAGTAAGTTAAAATATACGTCCTGAATGGCAGAAATGCTCAAGAAACATAACAAGATGCATTACTATTGATTTTTTACCTGTCATCTACGTGCAATTAATCTCTTAAATCTTAATTACCACCTGCAGTTCTTGAGCAATGAAATAACATAAAAGTTATGTCCCTTCATGATCTTGCCAAGGTTTGAATACATTGGAGTAAATATATGAGGAGTGCTATCCAAATTCAGCATCTGCTCTTTGGTTACGCAAAAAAATCATCAACTACCCAAAACAAAACTCAAAATGGATTCAGAAGCCAAAGCAAAACAGAGGCAGGCTGTTCTATTTCAAACTTACAAACAGCACTGCTGCATTCCTCTAACCCCATGCGGGAAGGGCTGCTAAAATAGGGAACTGTAAGGCAAAGGTAATGTGCATTCTACAAAATAAAATGCTGTCTGATTTTTCTTGGCAATCGTTTATCTAAAACTCAGTATTATTAAAAACATAAATGTTAAAATATGTTGCTAAAAAGCAATAGGAAAGAAGGAGGCTACATTATTTATTGTCATTTGTCTATTTAACTACAAAAAGTGCCAGCTGCAGGCTCCACTGAGTTTCAGTTTGGATTTGAAATGGCAATTCAGCTTCTTTGTGCATGACAGGAAGTTCAGACACTTTGTAACTCACAGATCTTATTCTTGGAGCAGTGACTAAACTCTGGAAAACAAGTAGAACCACTAATTTATGTGCCAAAATGAACTGAAATCTGAAGCAGGAATTGCTAAAGCTCTGACGGACCTATGGTTGGTAGATTGAACTTGGATAGATGAAGTTTCCAAACCCATCTGTCTAATCAGCCTTTGCAGTAGAAATAGGTGGCGTTTGCTTTTTAATCAGCCCCAAAAATGCTTGTTTTCAGGCTACTAAGGACAAAATCATGCATCTTCCTCTGTGAAGTACACTGACAGAGAATATATCCTTTTCCTTCACAAAATCTCTTAGCAAAGATAAATATTATATTGGCTATATTCAGCTGAAAAGGAAGCTGAAGAGACTAATCTCCCTAGTCCCTTTTGTCCCTGTGAGATTTCTGATGGATTCTAAGGACTGAGAAATTGCAACAGACCATAATTGTACAGCTGAAGGTGTAACTATCAAACTACCCGTTGCATTCTTTCAATGGGTATGATAGCTCAGAGGGTACAGAGTATCAATCTGACTCCTGGCTACTCAATAAGCTCACTACAGTAAGGATTCTGGCCAGAGCAAAAGTACAACTTTTCAAAAGTTCACTTAATGTCTCATGCTAATGACTAAGACTATGCCAGAAAAACAGGAAAATACTGTTCTGCAGAAAATACAGACACATGCCTCACATCAGGAAGGAGAAGGGGAAAACAGAAAGAAATGTTTAACATGCTATAGAGAAACACCTATCTTCTGAACACTAAACAGACATAGACCAATACATTCAAATCCTTCTCCCAGACAGAGGATAACTGGGCAGTCAAATGACACAGCTATTAAAAATGCCATTGCTGAATGCATCAAACAAAATATCACAGTAGCTAAACGATAAATGAATGGACCCTGGAATACACATTTTGGAATATGGGTGCACATGCTCAAGTAAGGTTAACTCAAACTGGAACACAGTTCCAAAGAGGTGCCACATGTGGCCAGTACATCAAGCCTACTTGTTTTGCCTAAAAAGAAACCTACACAAAATCCCCACACTAAGAGACATCTAAAAAATATTGTCAGGTAAACCTCAGAGAGAGAAAGGAAACCACTTAATATAAACACTTATATATAACAAAAGAACAAATGTGTATGAAATGTCAACAAATTCAGACTGAAAACTAGAAGACTTAAGGTCTTTTCACATCACCAGCAATATTCTACTCTTTGTTCTTCTAGAGTTGCAGTGGAATTCTCAAACCACTTTTCAGCATGATTGGTCAACTGTGAAACCTATACTAATATTCAGAAAGAGCTTGATCACTTTATGGGAAACATTAAATGGGGAGAGTATCTGCAACAGAGGTGAACAGAACTCAACAGTTCAGAAAATTCCTTCTAGTCCTATGTTCCTTCTTACACTACAGTTAAGCCACTTAACAGAATGAAAAGTATTGTTTGGAGGTGAACTAAATATGCACACAAAAAAGTTCATAAAAGGGAAAAAAAAAAAGCATATTCAAGTAGTCTCTGAATAGAATAAATTGTGAGTACAGAAATACTTTCCAAACAGGTGTTTTAGAATAGCAAGATTAAGTCTGTAGTTCTGACAAATAATTTTTTACTCTATGGTAAATTTTTATGTTGCCCAAGAACTGCATACATTTATTTTTAAAATTATTTTCAGAGGCTGAGCCTACTTAAAAAAAATCAGTCAGAATAAACCACAAATAAAAATTTATTGGTCTAGGCAAACATTTCAGTTCGTTCTCTAAATAGGCTATTTTCACTGCCATTTACATTTTCTCATGAACTCACAACAAAAATTCTAAGCAGTAGAGTGTCACTGTATTTTGTATTCAAAAACGTTATCCTTTTATAAACTACTAGCAGGAAAGCTGAAGATTGGATTTGCCAGTGTTAGGTTAATAATTGGACCTGGTGATCTTGAAGGTCTTTTCCAACCTAAATGATTCTATGGTCACCTGAAAAACAGGTCTTCATTGTCCTATCCTGCAGGCAAACAAAACTCTGCCATGGAAGAATGAACAGTGCTGGTTCTTACAAATCACAGCATCCCCAGTGTTTTGCCTCCAGCTGACTCAGTCTTGGTTCACTCTTCATATACTCCTTCATTTTCCCTTGCTGACTTCCTTCTCTAAGGTTCTATGACATCCTCCCTGTCGTCCCTCTTACCAACATTTTGCTTCATAAACATCCCAAAATGTAATAACCATTCTAGGTTTTCCTCTCCACTTTCATCTCCAGATTTTCTAAGCTCCTTTCCAAATATGTCTGGCTATCTCACACCTTGACATACAGACTTCTCAGAATTTTCAGTTTCTAGAGTATCCATCTATCCATTCACCAAATACTTCTTTGGCACTTGATTGATTCTGCTCCCATTTTAATATACCAGTCTCTATTACTTTCATATTAAAGGAGTACTTATCACAGCCAACACACAAAACTGCAAGGGCAGGAAAAAGATAGTTCTGTAATTATAAGTAATTTTATGATACATTATTGGTATGATGGCAGTAAACTGTAAATTACTTATGAAATCTTAAGCAAACGATTTGCTGTATATTGTACAATGGTTTAAAACAACCTGAAGGAAAACACAAGTTATTTTGAAAAATTATGGGAAACAAAGATCCATTGAAAATCAGGACAATCTTAAGCACAGCAGTATATCTCAGCATCTTCCCAACTAAAACACTTTTCTATGTTCCAGAATCATAATTAGAGGCAACTGGTCACATGCTACATGCCTTATGTACCATGCATACTTTTAAATTGCAAAAAAAGTTACAACTACAAACATACCTTGTCATCAGGCAGCACATGCCAGATGGATACTGTCTTCTCCTCGGCTTCACTGTTGATGGAGAGGTATGAGGGCTGATAGATTTTTGTTGGTTCTAATATTAAAACCTTGCAGAAAAAAATAATTTTTCAATAGTTAGTGCAAAACTGGTAGAACTTCAAAAAGTATTGAAAACTCTTAAAACTATTTCTTTAGTCACACCATAGCAGGAAAAACAGGGAAAAAATGAAATGCAAAATTTTAGGTACTGGGCTAGTTTAGCGTGGCTGCCAGTAACCTAAGATTAAAAAAGAAAAAAAGCCAACTTTAATTTTTTTACATAAGGCTGTTATGTGTCATTTGGTAGCATGTATCAATTTTGCAAATTACTTTTTTAAAAATGTCAGGTTTTGAAATCTTTCTGTCACAATTCAGTCTCCTACAATGCCACTCTAGAATGTCTATCTCCTGTGTGGAGAAGGTTCATGGTACACCTTTATCATCTTTTGGTAGAAGCATATTTGGGTGAAGCAGAGAAACAGATTAACCTAGAGCTAAACTGAACAGCTTTTGATTTAGACCACCACGAACTGTAGCCACTAGATCAAATTATTTTCTCAAAAGTAACAAGTAACACTGCAAGAGGCTGACAGCTGAAGAGTATAGAAAATGTTGTGGACTAAGAGAACAAAAACTAGAAGCATCATTTAAAAGAGATGAGATGCAACAATGATTGGCTAGGGCAAGTTGGTCTACCCCTATTTTAAAAATATATAAACACCGAAGTAGAAAGTCTTGGAGACAGCCATGGCTTAGTGTGAAATCTAAGCCATATCTCCTTCAGAGTCAATAAGCACAGAGATACACTGGAAGCAGTGCAGGGCTAAATTCTGAAAAGTACCTACACGTTTAACTCTGTAAATGATAAGCAGTGGAAATTAAAATGTGTTGCTTGGCATCTCCAGACACCTACAATTTGTAAAATCTGATTTAAGCCATTTCACAAACTGTGGTCTTTAACCTTTAACAAATTGTCCATGCACTCTGTCGTTTCTTCTTCAAAAGGCCAAAGTGATGACACTGATGTTACTAGATAAGAGAGTAACTAACAGCTAACATACTGCCCATGGACAGTGGAGCTCTTAAGCTCTCAGAATACACAAAACAATTCACAATAAGGAAATAGGAAAAAAGCTTCTTTTAGAATAAATTAATTGTGATCTGGGAGAAGGGAGGGAAAATAAAGTTGCTAATTTAAATTTTGTTGACTTGTTGAACTGTGTGATTTTCATTCTGAACAGGCACAAAAAGAATTTTTGTATTATGAGAAATCCCATATCTCTGTTTGCAACATCAGTGTAGTCAGTTCACAAAATCACAAAAGAGACTGAGTTGGAAGGGATGCAGAAGGACCACTGTACGAGTCCATACAGGGATGACCTTGGCCTTGTCAGCTCCACGCTCCAACCACCTTCCTGTACAACACCATCAAACTAGATGGACTTTGGGTTTATCTCTTGGCTCATGTTATTGCAGTGATCAGCTTTGGTTTGCCTTTTAATATTAATAAAAATTCAATCGATTTTATTTGAACAGTTTTATAAGTCAGAGCCTACGGTAAGTATGTAATAGAACTATCCTATCATCTAAAATCTAAAAGAATTATGTCTTGTCTTGTACAAAACCCAAAAGATTCAAAATATCTTTTGTTTCCCGCCAAAACTTTCTACCCGTTCTCATCAGAAAAGGAAAACCAGGCTCTTTAGACAGTCTCATGTTGCTTTTACTTTACTGCCTCAAGCTCTTGCTGTTCAACATTGAAGTCTTCCTAAAAGTTTATTAGCACATCTACACATGGACAGTAAATGAGCTGTACAAAACAACCACTGTATCCACTTTAACTATCTGGGAGGCAATAGCAGTTGCTGTTTAAGACAAAAAGCTGGTTTTGCTGATGGTTAGCTGAAAGGAACACCCAAGACATTATTTCCTGGACATATACAGTTAATATGTACAGAAAACATATTTACAGTATACTTTCAGGACATGGTGCAGCACTGGGGCACCTAATAAAAATTCTCATCAAATTTTTTGTGAAAAAATCAGAAATAAACATATATATACACACACTTTAGTGCAATGTTGTTGAAATGCATTTTCTAGTAGCTGGAACAATAGATTTCTGACTGTTTGGGCTGACTTTTAACCTCTGAAAGGGCACAGTCTTAATTGGCAGTAGAGTATACAAAGCCTGCTGAGCTAGAAAAAGACTGAAATTAACTAAATATATTTTTCTTCAAAACACAGTATAGTTAATATATAATCACCTGGAGTACACTGTAAATGTTTACTTTAGAAGTATACCCATTGGTAGCAAACAATAAATAGTAAAATTCTATCTTGTCTTTTTTCCTCATTACTTTTGTATGGAACACATTGTGCAATCCTGTTGTACCCACGTGCATTCAATTAAAATCAATCTAAGATTCAGGCCAAATACATTTCTTCTGGACAAACAGTCTGGCCACCTAAAAAGAAGCAGTGCTTTGTGCTCATTTCTTTTACACCACAATTTGTTTTAAAAGAGCCCATCCCCAAAAACACTACCAAAAAAAGTCTCCAAGATCCAAAAAAACAGCCACTTACTGGAAATCGAACTACAGTCACATCTGTCTTCGTGGCTTCAACAAGAAAGTCCATCCAGAAGTCCACAAGTTCCTGTTTGGCTGTATGTTGCTCTGGAGTCAGTTTCTTAAAATGCTGATATATCAAAATAGTTTCTACAATAGACTTCAGGTACCTGTGGCCATCCAAACATACACAGATAGTAAATTCAGAACAGTTTGTAAGCAGTAATATCTCTATCTTTAAACACAACTGAAGTATTCACCATTGCAACACCAAGGTTGCCAGTAACATTTTGCTGCTCTAGGATTGCTTTTCATAATAACAATTCCCAACTAGAATTGGAAACACAGCTGCTAAATGAGGCAACTGAAATATAAAAGAGTCCTGGAACACTCCTTCCTGCCCATATTCCTGATACCATATACTATCCTCTATCCTAAACCATGAAAAGTTAATTAAATAGCTAAATCCTCTGCCTAAGAACCAATGTGAGCCTATGTCCAACTTGTTTCAGTAGTGACCTACCTCAAATAAAAATTCAGGTGAAAAGTCCACTAGTTTAACTGTTCTATTTCCTATATTGTGTCTGCATAGGCAATTATTTAACACATTTCTAAAACATGATGTTTCTGGAACTGATCATCCTGGCAAAGATGGCAACAGCTATGTTAAGCAGTTTTTTGGCATTGCTAGGAAGGGGCAACTGATGTGCTGAATGTTTCCCCTAAATCCAGTTCATCCCTCTCTCTGTTGTTCTACTTTCTGGGGCTGATTTATGGAGCTTCTTGGTACCATTGCTTTCTCTTGGCATTTTTAGAAAGAAAGGTTGTAAACATAATCTCACACAATTTTTATGAATACTACAGCAATGAGACATACACACTAAAAGAGGATTTAGCATTGCTATCACTTTATCACAGTTAGCTATTCATGGAAAATTTTTTTACATCCTCAGAGGGTTTTTAGTGAACATTTCCATAGCTGTGCAATTTCCAATTATCCTTCTTAGGCCATCAGGATAGCTGGCTTAAGGTACTGTGTTTGCACCAAGTGGGCCCTGCTATAAAGCAGGCAACAGAGGGAAGGAATTGCTCACAGGAGAAATTCTTCACGAAGCACAAATGAGTGAGCTGTATTTTCAGAGTTTAATCCACAGACTTAAACCCCAAAGGCACTGGGGTACATAAAATCCTGACAACCATAATATGAATGACAGGCATTCATAAACTCCAGAAAATTCTACCAGGAGACTTCCAGAGAGTGTTATCCAGCTCCTTAGAAAAATACACACATAGTAAAAATGGAAAACTTTGCAAATAAATACACTGTAAAAAGCATTTATGAAATATTTTGTCTGAAAATTAGAGTTTTTAATTTTGACAGTTTCTATGTTATGTCAATACAGAAGTTTAGCATTTCTGTATTTTAGCATCCACCTGATCACCTTCTGGAGGCACAATCTATAAAAACATAAGAATATATATGTTGTGATGTTCACACTCTTATAACTAGCAGAGTGACAGTTTTTTTAGTCAGAAATGAGTCTTGGTTCTCCCCACCTAAGATGATACAAGTCCTTAATGAGTAGGTGAGTGGTCCTTAATTGCTGCCTATATCCATTGCAGGTGCTGGGAACCTGCTGTCAGAGCACACATCTCTTGTCCTTTGCGTAACAGATGTTGAGTTTACAGGATTGCCTTTAACCCTGGCTTTACGGCCTTTCTAATTAATTGGACTTTGATTTGCAGTCTTATCAATCGCTACAAGATGCAGCTTGCACCACACAGCTCATTTGTATTCAGTTCCTAAAACATCTGCTACGTGCAGATGTTACCTTAACAATATTTAAAAGTACAGCCAGGCCTCCCTAGCTAAGCTGTCTTCATTGCCCAAAACCTTCAGGTTGTCATGACTAAACTCAGAAGCCACTACCACTTCTCTTAAGCAATGTAGCTGCAAGCAACTCCTCCTTTCTCCTTTGCCCTCAGAAGAGCTTGAAGTCCATGATGAATCTGCCCTTCTCACACATCAAATACAGACCCATATCCCTTCTACCCCTGAATAAGGGCAAAAGGGAAAGAGAGTCCTGTCTCTGGATAACAGTACAGTGAAATAATACACACACAGTAAAATTTGTTAAAAAACACAAAACATATCTCCTGTCAGCTGAGTACAGTGCCTAATGTGAAAGCTGAGGGAGTCCAACGTTTTAAAACATAGGAACGTACATGGCCTTGTTTATCACCTTACCATGCTGGTGCCTTTAGTTTAAACAGCTTTTCTGAAGCCTGGATCACTCGTATATGATCATTAGCCAGCATACTGGCCCCCAAGAAAGATCCCACTTCCCAATAGCTTTGCAGTTTCTCCAAGCTCCCCTTTTTACCAAGCAGGCTGCTGATCTTTACTCCTGTAGCAAAGACAATAACAAGTCACAAGAATTTGTATTAATGCAATTTTAAAATAACCATTTCCCTTATTCAAAGTAGTTTAATTGCTTACATTACTATACTCGCTCCATTTTGATAAAATAAGATGGAAATCATACTTACCAGTTAATGTTATATGCCTTCCAAACACCCTAATTGGTGAAAAATTCTTTTTTCCCCACCCCCTCTTCCTACAGGCTTCTCAAGAAAGGAATGTTAAGACATCACTGTGAGGACAAGGCCACAGTCAGATTACCTATGTTCTTGCATGGACCTCATCTGTAAAGGTAAATTGGGGCCTTAGGCTACACAACATAGCTGCAAAAACTTAACAGATGCTGAATAAGGCACCTATTATGTTTTTTTCTGCTCTGTTTTTTCAACTTACAAGCCCCAAGCCCCAAACTTACCTTTATAGACAAGGTCCCATGCAGAAGGAACAGATGATCCACTGGGCTTCTTCCAGCAGTGATGTTCTTTTAACTGCCGCAAGTCCTACCCCAATGAAAGACATCTATTAATATTCACAAACCCCTCAGCAGCTCAAGACTACGGCGAGCCTCAGGTTTTATTTTGACTTGCTAAATTTGCTGAGAACTACAGGCTACCCTGTGGCCTTCAGGATGAGTTTTAGTTCATATGAGCTGCTACATATAGCTGACATGAGATATGCTACACCATCCCCTGCAAAAAAAAAAAAAATTCAGCTTACACAACAAGCCGCTCCACCACTGTAGTCTTTTATTCACTTTCCCCACACTGCTCCACTATGACAGTTTCCCTCCCACATCATCTCCCATTGTCCTTGATATTCAGGCGGAGTATTCACAAGAAATTTCAATGCAACTGTTGATCTTGTTTTTTCTTAACCTTCCCCGAGTAGCTAGCAGACTAAGCTTCATGGTGGAAGCAGTAATAAATATTATCAAAATGGGTATCATTACATAAGCTACATTTCAGCCTACAAAGTTTATCTTGTTTTATCACATTGCTCACATTTTTATGACATCAATGTCAGGTGATAAAGGCTTTTAAAAATGCCATAGATGCTAGCTATAAAGTATCTCTGATCTGCAGGAGAAATGTCACAATGTACATCACCTCCGTCAACACCACAGGGTACCAAGGTGACCATCTCTGCAGGGCTTTAAGCCAGGGTGCTACACACATTCACACTGTCAAAGAGACCACTTGAAGATGCACACCTGCACTAGTCAGAGGAGAATAGGGAAGGGGAATTTGTTATGAAAGTGTTCAACTTTAGCTGGGTTCTGGAGAACAAAACCTGAATGCTATCTAGAAAACACAGTAAATGGAAAAAATTAATCTGCCTCAGGCCTTTAAAGTAACACTCCTCAGCACTATCTGCAAAGGCCAAAGAGCACTACTAGAATGTCTAAAACATTTGCATGCATTTGATAGCAACACATAATAAAAGACAGGCACCTACTAACTTCTACAGTCTTTTAATGTGACTTCATTACAAGATATGTAAGGAACTGGTATCACAGGGATACCTGGATCATTTCACTTGGACATGCCTTTGTTGGGAGGAAGGGGAAAGGGAGGAATTTAGCTGTGCATAGGGCCTCTGCTAAGCACTGGGTGATGGCACACACAGTTGCAGTGGCCACTGACCAGCTATCACAGGCTGTTTGTCACAGAGAGCAGCAGCACTGGTCTCTGGTTCACAGGCAAACATGCTCTGCCATGCCTCACTGCAACTGCAGGGACACACCCATCACAACCCTGCCGTGCTCCAGATGTGGGAACAGAGCTAAAGTGAGGTACAAACTGAGTGTGTGGGTCTGATGAAGAGTACAACTCACATGGGGAGGGGCCTGCATTACTAGCTGGCAGGGAGAGGTGTTTGTTAGGAAGGTAGGACTGGTGACAGCAACAATTTTGAGTCCCAGCTCAGGGAGGGAGACTTACAGGAAGATACGGGGAGAAAGGATGGATGTATAGCAGTACCTCAAGACACCAAGTCTGGGAATCTTTACTGTTATGTAACCTGGAGAAAATGGAAGTTTTACCCAAGTATTCTGTGAAGTGGATCCTATTACCTTAGAGAAGACAATACCACCCTCTCATCAAGTTCTTCTGAGAAAGGTGAGGTACTTGGTGCTAAAACTCACTCTAGTTTGCTGACCATCCTCTGCAAAGCTCATCTATAAAGTTACTCATCCCTGAAAGGCAAGTTACTTAGCTCTGAAATGTAGTTGCTTTGTGATGACATTAGCAAGAAGTTCAAAAGACTATAATTCCAATTTAGAGAACTTGTGGCGGGGGGCAGGGGGGAAGTGCAAAGTGAACCTTGATGAATTTAATTCCGAGTTTATGGTCTCCTTGTATAATTTCCCTTTTCTAAGTTTATTTTTATTTCACCATCTTTAAAAGACTTTTGAGAGTATAAGAAAATCCAGGCAAAGACATTCTCTCCTTCCAATGATAAACTTGGCATTCACAAGGAGAGGGGGGAAAAGCAGCAGGAATTCCAGTATATTTTATGAGAAATATTTTGCCTTTAAAACAAATGAGACAAAATAGAGGAACCATTAACACCAGAAAAGCCTTTGTTTTTATAACACCAAAAATATACCCACAGCTTCTGATGAAAATAAGGTAACAGTAAGCAGATACTACCAGTTAAATATTACTATGAAGGCTTTATAAATAAACTGCTTTCCTTGCTCAAATATTGATGGAACAATTCATATTACAGGATCCTTTGTGTGTCAAAGTTGCACAGCCTGCACAGATCATAACTGTCAATGCAGATCACAGCATTTCTGTTCTGGTCTCAAAGTTATTTGTATGGTTAAGAAAGCAATACTACTCAGAAAATAGAAGGAGGGTTTTTATTAATGGTCCCTTTGCTCATTTAGTTTTGAACTATAATCTGATAAGTACAGGTAGAAACTTTCAGAAGGCAAATTTTCTGATCTGATGCATATTGGTAAAAATTCTCTTGGATTTATTCTTATTTTACTGCAGTTATTACAATATTCCAAATGTAATCACATATGCATCTCCTAATTACAGTCTCATGAACCCTCTGAAGAACTGATAATGACTACATCCTTCCCTACCCCTTTCCCAGCCTAGCAATATTATTTCCATATAACTTGGACTGAACTTGATGAGTTTGTTCTTGCCTCTCTCGTGATCTCCCATCAGAAAGCAGAACTTCTCTAATTTCTGTGTACTACAGATAATGCTGTGAGTGGACACCAAACAGAAAACACTGCTTGGCAAATCTAACTATTGCTAAAAAATTATCTTGTACACACAAATCTAAACAAGAGGTGTCATCACAAGAATTACACACATGTAAGAGATACTTGGGACCAGAAAAAATCAAAACATTTTCCCATACAACCTTTGTGATATTGCCTGATTTTGTTTAAAACATTAACCTCAGACAAAGAAAATACTAAACTATGCTCAGAATCTAGCACAACTCCAGCCATCTGATAAACCTTGTACAAAGATCATTGTAAGGTCTTACACCTGGGAAAACATAGTCCAGGAGTGCAGCATAGGCTGGGATCTATTGCACTGGAGAGCAGCTCTGTGGAAAGGGACCTGGGGGCCCTGAAAAACAAGCAGCTAAATAGGAGTGAACAGTGTGTTTCTTCAGCTAAGAAACCCAATGGGATGTTGGGATGTTCAACAGGGGCATCACTAGGAGGGATAAAGAAGCCATTATCCCACTCTAATTAGTGCTTGCCAGGGCACTTCTGGAATAATGTGTTCAGTTTTGGTTCTCACTATACACAAAAGATGTGGACAGGCTGGAGATGGTCCAGAGAACGGCCACAAAGATGAACAAAGGACTGGAAGCCTGCCATATGAGGAAAAGCTGTGTTTGTTCAGCCTTGAGGAACAGGCTTAGGGGAAGTGTTATCACCATCCAGTGGGTAAAGGGTGGCTACAAAGAAGATGGAGACTCCCTTTTAAGAAGGAGTCACAAGGAAAATACAAAGGGTGATATGCACAAGTTACTACTGGGGACTTTCCAATTGGACACAAGATGAAAATTTTTCAAAATTTGAAGAATCAGCCCTTGGAATCATCTCCCAGAGAAGCAGTGGATTTGCTGACATTGGACATATTTGAGGTTCAGCTGGACAGGGTGTTGGGCCATGATACACAGCGGGAATACTATGCTATAAATATATTTGAAAACGTGTTTCAAAATAGCTGAGCCAATCTGACTAAAAGTATTTTGACAATATTCCACGTAACAAAAAAGAAAGATGGACACCAGTAGCTAACAGGAGGGATGGCTATATCAAGGGTTTCCAGCAGACACCAACTAAATGTTAACATAAGACAGGCAAACAAACACACAAACAAACCACCTAAGGAATGGATACTTCTGCACTAAATAATTCATCAGCTAGGAATGGAACCTTATGAAAGAATGAACATTAATTTCTGTAACAGTCTCAATACAAACAATAGGGAAAACAACACTGGACAAACTCATAAGAAGATGATACCAAAGAAATTGCACACAAATTTCATGAGTAAAGCGACTTTGTACAGATCTAGTTGGCTGTAGTCTGCATGCAATTAAGAAGTTTATTTTAAAATTAAGGATTCATATTAAACTACACAAAAAATATAGCCCAGCTCCATTAAGCTACCTCGTTTAAAGTTAGGCCAGCAAGTGAGTATTTGTAAACACTATGCAATGTATAGAACATATCTTCTTACCTCCTACTCTAGCACAAGAATGCAAATTTCAGCAGAGGATGTGGAAGTATTCTATGCCAACCAAAAAGCAAAATCTCACCCACTCACAGAAAGCCAAACACAGTAGTTGGGGCAACTCTATGCAGCCTCACACATCCAAATTAATACCTTCATTTACACCTGAGAATTTAAATTTCACTTCCAGTGTTTATATGAAAGTAATCATCTCACTCTGACCTTCATACTCAAAATTATCCAGGAAATTGCTTCCAGACAGACAGTGTGCACCTAACTTCAAAACTAGAACAGTCACTGAATACATTCAGTGGAGTGAAAAAATTTGTTTCTCACTTGACAACCTCCTCAGGAGAAACAAAGATTAAAAAAGACTTCACAGAAAGTCAAGAATTATACTAATTCATGGAGAAGAACACCAAATGCAATGCATATTACAACATTCAGTCCTTTCTCCCAAATCTTCCCTGAACATATTACTGAATAATCTCGAGTTTTCCCTCTCCTCAAATCCACAAAATCATGAACAAAATCATAAAAAGAATCGTCCTGATTCTTCCTTCTTAAATAAGAAGCTTTTTATGACAAGGGTGGCGAGACATTGGACCAGGTTGCCCAGGGAAGTGAATGACTCTTTGTTGAAAGTGTCCAAGGTCAGTCTGAGCAACCTGATCTAGTGGACATGTCTCTGCCCACAGCAGGGGCTTGGACTAGATGGTCTTTAAAAGGTCCCTCCAACCCAAACCACTGCTATTCTATGATTCTATAAATACAGATGTTCAGAAACCTCTAAGAATGCATCAGAAGATAAATAGTCTTCTCTCAACCCAACCCAAGCTCAAGTCAAGTGCATTTTCCTCAGTCTTAGGATGGACTTCTCATCCATATTCCCTCCAGGGGTTTCTGTTTGTTTGTTTTAAAGAGTGCTAGAACTGGATTCCCATTTCAGGTGCTCTGTTTCACACAAATGATGCCTTTATAAAGAAGCTTAGCTTTTACTGAACTCTGGCAACAATTTAAGACCTTGACACTGAAACTTGAAACTGAAATCTTCATGACAGTACTCACCTGCAGTCAGGTGGGATCAGCAGTGGTATGAGAGACCAACTTAAATATTCACATGTTTTCTATAAAAACTTTCACATATAACCATCAGATTTTTTCCCCTATAACAGTGGGTGGTGGAATCCCCCTATAACAGTGGGTGGTAGAATCACATTCACTAGAATATGATTTCACCATGAATTTGCAAATTATAATTACCAACTTTCCGCAGCTCAAAAGAAGTATCAAAGCAATGTCCAGCTGCCAGGAGGAGTACTGCATAATCAATTCCTGCTGGTAACGTTGGCTCTGACTCAAACGCCTTCTTGAACCTAGGAAAACAAACATTCAAGCTTATTTTGTAAATAATGCAATCTAATTGGGGCATCATTACAGTTTTAGGTAATTTAAGAGCTTATCTTCTGTTTACACAGCAAGAATCCATAGAAGCAAAAATACTGTTTTCCACACATTCTTTGTGGTTATTTTTAGGAGTCTGGTATTTATACATCCTCCTCCCATTTCCTTTCCCCCCACACAACAAGCACAGATCCTAATCATCCATCCCAGTAAAATTATCCCAGTAAAGTTACAGTATCTTACAATATTTTTTTCAAGATCAAATAGAACTGAATAATACTATCGGTAAAAGACCTGTTTCAGAGTTATATTTATTAATAAGCTCATTAATTTAGTCTTTAATAAATGAGTTTTCATTTACTTGAAACCTTAGATTTTATTGTGGATCTGCTACAATGGCACACACAGAAGCAAGTGATACAAGAATATACCTCACATTTAGCTATGATTTCAGTGACTCCAAATTTTATTCTTTACTGAGTGTCTTATTGACACTGTCCTTATGAGTTCACATAAAAAAGGACTATACCAGATTTCATCCTCCTCAAGAGAACTGAGCAATCAAGAGAAATGGCAGAGGCATTCACCTAGGCTCAATCTTGTCTTAAAAGAAGTGGAGGTGCTCACACTAACACACTATCCTCATGCTAGCAATGCAAGTAGCTGTGACAACAGCAACAGGACATTTACAGTGGTTTAAACTTATTCCTCAGAATAAGAACACCGTTGGTTGCAGGTATATACACACATATTCACACCTCCATAGGGAGAAGGCAAAGACTACTATCATGTGGGAGTTAAGGAGCACAAGAAATTACACTACAGTAAAAGAAATGTAGTTTAAAATTACTTTCTAAAGGATGAAAAAAAATGCAGACAAACAAATGGAATACATTTTAAAAAATTAACAGGTTGTGACATTAGTGTGTAAGGAAGGAAAAAAATCCAATCTGTGCAAAACCCTAGATTTGACTTCTAGACCATGCTTTGACATGCAAGCAAAGCTAAGGCATCTTTATCCCACCAGGCCAAAATATGGCTGGTTTTTAATTTGTTTGTTTGTTCTTTTTTCTGCTCTGATGATTAATGACTTTGCATCCTTTAACATAAGATCTGCTCTCCAAAACTGTAAAACAGGCTTCTTTTCAATCTGCTACATATGTATACTTTTTACACTTCAGCTGCCCACCTCCAAAGAACTTAATCATTAGACAAGCGCCTACTCCTCTAAAGAAAAGCAAGAAAAGCAGAAAGTACTAGATCTTTTTCCTTCATCATCTGCAATTTTCACTTGTACTGCGAGTTACAAAAAAGTGCACATACAAAATATTTTTGGCTCACTTAAAAAACCCCAACCAACACATACGCACAAAAAACATCCGACCTAAAAACAAAAAAACAAAACAAACAAAAACAAAGGAAAAAAAACCATAAAAATCTGTCAACTAAACAGAACAACACTCTCATTGATTCTAAGTATATACATCTAAGAGAAGTCCTTTAGCTGGCATTATCTGTTTGGCAACACAGTGATGTTGGGAACTGGACCACTTTTTCTGCCCTAGAGATCTTCCATGCTGTAATTCTCATGCAATACAAAAAGGAGAGAGGAAAGATTGACAGAAGAAGAAGAAAAAGCCTTGGAAATTAGTATTTTTGTTCTAATATAAGAAAGAATGTACTTTTGGAAAATGTTGCAGTTGTTGACGTCAGAGAAAATGTTGCAGTGCAGACACTGAATTAGAGAGGTAGCAGTGAAAAGATATGAATAAAGACTGGGTAGCTTTGGTAAGTCTGATTCACACTGTCGGTGTGAAACAGGAAAGTGACAGTTAATAATTACTCTTTTATTTATCCTCTCATATTTATATGAAAGATGTCTTTTATTCTGCTTTCTAATTGTCACAAAAGCACATTGTTGGTTTGGTTTTTTTTAATTGGAATAGACCAAAGTACCTTGACATTACCAGTTGTTGCAAAACCAATGCTTTGGTTCTCCTGCCAAATTCTCGTTATCTCATGCAATTCACTGTACTTCCCTTATTCCCTTATTTTTCTAAGACTGAGGTAATAACCTTTATCTCAACATAACATAGCACTGCCATGGAGGCATTGCTCCTGCACACACCTTGTCCTGTTGTGGCCTGCTGTAGCACTAGAGTAGGCCTGCTCCTTTCTAAGAGCTTTTCACTGAGTTATGAGTCAACCTTTCAGCATATCAAGCCTGCTGTATGACTAACACTAGAAACTCAAATCAATATCCAGTATAAAATATAAACCAAAAGCAATTGGACCATCCGATATAGCTTCCGGCCAAACTCCAGCTTGACTCAACAGAGATCTCCTTGTTCTGTGGCAGGAGGTGCACAGAGCTTTCTGTACTGGGTCTCAATTGCCAGATACTTCAGGGATTATTTAGGGGCTGGCTGGCCAGCACCCTACCCTGTGCAGGAAGTATCATCCTCTGTCCTTTCCTAGACTGGAATGTCTGCAATCACTTCCCGTCATCAGATCTATGATTATCATGATTGCTAAGATGTATTTATTCAAAGTGTGTTAAAATAGCTACATAATTCACCACTGTTATACATACTAAATACAATAAGTTCAATTATGCTTGACAATATCAAAGTTTATCTGTTCATAAGATACTATGAACAAGGAGAAAGCAACATGTACAATACCAAGAGTAATTTGTATTTAATTCAGTCTGTAATAATGCCTAAAATTTGTATACAGAACTACACTTTTCTTTTTATCGTGTTCATGACATTAGCAAAATACAGTGTTTACAAAAGACCCCTGAAAGTTTTTTACAGGCTTTGTGCTTTACAGGAAATGAAATTTTTTTTTAATCCAAAATTATGCTAGGAGGGAGGAAAATAATAATATGTTGCAATCCTGTTATTTCAACATCTTTTAAAATCCCGGGAAAAATTGCCAAGTTGTAAAGACTGACCAGAAGTTATAAACTGGATTTGTATTCTGTGGCCATAACTGGTAAACAATTTTATCTTATCTTTTATGAGAGATAGCTCTAAGCTGAAGTTTACTGAAAACAAGTGATAAATGACAAAGAAAGAAGAAAGCTGTCCATTTTAAGCATTTACTTCAACAAGCAGCTGATGAGCACAAGACCAGAACTAAGATGTGATGTACAGGACACATAAATGCAGATTGTCTGTATCCTCATCTGAATGCAGAGAAGCAGCTCATCCTGACAGAAGTCTAGGATGACATCCCATGCCTTTATTTTCTAACCACTTCCATGTAACAGTGATTTAGTGCATTTCAAAAGCATTAAAACAACAAGATTCTTGTCTCTAAAATGAGGATAATAATTCAACTATTATTGACCAGTTATTGTGTGATTCTTTGACTACTGATGCTACTGTAGTCCACTGCAATGTGCCTATACTATACTATACGATGATGATAAAACTTTTATCACTATACAGTGATAAAACTTTTATCAGCAACTTTGGAACAGTCATACTGGTTGAGAGTTAAACCTCTAGGCCTAGCTAGGTAATATCTGTCAGATTCCAGACATGCCAGTCAATTAATGACTGATTATTCTCTGGCCCAGTTTCCTAAGAATAATACAGTAAACAGGAGACTTCATATTTGGGAAAAATGATGAGTTTAGTTTACACCTAAACTTCAGGTCTCTGAGGCACTTCAAGAACTTTGCTGAATGAGATGTGTGAACAACATAAATCTCTCATTCTCAACAAATAAGCAAGGAAATTTAGAAGATTCATTCTATCCCCTAAGGATGCCAAATATTTGGAAAATAAAACCGCTAAAATACATTCTTGTTCAAGGAATATTTTCCCAAAGCTAACAAAAGGACATAGACCAGGAAAATAGTACTCACCAGAAAGTTGCTTTGTCCCTGCTTTCTATATCTATGAACCCAGATTCCAAAAACATGTCCTTATAAATTCGACCAACCAGGCAATACATATCTGAAGCTACTTGGTCTTCCTGCTCTACAAGGGGAATCATAATTTCTAGAGCTTTCTGTCTGTCTCCAGGCAGATTTCTCCTGTTGAAAATAATAATTTTGATTAAAAATCCAACAAAGTTAACAAGAAATGATTTTTCATGACTGTTTTTAATAGACATATGACTTCATCCATGTAAAATGACGGATAGACACAATGGACTATGTTATATATATAGACACTTACCCCCTTCTTCCTTTTTTTTGTCTTTTCTTTATGTCATGGAAAACCTTTATAAATACCCCTAAACATAACTTCTCTCTCTCATGAAGCATCAGCTATAGCAAAGCACTGAAAACAGCATCAAGAACCTCCAGGGAAATTCTTAGAAGGGTCATGTGTTATTTCCTTATAAAATAGAAAAATATGAAACTTGATTTCATATGTAGTATTTCTTTCAATGTAATTCATGCTCTAAAGGAAAAAAAAAGATTCAATCTTGTGTTTGTGATTTTACTTTTTATATACAATTTGACTGTGAAGCAAAACATCCAAAAAGCACAAACCAGATTGAACTCCCATGATAGGGAAGGTTTAGGAGTTAAGCCAATAAGGCAATATTAAAATAAGTACTTCAGACAAATAAACCACATAATTGCAAGCATTAGACACTTCCTGGTGAGTCATTTTGGTACATACATCATTCAGTATCAAAAGTTTAGAATTTTAACATGTTTGTGTACTGAACAATCAAATGACTCCACTTTCAACATTTCCACATCTTGTATTGACTATCACTAGTACAAATTAATGAATTTAATGAGAACAAAACCAGTACGGCAAATAATGTTTTGCAACATGGATTATTTACACTTAGCTGGTGTTCAGAGACAGAGGTCCCTTCTTTTATTTCTATTTACTTTTCCATCATCAATGCCCTCACATTTCTTTATTTAGGTCAGACTAATCCTGACTAATTGAGCTGCTCCATCCTTCCGTACTAGTGACCTGGATTAGAAGCAAGAGACATTTTTCTCACAGCAAAGATTCAGAAGCAAAGAATAAACCTCAGCTCACAAAATATCCTATATAGTCCCAGTAAGGAGAAAGTTACAATTAGCCAAAGTAATTCCTTCTTGGCACACCGAAGCATGAATTTCTTCATGGCTGTCATGGCTTCTAGTTTAATGGTTAATCTGGAAAGGAGAGGAATAGGAAAATCTCATCTGGACTCCTTTGGAGGTACTGTGTAGATTTTTTCTCAGATGCTCTCACGACAACATCTTGAGTCACAGAAACAGTGAAGTATAAGGATCTGCCTGAAAAGATTATGCTGCAGCTTTCCAGGTTTTTAGTGCCTTAATGAACTAGTTCTGTTTTCAAAGATGACTTTGTTTCAGAAAACTGCGACCCTGAGGTCTAAATAACACGTTACAACTCCAAGTTACAACTAGTGACCCTTGTGAAGGCTCCTAGAAATGGCAGGTACATGCTGGAGTATTAAATCTGCAAAACTTCACATATTTATGTCAAAGTGGAAACAAAAAAGGCACAATATTTATACCTTCATTTACCTGGTATAAAGGCACAAGTAAGGATCTGGACATTTTATTCAGATAAAAAATGCCAGACAGCTCTTTTTTACTTTTTTCTTTTCTTTTTTTAATTTTCTTTTTTTTTCCTTTCAAAACCAGGTTTATTTTTTCAAGTAATTCCTTGTGACATGTTTTGACATCACTTTTACATGATATGCAGTTTTAAGCCTCCTCAGTGAACCTGAATTACAAAATTCAAATCTGTGAGAAGCAGAACCATCTATCGACATTTGCTATACTTGACAATTTCAATACCTGCTGACACCTGGTCTACACTTCTAGAAGTCAACAGCAAAATGTTCACTGTGATAACAGCAACGGAGTAGAGAACATCGGTAATTTCCTCTGAAAAAAACACTCCTCTTAGTCGCTTGCCTAAATGTCAGCATCTTAGAAAGAAAATCTAGGCTTCACTCTTATTTAATCCACAGAAGCAGTGTATGTTGCTCCATGTATCACATTTTGCCCATGTTATCAGAGGATGTGAAAATTAGTTTATCATCATAATACAATAAAATCTTCCTATGGACATTTGATGAAAGGTCTGCTTCTGTCTCCTGACATTACCAGAACTCAGACTTGAATGAGATGATGGCTTTGCCAGCACAAATGATGCAGCGCTGTCACGCACACAGCAATGTTAAAAGTGTATTTTACAGAAGGAAAATATTGTTAGGTATTTGCTTTCATTTAGGTACTGAAACAAAAAGTAATGCAAACCTATGGAAAGACAATTCAAACATGCTGAAGGAAAAGGAATGAAATTTGATAGTATGAGATAAAAAGAAGCTTAGAATCCCCAGAGCTACTTCAGTCAAAAATCATAGGACTGTATATAAAGATTCCAGTAGGGAACTTCACACAGGATTACCCACCCCTTACAAAGTTTGAAGTTTTGATTCATTGTTCCACAGCAGAAGGAAGGGTAGATTCTTACCTGTTTAGTGCAAATGCATAATGCAACCTCACATGGTGGTGTGAAGCCAAGTCAAAAGTGGGCAGTTTTTCTAAAGTTTTCACCAATTTCACAATGGAATCGTAATCCTTCCAAAACAAAGGGATAATAAAGTTTTAAGTGGCTGTGCTGAGGTATGCCTATATAAACTCCTCTTAAACCTAAGCAGCTTTGATGTCATACTAAGAAGTATTTTCAGTCCATTTTAAGTTTTATGGATTTCAGTTTCTTCAGTCTCAAATTGTAAATAACCTAGCACTAATCAGAGATGGGAATATGCACAGTATTTAGCAGGGAAGCCCAATTTGGTCTCCTGTGCTGCTTCAACATGGTTCTGTGGGAATTTTCACACATCTGTTTCACTGTTAAAGTTAGGAACTGAACACACCTCAATGCTTATATTGTGCAGACATTACAAAGCTAACTGCATCTGAATTAAGGCATCTTAAATCTCTGAAGTAGTCATAATCCACAAAAACAAGACTCTTTAATACTACAAGTTTTAAAGTACCTTACTCACTGATATATTTAAAAAACAAATAAAAATAAAAAATCAAACTCAAACCACTTCATAATGTCTAAGGAGTGACAGTTCAAATTATGGATAACATAGCAAGCAATTACCAGCATCGTTCCAAAACCTGAAATATGAACTATTTATGTTTCCATAAGAAATGTCACCAGCTTTGGTGAAAAAGACTACATTTGCCTATCAATTGCAGAATGCCACCATAGCCTTTAACTGCATGTTGTTCATCACACAGCAGTGCTGAGATGGAGAAGAGTTATTACATGTCATGTACTTTATAGGTACTGTTATAAAACCCTTTTCTGCTATGGAAAGGCAAACAGTGAAACTACAAAACAAAATAAAAACATCAGAGATAAAGATTTTTACTAGCGTGCTTTATACACACATTTTATTAAAAAAATCTGTGCCAAATACACCAAAAATTTCTGTGAGAATGTAATTTAATTTACTATTCTTAGTAGTAAACTCCTACCTGGATGTCTCTGTAGGACAGCAGCAAGTTTATTACAATGTCAGCAGACAAGACTTCAACATTATCGACTCGCTGTCGAATCCTTGCCAGCTCTGCTGCGAGCTCTTTGCCCATGTAAAGCGTCCGGGCCTTTCTGATGTCATTCAGAATGGATTCCCGGAAATACTGGCTGGAGAGGAACAACTTCACATCAGCACAGCTCTCCCACAGTGTATGTGCAGAACATGAATTGATGGAGCAGTGTCAATGCAGAGATTTGGTCAAGCTGAACTATTAAATATCAGTTTTTCTGAACAGAAGGCAAAAGAGGCTGACATTTATCTTGCCTGCTGGAATATTTGTGTTTCACATGGGTGTACAAGACAACTCACCTGGAACTGGCCTGTGCCACCTTCAAGAGCTGAATAAATCGATCCACCAGAGGTAAGCATATAGGCCCAAGGAGAGACTCAAAACCAGGCGACATCAGCTCTGTTAGTCCCTTCACAAAACTGCTATCACAGCAGTACACCTTGTTATGTGGAGTTATCATGTAAGGAACAAATATGTAGTTCCCTGTGCACATCTGCAGGGAAACAAGGGGCAATATTTAGGGCAGTTATGGCTTGGCAAGCCGAAGTATGAAACAATTGCATGTACTACCTGCAGAATTCCACCTGTTAAAGTCAAAGGGAGACATGCTGCTTACTTCAGCAAGACTAAGTTTTGGCTCATAAATTCAGTTTTCACATCAAATATGATATTCACCTGAAATGTATTCTTTCAGATTTCTGATCTGCTTCCTGTAAAATCAGTCTTTTCAGAAATATCAAGTTGACCTTAAAATTGTAATTGGCTCAATAGTGAAATAATTCTCAGGCCACACCCTGAAGAGGCAGATGGAATTAAAATAAGCTGAGGTACTTGCTGTTCAAGGTGACATGATCAGAAGAAAACAGTACAGTTTGGCTCACAGATACTGGAAACAGTAACACAATGTAGTTGCCTCACAACAGGACAACCATAGAGAAAATTAGTCCTCATATGAACTGC
This sequence comes from Vidua macroura, assembly GCF_024509145.1. Classification (NCBI taxonomy): domain Eukaryota; kingdom Metazoa; phylum Chordata; class Aves; order Passeriformes; family Viduidae; genus Vidua; species Vidua macroura. The sequence goes on from NC_071573.1 coordinate 51,054,193, forward strand.
AAAATTACTCAAATAGTTTTGCGTTCAAAAAGCAAAATAAATTCCCTACTATGTAGAAAATATTTTCAATGGGACTTAAAATCATACACAATTCAGAATAATCACTTACAGAGCACCTCAGCATTGCTAAACTGCATTGATTTTTATATACCAATGTATGACAGACACTTTGCAAAAAAAAAAAAAAAAAAGAAAAAAAATTAAGTGTCTTCCAAGGAAGAGGGAGGCAAGATATCCGCTGACTGTGGTATGTGTGTGAGTACAGATTTATGTGCAGAGGAAGTTGCCGAATCTTTGTGTTTTAAAGAGCCTTAACTATGAGACAGAATACCAACAAAATTGGGAGGAGTTCCTCCATTCATCTCTCAAAGCTCAGACTCCATTACTGAAGTGCCCAGCAGCCCAACAACAAAAGCCTTAAGGAAGCATTTCTTGAGACTCATAATTTTTAGTATGCCTAAATTGCTTCCAAGGTTAATTAGTTTCTGTTCAGCTGCTTTGACTCTCCCAGAAGTCAATACTGCAATGCAGAGAGCACTTCAGAAACTCCCTGCCTAGTTGAGCTCCACGCACTGAGAGGGCAGTGACTGAATAGTTTTTGAATGCACAATATCATCTGTGTGCTTAAAACATGCATTTTAATCTGCATTATTAGATTTTTAAAACATGGAAGGATTGAGATAGTCAAGCCTGCAAAACATACATGTATAGCTATGTCAGTAAGTATCATATGTCATGTTTGTGTACAAATCAGAGACTGATATTCAGTAGCAAGTAGTATGAAAAGTACAGGAATTGCTTTTTAATTACACCCATCATACTATGAAATTGTAAGACCTCAATATAAAGGCAATCCCACTGCACTTCTGAGGGGTATCAACAGACTCTGTAAAATCTAAAAATAATTGGTGCAGGCATTTACATGAGGTCAATTGAAATCAACTAACACAGAAGTTGTTTGGAGATTATTGTATACAGTGCCATGCACAAGGGTTAATTTAGTCTTCTTTCTGCAACCATTGTGAACTACTGCTGCTGAAGAGCTAGGGAATATTTATCTCTGTGTGACTGCAGCAATTCCAAAGGAAACTTGAGAACAGGGGAGTATATGACAAATTTTTTAACAAGTAACTAAGGAGTGGGATGCCAGAACCCAAACTGGTTGTCTATGCAACAGAGAAGTGAATGGATACTTCTATTCAAGAATATCCTAGAGTGTAAGGCAATCACATGTTTTCAACAGTGAATGGATGAACTTTTTACCCTGCTAAAACCTAATGAGCTCCACAGTCAAAGGCAGAGGGAAATTATGAATTTGATGGAAGTGGTTTCAGCAATTATAACAGATGGGTACATTGCCACTGGCATAAGAGCCACTAATACACATAGGCAGACTGTTCTCCAGCTTTCCTTTTCTAGGTAAAGGAGAAAAATGTTGAGAAGTCAGAGTCAAGAAAAAGGGCTACAGATATGCAGAGACAAACATTTTACTTCCTAATGTTTATTCAGCGCATTAAAAATAAATTCAAAACTGTTTGCAGGAAGACGTTCTCAGACCTCTGGCACACTGTTTCCAATGATGAGGTCTTAAATAAAAACCAACTCCAAAAAAGGATGTTCCCATCTTTCGAAATTCAAAGAATTCAAGGTTTACCCTTGTAAAATGGTCATGCCACCTACAGAGACAGTACCAGAGTCTTAATCTTTAATTCTACCAGGAGGAAAACTGCTCTCCTTAGAGATGACAAGTGTCTGAATCCATTACAGAGCACGAGCTCTTAGAAACTCATCCTGAGTGCACTGTTCTGTAGGAAGTACTTATTTATTTCAGTGAAACAAGAGAGCCAGCAAAAGTTAGTTTATATGCATTCCTCCTGTTAGCTGAGGGGGAAAAGAAAAGCTGGTTATAATATAGAGCCTGGCATAGAAGACATAAAGACCCAAGAGTCTTTGGAAGCAGTGGACAGGGAAGAACTTAACAGTAAAAGACAGGAGAAAACACTGTGGGAAGAAAAGAAAAAAAAATGAGTCCATTTACAGTTGTTCAGAGGCCCCCAGGGGTCTCAGGGAATTGTCTCAAGGTAGAATCTCACCCTGATATTCAGTAGCAAGTAGTGTGAAAACACAGTGGCCTTTCCCTCAGCCAGACCATCACTTTGCTTCTTAACTTAACCTAGATAGTTGTCTTCTGTGGGAACTCTGTATCTACGAAACTTCTCAAATTCAGCTGAAGTTCATCACACAGACAAACAGGCAGATACAGAACAAATGTGGAGAATGAAAAACCAGTACAAGCTCTAAAGTTTCATTTCCTTAGGAAATACACTTTAAAATAAAAATAGAAAGAGCACACACGCAATAAAGCTATGAAACACAAGAAATACTGATTTCAATTTCACTTCCCTAGCTAAAGAGTACAGTAGGTAGATATTTAACAGCTAAAACTAACAAAGGCAGACATGAAATAGCTCTAGTGTCAAAAGAAAAGAAAGAATTAAAAGTTATATACTATTTACTAAAGGTGGTGGTGGAAGAAAGATAACAGTGACGGCAAGAACACTTTTGTATAACAAAGTCTATAGTCCCCTATTCTGGAAACATGTTGTGTTATCATCACAAATTCTCATTGCAAAGAGCCCAACTCCAGCCACATTTGGGCTATGATTAGGGTGGGACCCAAGAGAACCAAGCTGTGAGGGAAGCAGTTGTGGAGCTACTCTAAATGTCAGACCACTTTGAATCATTTTCCCCAAAGTATGTGACTTGCTTCAATCCTCATTCATCCAGTGATGCAACCTGTCTCAGCAACTGACACTTCTTTCTCATCTTTTTTGTCAAAATATAAGCTACGCTAACTTAAGTCAGAAAGGATCAGGTGGTCTTTCTGACACACACTTCCCATCTGCTCACACTTGCTTTACATTTTCACTTAATACATATTACTAGACTTGGAAGCTTAAATATATTTAACTTACTCTATTAAAATTTGCCCTGTAATACTTCACCCTTGTTGGGGAAGATGAAATAGCAAGGCCCTATAAATATGATGGCCTGGCAAAAGAATCAGAGAATACAGATATCGAGATGAAAACAAGGTTTGAAATACCAAACCTTAATCACTGAGCATCTCGAAAACAATAATATAGCCAAGCTGAAAGCAATCCCCCTTTCTGATGATCTAAAAGGTCAAATGGAATGTCCTGTCTCACCCCCCAATGTATGGTTCATCCCATACCTGTAACCCTCCCCTGAAGTATCAGGTATCTGTAACCCCATTGGCCCAAGTCCTGTCCCAGCCCACCTTGAAGCCCCCTGATAAGGTGTGGCCGAGGGACCGGACGCTCTCTCTTGGCACCCTCTCTCTCTCTCTCCCTCTCTCTCTCTCTCTGTCTCCCCCCCGCTCTCCCTGGGCCTGCCACGAGTTGCGGCTAGCAACTCTAAGCAGGGCCCTTCAGAGATCCTTCACCACCACCCATCCAAACCGTCCTGGAGCCCAGCAGTCCCCGCAACCCTAACTCTGATCCCACAAAATCTGGTCTTGCTTCTAACCCTAATTGACTTCCCTCTATACTCTAAGTCTGTTAATCACACAAGACAAAATTGTTTTACTTTGATCCATTCTTGTGACTTACTATATCATGTATAATGAAAGTAACACATAGAAACCTTTCAATAAACCCAGGATATTTTTCAAGGAGTAGCATCTTAAATACAATTGTAATATTCTGTTAACACCCTTTAAAAAACATGGGTTGAATACAGGGGCTTCAAAAATGAGTGGGAATAGACCCCCTCAATCAAGAACAAGTGCTTCAAGTTTCATTTTACAACCCTCTTCCTTTATAAAACCTTCATTATTTAAGGTTCAAAAGCTCAAATTACTCTAGTGAAAATTACAAAGGGATTGCAGAGCACCTGAGTTGTATGTTGAAAGGCATTACTGAAAATACCCGGGGCTGGGAAGGGCCTGGAGTGTGCATACAGCAAGTTAGATGATAGTTACTGTGGTTCACATTGATGCACAAGAACTTGGGACATTAGACGGGTAATCCTGGCCTAAGCTTTCAGATCAGCTGAGCTACTTTTATCTGGGAGATATGAACATACATATCAAAGCCTTGGGCTAGCACACTCAGTACCCGGCAACACCAGGTCATTTTCTGACAGACTATCCATGTCAGCCTGTTTCATCAAGTCAGATGAATTAGAAGGCAGAAGTGCTGGCTTGCACCAGCTACACACATAAATGCTTACAACTAAGTGACAGATACTGTAATTAATTTTTGCAAATGTTTTAATTGCTTTGTATTTTTCTAATGTCCCTTCCTTATTTACTGAGGACAAATTTAACAATTCAAAAGCATTAATAATTTCAGTTAGAGATGTAAGATCATGTTTAATAGCTCTATAATTACAGAATTTAAGACAAGGCTTCTAGCTAAACGTAGTGGTCACTGGATCATTAAGCACCTCTTCCTTGTTCAATATCCTTTCTCAGCTTCTGAAAGAAATTAATATACCATCTACTTCTATTCAAGAGACAATAAAAATCAATAACATATACTTACATTTTAATGATCATAGTAAGAATATAAACCAGCCCTTCTTTCAATATTCCCCTCTTCTACAGAACTACTTGTGAAAAGGGCAGCTTTTTGGACTTGAATGGGGAGACTATGTCTTAGAAAGAACATCATGAAATAAGATAAACACCACTCTCTCCCTCAAAAATAAATCTGATGTAATAAAAAAGATTTTTTTTCAGAAAGTTCAACAGATTAAAAAGGCATGGTGCTAAACAAAGGAACATTTGAGTTCTGGTCAATTAAAGTCACCAATTAATGACTTTTTCTTCAAAAAGAGGGGAAAACTCTGAAAAAATGCAGAGTGTCAGTGGTGCACAGTCCATTTAATACCCGAAGGGTCTTTACTAACACTGCTCTGTTTGGATCATTTAGCAGTCAAATATCCACAAACAGAGAAAAACTGCTTTCAAAGACAAGAAGTGCCAAAGAAAACAAAGATTCCCAAAACCATGATACTTTAGCCATGAATGGGAGAATCTAGCAGAATCCCACGCACTTGCCAAAGATTCAGGTCAACATCTAATGTAACTTTAAAAAAAGAAAATAAATCAGCTGAAGTAATAAAAATTGCCATTATCTCTCACAGTAGGAACTGTTCTTCCTGCTGACACTCTTCTAATTAAAAGAACTTTTTTCTATTTCTCCCACTCATCCTTTTGAAAAATATCTGATTTTATTTCAATTCTTCTGGTGAAATTTTTAAGGCAGTTCTTTGACTGCATATGGTATTATGTGTAGCAGATGGCAAAATCATAAACCAAGTTATTAAATCTATTCCCTCCATCCCCCAAACACACAGTAAATCAAGATGTGCTGATGTTTTAATGAATACAGACTCAGTTTGGGTTTACTTTAAGTCCCACTCCATGAATGACAGCCTTACTACTGATTTGAAAAGGAACTTAAGTAAGCCTCATGCCTCAAATGAACAGAAGCACAGAGACTGGATCTACACTATCAATACCTCCCCTTTTTTTTTTGAGAATATATTCTTTCTTTATATACCCAGGAATATCATTCTATTGCAGCCATGCTACATCCTAAATGCTTGTTTAAAATCATCTTACAGCCTATGTGGTACTTTCATCACATTTACATAGGAAAAAAAGTTACCAACATTTTCCTAGGAAAGTATGTGTTAAATATATTAGTCAAGAATTCACAAAATTAAAGAATAAGCAAGACGTAGTGTTGTATCATAAATAATATATACCACAGTTATCATTTCCAACAAAATATTTACTGAAGGCTACATAGCATTTTTACATACTTGGATATCAAAAATCAAACTGGCCACAAATCTCTTGTTGGCTGGATGAAGAGTATTAAAAATATTTACCACTATTTCCATGGTGAAAGAAACCAATAGTTAAATATACTCTATGCTACAGTCTTTTAACAGCAGTTATGTGGAGATTCTGAGCTTGCAGATGCCTCTGGAATGCCTCATCCAGAGCCACAGAATGGGTCAGGTTGGAAGACACCACAGTGGTCATCTGGTCCAACCTCCCCACTCAAGCAGGGTCATCCTAGAGCACATGGTACAGGATTGTGTCCAGACAGTTCTGGAATATCTCCAGTCAGGGAGACTCCACACTCTCTCTGGGCAATTTGTTCTCTGGGCAGTTTGGTGCTTGGTCACTTGCAGAGTAAAGAAATTCTTCCTCATATTCAGGTGGAACTTCCTGTGCATCAGTGTCTGCCCACAGTCTCTTGTTCTAGTCCTTGGCTCCATTGAAAAGAGCCTGGCTCCATCTTCTTGACACTCTCCCGTCAGATACTTCTAGACATGGATGAGGTCCCCTCTCAGCTGTCTCTTCTTGAGGCTCAACAAGCCCAGCTGCCTCAGTCTTTCCTTCTAAGAGATGCTCCTATCCTTTCAACATCTTTGTTGCTCTGTGCTGGACCTGCTCCAGGAGCTCCATGCCTCTCTTGCACTGGGGATCTCAGAACCGGATGAGTTCTCCCACTCACATTAAAGGAGCGCTACACCAAACTGTCTCTCAAGCTACACCTTAAACAAGAGGCAATTAGGAAAGGCTGGGGAAAGCCAGTAAAAATTACAATCATTGTGCCATAGAATGGCTTGGGTTGGAAGAGACCTTAAAGGTCACCTAGCTTCACCATCTGTGTTGTGGCCAGGGACACCTTCTACTAGACCAGGTTGCTCAGAGCCCCATCCAACCTGGCTTTGAACACTTCCTGGGATGGGGCATCCATAGCTTCTCTGGGCAATCTGTTTTGGGGCCCTACCACCCTCACAGTACATAATATCTTCCTAATACTTAATCTAAACTTTCCCTCTTTGAGCCTGAAGCCATTGCCTTTTGTCCTATCACAACAATCTGATCCCTTCGAGTGTTAGAAAAGCAAAACACTACTAAGGGTGCCCAGCCATACAACATTAACCCTGTTGCTCATTCGCTAACACCTGCAAGTCAGCTGCCCAAAAGAACAATTCCCATTGCCTCCAAGGGCCCTCCCGATCAGACCAGGAGCTGTAATGCAGTCTCACATCCCAGGCAGCCCCCAAAGCTACCCACTACTCCAATCTGGTGCAAGAAAGCAGCCTGAACTAAAAGGTGTTCACTGTGTCAAGGTGTAACTTACTACAGTGGGTTGCAAAGCATGTGTAGAATACATGCACATTAAACACTCAGATTCAGCAAGAAGGCAAATTTAAAAAAAAATTAATAGACCTCCAACTTTCCTCCAAAGGTGGTAGAATTTAAACCGTGGAAAATTATGATGAAATTAAAACTGGTTAGCTAAGACTAGCAATGTACAGTCATGAACCATAACCTTTATAGCAACATCTGATGACTGAAACTCTTTACTAGTAATTTCTAGAATGCCTCTGCTGCTTGATTGACCTCAAAAATCAGATAACAGCAAAAACTAAACTAAAGCTTTCAACCCGCAAAATAACTACCTGCTGTTAAGGTATCACTCCCTGTAAAAATGTATGGTTTTGGTATTACTGGAACATTTGGAAAAGGTCCAATTAAATAGCTATAAAACCACATATAACAGGAAATAAGCCAACGTTATCTCATACTGCTCTGCCCAGACAGGCTCCAGGCAGCTTATCCTTGCTATGCAACATTGTATTGACTATTATTAGGAAGCACAAAAATCCAGCAGAAGAACAAAACTGTTTGCAATAGATTTTTGTTTTGTTTTGTTTTGTTGTGTTTTTGTTATCCCGCTTAGTTTTAGGGATACAAGGTTTAGGAAAAGCAAACACAAGACATTTCATTTAGGCAGATATATATAGATACACACACACTTGTTTTGCAACCTTTTTAATCCCCTGGTGCCAAGGATACCATGGTCCTGATATGGCTGATGTTTGCATGCTATTAAAAAACATGTTCTAGAACAGCAAGAATGAACTCCTTGTTTATCCATATGTGCATTTCATTATTTTTTTCGTATCAGTAACCTCACATGACTATTTTTGGTAAGGGTGAGCTTCTCTAGAACAGAACCTTTGCCATACCCATTTATCCAAGAATCTTATAATTTATGAAGAAACACATATTTTATGAAGCAGGTATTATATTCAGTAGTTAGGCATGCACCAACATTGTGACAAGCCTACTTCCAGGTAATTTGGCTGACATCATGCTGAAAAAATGAGGGAAAAGGAGACAAAGGAGCTGCTAAAACCACTGACTTCCCTCTTCTAATACCAGGGAAAATACTTCCTCCCAGAAAAGATGTTATGTGGGTGTGCTTGAAAACATCTGAGACTTTCAAGGAACACATTCTTTTTCTGGCATACACTGAAGCATTTCTAAAAGTGATAAATGACAGCGTCACAGTCGCCTATCCAAATTTAAATGGAAAACAGAACAATCCTTTTTGAAACAGATGAAGGCCAAGTTATCATACCTCTCCTTAAGCTTTGGGGACTGTCATTTAAAAACAGGACAGGATGACATCTCCCCTTTATTCTATTGTATCAGTCATCTCCTGCTGGTTTCCTGCTAAGAGAGCTCTTTGCCCAACCCTCCCAGGAACATTACATTAGTCACACATCATTTTCCCTAGGTCCTAGGCCACCAGAACAAAACCACAGAATGTAATGCATTCATCTACAAGAAAGGCCTGACTGTTCTCTTTTCATTTTATGTAAAAGGCCTAACTGATCATTTCTTCCACTTTCATTAGAGAAAGGCAAGAGATTTCTAGTCTAGCACATCTTTCACAGCCTTCTGTGAGTGTCTGAAAAGCATTTTTGGATAAGAGCTATATAGAAATTCTATAGGGAAGCCTCTTCCCTTTTTTGGTTTAAAAAAAAAAAAAAAATCTGTAATTTAAAATGCAGCATTAGACCAAAGCTCACACTGGTTTTGAAGCCATCTTTAGAAACGCCATGCAGGGAAAAGAAAAGACTGCATCTTTTTCAGAGAGTCACATTTCATACTGGCAAAAGTAATTACTTAATACACTGTTAAATAAAGAAGTAAAATCAGGAATGCTGCAGTTTTCATGGCATTGAGGAAAATAAAACCTGGCCAGTTTCTGAAATTAAGTACTTCATATGCCCCCCTAGAAAATTTTATTCAAATATATGGAATTGTACAGTATGCACATAGCACCTCAGGTTATCAGCACAGCACTGGGTAGCCTCTATGAAATTATATCTTAGTAAATGTGGCTACCAGTAAGTCACGAAGCAAAGCTAAGAACAACTCAGCATGCCAGATATATATTCTGACATGACTGGTCCTGCTGCTCCAGAACAAACCACATTGGAAAAGCAGTGTTCTCCCAGCCACAAGTCTGCCTCCACTGAACTTGGGAGTGAAAAAGGGAAGGGAGATCTGGAAGGTCAACCTCAGAAACCAAAGGGATGCCAAGGTGCAGAAACCTACAATTTAATAATGACTGGCACTCAGACTACTGGGATCTGCACTGCACTTGGACTAACAGCTCCAGGACACAACTTCTAGAAATAAATACTCTCTTTATAAATGTATTATATATATATACAGACACATACATCTATATATACATATATATATACGTACATATACGTATATCTACATAGATATACACACATTTATATACATATATATACGCATATGCATATATTTACACACACACACACACACACATATATATATATATATATACATTTTTTATTTTCAGAGCTGCAGCCATGGGTTTCTAAAATGAGCAACAGTTTCCAAATAACTCTACTTTCTAATAGAGTATTTTAAAAAAACATTAAAGAACACTAAATAGAAAAAGGCAACAAAAAAAAAAAGGATAAAATGAAAATGCAAATGGGTGTGAGATAATATGACAGACAAGTAAAGGCAGCAGAGAAAATACCGCTGATAGATACAGGCAAGGTAAGAAGTGAGCCTGGTACCTAGCAACCAAGTGATTTACTCAGATTTGCTGCTAGAATCTCCAGAATTCTACATCTAACTCTGTGCAATACAGTAGGAGAGTGTTAAATTATTTGAGTGGAAAACAGAGTATAAACAACATTAAATGAAACAAAAGTTTGGAATGTTTATAATTCAACTGAAATCCATACATCATACTTACATTATTCTTCTGGAAAATAATTTCCTGAAATAAAAACAAAAAAAAAGAAAATGTTGATAGCACTAGGAAAGTTATTTGGTCAGTATAACTTTCTAATACTACTGTTTGCACACATGACAAGAAAAGGTTGGTTGGCAGATGTTTTCTTATGCCTGTCAAATTAACATAAATGAGTTATTGTCTCAGAAGAGATGAAATTCCTATGGAACCAAGTAGATACATACAACTTACATATACATAAGAGCATACCTACTGTCTGCATGTGAATATACATATATACACATATACACACATGTCCCTCCATTTACAAATTTTCCTAGAGGGATGATGTCCAAAAGTTGTCTATTAATAAACATCTATTCATATTTGAAAAGTCAAATATAGTAACATTTTGCTACCAGGAGAAGCAATCAAAAAGAATAGTAAAAGCAGTATTCATATGAGGTTTTAAAATATTCCAAAACTGCTTGAAATTCACTTGGCTCTAATAATTAGATGCAAAGAACATATCTTTCAATGTGAATTTTCAGAGAATTAGAACACACACAGATGGAAAGAGCTGATTCCTGCACACTAATCCCGGTGGTACAACTCAAGTGTAAACCACTTCTGAACAATGATCATCTTGCTTCCAGCATGACTTGTCAGTAAGTTCTGATCCCAGAATTGATAACCGTAACAGATTTACCAGACAGATTTGCTTCTGCCACTGGGACTGGTGAGCAGCTTCACTGGCACAACAGCATTAAAAACAAGCACAGCATCAAACCAAGGCCCTTCATACTTTCCTTGTTGCTTAAGTCAGGCTTTGATAAAACTACTCTTCTCCCTGTTGAGAGGGCGTGTTTCACATAGGACTGTTTCTAGATTTCCAAGTGTGGGTCATAAAGTTCTGGTCAAATCCCCCTGCATGGACAGGGACATCTTCAACTAGAGCAGGCTGATCAAAGTCCTGCCCAGCCTGGTCTGAATGTTCATGCAGAAGAACATTTCACCAGCAAAAGTTTACTTACACTGCTTTGTACCCTGATTAAATCGTGTGCTGCAGTTCTGTATTTCCTTTGTTTTCAGTTTTTTAATTCCCCCTTCCATACAAGATCAAAACTGCACATGCTCTCCTGCATTGCTTCTACTCTTACCTGCTGGCTGTAACAAATACAGGAACAAACACTGCCTCAGAAGATGTCCCAGTATGCCCACAGCTACTTTTTTTAGGCAGTTATGAAATAGTATGTAAAGGGTCTCACTCTTTGACTAATTCCCTACAGACTATCAAGAGCAGAAACACAAGCCCAGTTCAAAGCTAAGGGAAACCAAAGGGAGTCTTTCAGTCAGCAGAGTACTGGTGGCAACTGTGACATCCAAGTCCCCCTGCACAGAACTGGGCTTCCACTGATGCCAGTAGGAATCCAGCACGTGACCCATTTACAAAGTCCAGCTCCTAAACTAGTAAAAAGTTCTTCCAAGTGCCCAGGAAAGCCTGGGCCTCACCCCAAGTGATTTCTCAGTGGGTGTTGGGTATTTGGCTCTTTGCCCAGTACAATGAAATTCTGCTCTGCTCATACTGTGGATCATTGTACTTACACAACTGAATTAAATTCCCAGATACATCTTTTATCATTAGCATTATTTTTAGGGCTTTTATCTGTATACTCTTTGTGTTGCAAAAAGAAAGGAAATAATTGGATTGCAAGCAGTCCAGTTAGCTGAGAAAATTTAGAGAGAAGAGCAAGGGGAAGAAACCGAGTTACTAATCATGTCCCTCCAAAATATAGGGCCAGCCTGAAAAAAAATGGGACAGAATCAAAACCAAATAGCCTGCATTTGCCAGAAGTAGTGGTAGCAAACCCTTCCTGAGTGGTGCTGGTGCCCAGACTGCAGTCTGACTCACCAAGCTGCTCACTCTAAATTCTTCCTATCAGCAAAGCCTGGAAAGGAAGTGGAAGAGCATAAAACACCTCCTGAGTAAAGCCAATGCATCTGAAAGAGGGGAAGCAATTGAAAAGACTGCCATCTAAGTTGTCTGCCCTTTCTCATCATGGAAGTTGCTAAACCTTTTGGATAGTTGCAGAAGGAAGCAAGTACCAGCTCCTTGGCTGACAAAATACACAGCCCCAAAGATTATCTTAAAAGACCCTCTTGACTTAAACCAAAGTACTCTTAACTGTGCACTGAGGCATGAGTTTTGTTTTTACTGACTCTATTACACTGCTGCTAATCTCCAGCACAGCAGTCCTGCAGGTACCTGATGCAAACAGCTGTAACTCAGCAAGATTTTGCAGGGGGTATCAGGAGGCCCCAAAAGGTTTGACAGAAAACTGCTAATTTAGACAGAAGCTAAAGCCTAAAGATTATTTTGCTGCCTACACACTACCACTCTCACAGGATTGTTATTACTGTGGCAGTTTACCACAAACACCAGTAATTCTCTTGAATGACAAAGTCTTGCATTTAGTTTCTCATCTCAAATTTGGCAAACTTCTGTTTCCATAAACAGCCATTTAACAGCTAGGTATTTAAGTGACTGCAATCAAGCAATCTAAATCTTTCTCTTTAGAAAACTAAACTGAGTTTTACAGCATTGCATTTTAGACATCTTTGCCAGGCCTCAGAACATTTTTGCTATTCTGTTCTGAACCACAAGTGGCATGTGTATTTCTTACAGAAAGGACTTATTTCAAGTGTTAGACTAGCTGTGACTTTCCCTCCAAACCCCTTTTTCCACCCAGCGCTACCTTCAGTGACTGCAGAGACTCTGCATTTGTGTCACAGTAGAGGATAATGTTGTTAGCCATGCTGAAGCTCTCCCTGACTCCCAGATGGTAGAACAGGGAAGGTTGACGGAAGGCATCGCTCATCTCTACCACAGCAATATCTGCAGAAATAAATGAAAAAAAATGTCAATGCCACACATTTCTGACAGTCAAATACATCTAGGTCATGTTTCTTCACACAATTTATTTTGGTAAGAAGACCTGGCTTTAAGTAGAAAATAAGAGCTCTAGAGGGATTTCCCCATTTTAGCTATTATGCTTGAATTTTGAACATAGTCAGCAGGATGTGGTTTCGGTTTTTTCTATTTCACTATTACTCCTCTGTTTTTTCTTTAAATGAGACCTTAAAATGGTAAAAATGGATAAACCACTGATCAAGAAAAGGAAAAAAATTTAATTGCTGTCCTCAAGAATAAAATTCGCTTGGTAAATCTATACATGGTGAATGATAACCTTAGTGAGAAATAAAAGAAAAAAATTACATTAGACGCATTTTTACTCTTTGTGCAAGTTGCAATAAAAATTCATGTAATCTATAACATACTGTATAGATTCTGTACTAGAAATTTGGAAGAAAACAAACTGAAAGGTAACGTTCCAATATAAATTACCATTCAGATCTATTTTGATTCATATAGAAAGATGATAAAATGAGAAAAAGACAAGGTACAGATGCAGAGAAGCAAAGAGGGAGTAAATATATAAAGCCAAACAAACACCCATATAAGTAAAAACTTAACTGTGCAGAGAACTCTGTTCATAATAACTTTTACCTGTGTGAATAATGCATGCAAGCCCATACATGGATGCTTACAGACAAGGAATGCAGTCCACAATTTCTCTTAAACCATGTGTTTTTCTTGACAAGATTTGCACCAATGCTAGAGTATAACAAGAGGCAATAACTACTTCTGCTGACTCTTTGTAAGATTCCTGTTATACCAAGCAGCCTATTTCCACTGCAAAGGTCTTGTGGAATCAAGAGAGCAAAGCAAGAAAACGCACTCATCTCCACCTCTTCTACAAACACCTTTCTGTCTTTTCACCCAACTAATTTTTTTCTTAAAAAACAGAAAACCAAACCCAAACCAGAGAAATAAGCTTCTGTTAAAGAGTAGAACAAGAAAAGAAGAAAAGCAGTCTGGTTTCCAGTATCTCTCTATGCTTTCCCATTCCTTTGGAAGCTTTCATGACTGAAAAGACAGATAGCAAGATAAGCTCTGTAGGGAAAAGCCTATGTACCCTCGAGTTTCTCTAATTAATCTAATCAGAGATTCTATTTCTAACCACAACTTCTCACCTCACCTATTTACTTAGATCATCAAAACTGAAATGAAGATATTCAATAAAAGATCAGCCTTCTGGTCACACTCTTAACTGGGGAAGCGGTGTCTCTCCAGCTTGTTGAAAAGGAATTTCCTTTGAGACATCTACTCTTCAGCAATGTGCTTCAGTAACTGGCCTACAGGCTTATAAATTATTAAAAACCTGAAGGAAGAAGAGATATACATAGGGGAAAGAACAAACTTTGCCTATACAAGCCTAGGCTCTTCAAGAAACAAAGTTAAAAGAGAGGAGACTAATGTGATATAAAAAAAGATATCTTTTCACACTAAAAAACCTAATATTAAACTATGTTTTCTAAAATTCTAAGATTCATAACTTGTGTTCTAAGCATCTCCCTCTGTCCAATTCCACATAAATATTTGCAGTATGGATGCCATCAAATTTTATTGAATTAAAAAAGTCAGTGCACTGCTAAGACTACACATATACTCACTTTCATTAATTTTAGGAAAGTGAAGCATCACAAAAGCCAAACAAAAATGACAATATTGCTACTCCATTTTGGGTGAGATTAGAGTCTGTTTATTTTCTTCTGAAACTTGCCACAATGCAAGTTATATTTTTAGCTGCTCTTACTCACATAGAAGTCTAACCTTGAGAAACTCCAAATTTATGGTACATATCTATTAGTGTCAAGCAGAAGGAAAATTTGCACAATGTGCCATGACTTAATTCTGCAATCCTGCAAGATAATGTGCTCTCACTAGAGTTGCAAAATTAAGATTAAAAGAGAAATATTACTTTAGATGGAGCCTGATCAAAGCTAAATTACAAAAAAACACTTGAGAAATCCTGTGTTAAAATGGCAAGTTCCTAAGATCATGAAGAAGGAAAGAGAAACTCAAAAAATATTATGTGTCTATATATATATTGCTGTCAAGCTGGCCAAATACATTGAACAGAGTCTGACACAGGACCACATTCTTGGGCCCTGTACCATCCCTATCATAGTAAAGATAAAATAAAATAAAATAAAATAAAATAAAATAAAATAAAATAAAATAAAATAAAATAAAATAAAATAAAATAACCCAAAACATACAAAAACCTTGAGTTGCTTACAGAGAGGAGGGAAGGACCATCAGTAAAGAAACATCTGCATGAAAAATTACACTGAAGTACTGGTATAAACTTTTTTGTGACACTTGTATTTCTTATGTAACTAAAGAAGAAAGGACATGTCAAGACTTCTGTGAAATTCTTCTGGATAATCCCATTTGATAGATACAGCAGTGCCTTCCTTAGAATAGGTCCATCTTTTGTTAAGTTTTCCTGCTCATTTTAGCAGTTATGTATTTTAAGATGAAGACGTCACTCACAACAAAGAGATCAGATTTCTCAAGTTCAGGTTAGGCCTCAGGGCTGGTATTGCAATTTCCAAGGGGAACAACCCAAATCTTACCTGCAATTCCAACAAGCCAGAAAAGGTATATGCACTTTCTGAGATCAGATGTCTATCCAAATAAAAAAACATATATCCTAAACCAGCTCCTCTGACAGACCTATTTTTGACTATCTTCTTTCATAACATCAGAAGATAACTTCTCTGAGAAAAGGAGGGATCAATGAACTTGACAGAAGTGCAGAAGTCAAATACTATGCAACTCATTTGGGAGAAAAAGAAAAAAAGATAAAAAACCCACCACAGAAACAGGAGTGGTAATGGTTCCTACAAAGCACCAGAAATGTACCATCAAGTGCACTACAAAACAGCCAAACACTGTATTCAGTTACTTTAAATATTATTAGAAGTTTAGCAAAGATTAGCAGGACTGATGGTTTTCAAGACAAGTCTAAGTAAAGGTACACACACAGACATCAAAATTCTCACTAGTTTGAAAGAGCCAGGATTTAGCTAAGCCCAAAATAACTGTTTGGTCATCAACATATAAATGGCCATAATCCTCTTTATCAGGTTCTCATTCTCATTTCCCCAAGATGACATCAATCAAACATTCTGATGCCATAGAAGATAAGTTTCCAGTGTTCTCACTGGAGAACACACTTTCATAAGTGGCAAAATTGTATTTCAACAAAGGTGGAGGAATCAGCTCTGCAGTTACACTGGAACTACCCCCTTACCAAAACACCTGTGGTTTGAGTTTCAAGGCAAGTAAAAGCCTGATCAAGCACAGGAATCAGAGTAGAGCTCTCTCAACACCTGAGACCTCAGGATGAAGCACTCTGAAGACCAGGAACATCAGTTCACTGATGTCAATTCACTTCAAATGCTCTTGCACACCTTCAATGTTGCAGCAAACAAAGTCTGTTCAGGCTCCAACAGACAAATGAGTAGGGTGGGTATGGAAGCACACTGCATAAAACAGGAAGAAAAGACAGAAAATGCAAGAACTGCAATTTTTGCAACCTCACAGGCTGCAAGAATGTGAAATTTAATTTTGTACCCAAGTCCAAAGTAAGGGATAAAATTTATTATATCTCATGAAAGTAGACCTGGTGACAGATTGCTGATACTAAAGAAAACAGGTATAGAACTGTCTTTACCTTTTCTAGTCATTTTTCACATTACAGCTAGAAAGTCTTACAATAGGTCTTGAAGTAAATTATTGTCTCTTAATAGTTTATGAACAATAAAGTCTAATCACTACCTTCTCTCCCATCTCCTTAAAAAGTTGGCCTGCCTAAATAGATAAGACAAGTGTATCATAAACCTAAGACTAGAGCTCCGTTCACTCTGGCCTAGGCAGCAAAACCAGCATAAATCCAGCAGCAGGCAGTTCAGTGTCCATGCCCTAAATCACCCCAAGCTCTGTCTGCCTGTTGACAGCAGCCAAACTGCCTCTAATGAGGCTGCCTGTCTACACGTTAGCTGAATAACCACACACTGAGCTGCAGACACACCAACAACTACTAAGCAATCAAAATCTAGCCTGTTATTAGGCTAACTAACATCTACACCAACAACAACTTGAAACGCACTATCATGCATTTAAGAGAACAAAATATCACTGCACTAGTAACTGGCTTCTTATTACCCTGGGAAACCAGATTCATGAGTTGGAATTGGAGGCAACTCACTTGACCCTTTTTGCCTGAGAAGCACTGGAAAAGTACACATCTCTGTGAAGTTTGGCATAGATTAAATCTATCTTACAAATCGTTCCTAACTGTGATGTAAATCCACTTAGTTCTCTTTAAGCTATCTGTGCAAAGACTGAGAACCTTACATGTAAAGTCTCTCCTAATTAACTTGTCTTAAGAAACGGTAAAAACTCCAGAGCATACACATTAATATGGCTAAAAAAGGGTAAGTGTCCATTAGTGGATACAGAGCCCTTTGCTTTTGGCTATTAGCCATGCCTTTAGTCACCAAGAAAGTGATAAATGAAATGCAGTGGTCAGAGTTCATCTCCTACTCATTGTTTTAAATGTAACAGGACAAAGAAGAATATTTAAACAAGTGCTCTGAGATATCTTACACGTACACCCTACTTTTTGATACTACCAGCTTACTACAGTACTGCCAGGAAAAGCAGTGAATACAAACAGAGCAGCTATACAACTAATGAATGTTTATGTTTGCTATTATCTTCTGATTAATTGGTATTAAACACATGACTATTGCCTTACATTCACTGTCCCACAATCAATCAGGGGAACAGGAAAGATGATAACGGCAACTTCTGAGACCAGGATTTTTTGCTCTTTTCCACTTGAGGGCTAAAAGAGTAAGATATCATTCTGACAGAGATATAGAAGAAAAGAAAGGAGGGCAAAATTTATTTCAGTGCGAGTCTGAACACCAAACTTATTTCATTCTGCAGTAGCAGCTATCCATTCAGCCTTAGAACGATGACATGACA
This sequence comes from Vidua macroura, assembly GCF_024509145.1. NCBI lineage: Eukaryota > Metazoa > Chordata > Aves > Passeriformes > Viduidae > Vidua > Vidua macroura. Next base: position 51,072,292 of record NC_071573.1, read on the forward strand.
ACACTATTGGGCAAACTTTCAGAAACAAGCAAGGAATATCCTTATCTATTTCAACTTCTTTATGATTCTCTGTGCTTGGCACAGACATCTTCCTTTTTAGGAAGATGTCTGTGCCTGCTTTGGCAATCCCAACACATTGGTACAGATTGGTGTTTCTGGTTCAGCTGTGCAAACCACAGTGCCACTGACTTGTCAACAGCACTGGAACCAGACATTTCCTGTCAAGAGTGTCTCATATGGCTCCAAGACCGGAAACAATTGATGGGAGCCACTGAGGTGAGAACACCCAAACACAGATGAATGGCTGACCTCCCAGGAAACCAGTCCAGTCAAGCCAGTCTGTTGGGAGAGGCTAAACAAAAAACAAAAAACAAAACAAAACAAAAAAAATATATAAAAAAATAAATAAAAAAACAAACACAAACAAACAAAACCCAAACACAAACAAACAAACAAAACCAACCACAATTTTGTAAGGGTGTCTGAGGCTTGAATATGGGGAAGGAAAAGCAGGCAGTGATGGCACAGGCAAGTTAAGTGTGCCATATACTAGAGGAAAAGCAGAGTATCTCTAGAGGGTTGAACTTACGCACAAAGTAGGCTTAAGAGCACCAAGACAAAAACATGTGATGGGCATGGGCTAGTTCTTATCTAGTTAAATGCACTATGACTTAGGAATCTAATAGTAATCCTGTCTTGAGCAGTCTCATTTTTATGCAATGGAAGCAGAGATCCATCATCAATGAAGTATGTACCAGAGCCTACAACCTACTCAAAAGGGAGTTTCTGAGCACAAATTCCCAGAAGCTACAACACAAACCCAGCTGTCTGGTGGGTGGTCCCTTTCCAGATGCTGCATAACGCCAAGTTGAGCTACAAATAATTAGAGCACTTAATACTTGCCCAAAAAGCACCAAGTTACCTTTGGATACAATAGTACAATTTTGGCCTCATGTTGGTATTAAAAGCCCACTGTTCCTTGAACAGCTAAACTGAGTTGAGCTGCTCTTGAATTTCAAAGTGAAATTCACCTACACCTAGACTTATAAGCAAAAAGGTATGATTTCCCTTCAGATAAACTCAATAAACAGCTTTTACTGTTGGGGGTGGTTCTGAACCTCTTCCACATTTGTATCCGACCTAGTGTGGTCAATACCCAGTGAGACAACTCAGTCTCTCTGTTGGCTTGGAGGGGTGGGGTGAGTGTGCAGGATCAGCTGACTCCTGGATCAGTTAGATGATCTCACTTTCCACCCACACAATGACTAGGTCCTATACAAAGAAGGCACCAGACACCACAACATCTGCAAGGATGCAGCTGAGTACCTAATTAGTCCTGCTTAAGAGTCACATATTGTTCCAGGGAGTAGGTAAATTTTAATCCTCCATATAAACATGGATGCAACATCCACTTGTTCAAGAATCCCATATATAACATCACAGGAAGAAGAGTTCCTTAAGGAATAACACAGAAAATAAATAAAAATACATATACACAAAGACATATACACATATATATACATATACTACCTCATTACATTAGGCATCTATAGCCATACTGACAGATTCTAACTTGAGTAGGTGACTCAATTTAGGTCTCTAGGAGTCGGCTCATTAACAAAAAAAAAACTAGCTAATCATGTAAAAGCAATCTTTTCTCCTTTTAAATCATTAAAAATTGTTGATTTCTTTCTAGTTAAGGTAAGAGAGAAGAACTACTTAAGTTAAAGGCTGACAATGTGCAAGAACAAATAAAAGTAATCCCTGGATACACTTAAACTGGAAATCACAAAAAAGTTCATAATCTACAAATCCAGATGTCCTGGAGAATCCCCACAAATGTTTAACTGATTGACAGTGATCTGCTGTCACACAGGAGTGTTACAAAACTTGCACCCTGTCCCACAAATACAGCGAGGTGCTCTTTAGTAACACTTGTGCAAATTGGTTCCTGCCAACTTTTGTAGCTAACTGAATCAGATCATTCTCACAAAATCAAATGTAATACTTCACCAAGCAGACCAACCAAGAAAGGAGGAGAAAAAAACAAGTTACTTTTCTTGTTGCAACAACAGTATTCAAGACCAAGATCCTCCAAGTGAAACTCTGGCCTTTTTGTCTGCACTATGCTTCAAATATGTGAAGGGAAAAGAACCTCTTGCTTCTGTAATCAAAAACTGATGAGAGATAAGCTGAAGGCAATTACCAAAATAAAACAGCAGAAGCTGGCAACGAACTGGTAACAAAAAGAAAGTTGTAACAGCTGTTAGAAAAGAAATGAGACAAAAAGATAGAGATGACAAACAATAAAGGGTTGTATAGGAATTAACACATCAAACTACACATCAAAACCTAAATTACTGCATCAATGATCTGAAGACAACTGAAATAATATAGAAAGGCTTTCTGATGAAGAAAAAGAAAACAGAAGAAAGCTTGAGTTTCAAAAAATCCACTCTCTCCTGGCCCAAAAAGGATTATAATGTTATCACATGATTCCAACCCCCAACAATTAAAAAAAAAAAAAAAAACACTCTCAGCTTAATGCATGTGGGAGGAACTCACGATCAGACAGGAATAAAAGATGACAAGCAAACAAAGAGCCATTTATTCAAAAATAACCTCAATATGCTCAGACTCAGTGCATCTGTATCAATCCTAGTGAAACAGGTTCCTTAGTACCAATAAAACCAAATACTAAAGACTACCTTAACGCTGAACTTTGAGTCAGAAAAAATACTCAGATCACAATGGGGTAACTACTGAAGCTCAGCTGAATGCTGGAGCACATTACAGGGCTAGAGTTAGGATCTGTACCAAACACTATTTAAGCAATCCACACACACAACAGCAGAAGCAGTCAATGAAAACAAGGCAGGCTGTAGCAAACCAGTACTTCTACATTGAGAAGTTTTGTTCAGAAGATCTTCATCATTGCATTTTTTTTTTTTTTCAAAGAAGACCAAACACTCCTTTGGCCTGGGCAGGATCTTAAGCAGGCAAACCCCTAGATAGATAGAGATTGGGGGGGGGGGGGGACGCAGGCGAGGGGGGATGTGATGGTATTTGTGTGATTATTTTGGTTTATGTTCCCATGTTATGTGTCTTTGAGATGCAAGATGAAAGAGTGATTATTTATTCTCTGGAGAAGTGACAGGGCCTACCCAAGAAGAAAGAACTTGTAAGAACACAGGTGTGCCAACAGAAAAGTTCAGGAAGAAAGGAGAGTCCTATGAAAACCAAACAGCTAGGTCTCATGGGTGGTGGAAAGTTTTCCAAAAGTCTATGTGAACTGTAGAGTTTGCTACAACTCAAAAGTTGCAGAGGACATTAAAGCCAAGGAAAGAAACAACAATCCACCTCGAGGACAGGATGGGAAGGAGAGAAAGCTGATCAAAAGTTCTTTTTATTTCTGTCTTTCCTGTTCTGTTTATTTCTGACTAAATGACCTCAAGTTTTCTCCACCTAAGAAGTCTTCCAGTTTGGGGTTTTTTTCCTAAAGTCTAACTATTTTCACTTATAACACAGTTATATATTTTGTTTCTTTGCTCAGCTCACTGTGACAAAAATGACTGGGCAGATCCCCCAACAAGCTTCGAAAACAAAGTCTGGGTTTCATTGCAGCATCTGGAGGGATCAGATCAAAACTCTGTTTAACTCAGTATTTCTTCTCTGCCAGAAGCCAGTAGGCAATGTGGCACAGATGGTTAAGAATGGTGCAAGTAAAGACTGAACTTTTTTAAACAATCCACACACATTTACAGTAAATGTAAATGTTGAGCTACCTAAAAAGCTGAATATCAACAACTAATTTAGTGCTCAATAATATGTGAACAATTAGAGCTGCTTTTCTTCATGTATGTTACTTTGCATTCACTATCACTGAACTTCAGCTGTCCTTTAGCTGCTCATATCCTTGGTATCATAAAACCTTCTACAATTCTTTACTGCCTATTCTCTAAAGTTTTGACAAGCCTGCACCAGAAAAACATTTTTAGATCAGCTGTGAAACTTCTGAAAAGCCCAAGTCAAAACAAGAAAGTACAGAACAATACTTTTAACAGCCTGGTGTTCTACAGGCAACCTTGCTTCATTGCAAAACTTATCTTCTGTTCCTTTCCTTTAAGAGTCCACTTAAAGGTTATAAGGATGTCATCTCCAGACATTTTATCCCTTTAAGAGTATTTGCTAAAGAATCCCATCAAAAGCTTTTTGACATCTCAATATACTGTCTTAAATGGATTACCCTTAAGTACAGGCTCATAAGAAGAGTGTGATTTCCTTCTACAAAAAAGCCATTCAACTCCTCCCTACTGCCAGATTTTACCCATGACTCTAAATAATGTGTTCTTTATTTATATTTTTAACCCATCTACCCTAATGTAATGTCAATATAATCTCTCACTACAATGCTGCCAACATCAAATAAAGTCAGAAGTCATGCACCAAAAAAATAGCAGTCTTCAGCAAATATTACTCAAACACTTTTGGAAACTATCTTACTAAGGCTTACATGCCTTTTTACACATTTTTAACTTGTTTACTCATCTGAACAAAAGTTCTCCATCCAAAGGGCATAATTCCGTTTCTTCATCTTCTTAGCAATGTCACCTGCTGTGGATTACTTTAAAATTTCTGTTAATAAACAGCACACATTCTCTGGAAGGAATTTTCCTTAGGATGTCTTTATGCCATCTGAAAGCTCTTCCTCTTTTTAGCTAATCCTGTCAATTTCTTGTTAAGAAGAAGACATCTTGCTCATTTTTACACAGGTTGTAGTAGAAATGTGGCCTGGACCAAGAGGAGCTAAATGTCTAAGACAGACTGTAGACCCTTCTCAAGAAGGCCAGAGCCACATCCATTAAGCCACTGAAAAGATCCTGGAAGTGTTTCTAATACAAAGATGTATAATATTATTTTCAAGTCATGAGAGTAATGTTTTCCAATCCAGTGATACCAATAATGGTTTAAACTTAGAAGCAGCAAGTACAGACTGAAAAATAAAGCACTTCAAGATTATGATGAATAGCATCTGGAATGCCTGTAAAAAATGGGAATCTTCCTAAGCCTCTGAAAATTTGGAAGCAGAATTTTTCTAAGATATGTAAACAAACACATTTGTTAAATGTCTTTATTTAGTCAGGGAAATATTTCCATTCTAAAAAAAACCCCATATTTCTCATAAAAAATACAACATTTGAGAATTTTAGACCCCAAATTTCATAATAATCAAAAAATATGCCTACCACTCCTGGTTCTCACCACCCTCTCCACAAAAATCTCTACCTTGTAGCATCTTCACTAGTGTCCAATGTTTTTCCATGAACAGTAAGGCTTTGAGAAAACTAACTGCCTGAAGGCTTTGGAATTTCACATGCCATGTTTTCTGATAAAAAACACCATCATCTCTTAATAAGTGCACAAATCTTGGCAAAAAGGAAAAGAAAAAACAACTGCAGAACCACATGGTACATTCTAAAGCATCTGGAAATTCAACAGTCTGAAGAGTTTCCAAGTCATTTCATGTGTACACAATATATAACAGGTCTTAGCAAACCCATCCCTCAGGAATGTTAGTCCTTTTGAAGACTATTTAACTATGTCCTTTTATGGAAAAGTGCTTCTTTTAGCTTCTTCTGAAGCTGCTTACAGATAAGAGTTAGAAAGTCAAAAATTAAAAATGAGTCATTACTCCTTAATAAATCTTTCCTTCCCATTCCTGATTTTACAGTACACCACCTTTCCCTTTGTTTTTTGTTGTTTTTTTTTTTGTTTGTTTGTTTTTTTTTTTGTTTTTTGTTTTTTGTTTTTTTTTTTCTGTTTTTTTTTTTCTGAAAAGACCCTATCTAGTCAGTCTCTATCTGCATGGAAACAATTCCATGAATGATTCTGATAATCTGGTTTTTCCCTTGTCTCTGTCTTTCACCAAGACCCAAATTCAGTTTTTCAAATGTGATGAGCAGAGATGCACATGGTAAAGGTATAGCACATCACAGTTATACAGCAAATACCTCTTCTAGTTTTTCCTTCCTTTCTTTCTTTCAATGTGACTGCTGACAAATTTATTTATTACTCCTATGAGGTTTCCAGTAATTCATTCACCATAGCTCTAACCTGTTATACACCCTAACAGATTAAAAAATAAGCATACCCTGCAGCATTTAGTTATTGTGTGTCTCTGTCTATTAATTTGATTTGAAAATTAGCCTAGTGACTGCACTGACCAATATTTCCCAAAATAAACCTGTATAAGCAATAGTTTATCAATTGTTTCCTTGCTTATAGATTTCTGGGAAGCAATGCATATTCCTTCCCTACGAGCACAGCAATGAATTTATCATTGCTAGCACATTAATTTATTATTATTTATTGTCTATTTGCAATGTCCTAAGTATTTGTTGTTTAAATTAAAAATATTACGTCTACTTTTCCTACTCATCTGCACCTTACAAGGTCTATTTATGTTCTATTTCAGAGAAATCCTTGAAAAAACATAAAGACATATCAGTATCTGCTTCCATACCTCGTATACCTTATCCATTTCCAGCTCTTCCTTTAAAAAACAAAAAAAAAAACCAAAAAGAAAGCAAAAAAAGAAACCACCCTCACTTTCCTTCAACAAAGCAAGCTGTAGAATTACAGTTAAGCCGCTTGTCCCACGTAACACTACTACTAAGGCTTCTCAAATCAAACACGATTTGAAAGCAGGGGCTTGGTCAGACCTTAGTGATCTCTAAGTCACAAGTACAACATTTGCACGCAGCCTTCCTTGCAATTTAGCAGAAAAAACCCACACACAGCACTCAACCACACAGATCAATTTACTTCAGTCAACACAGGTGAAGTGCAGCGTAAACAAAACACACCTGATTAAACCTAGTTTGAAAGATCCCGGGGCTCCACCAAAAACACTGCAAAAAAGTATCAACTTCACACAGAAAATAAAGTCTTAAATTTAAAGACGAGACTATAGTTTGGAGTAATCAGAAATTAAAAAAAGCAACCCTCCATCAAGCTAGACATATGTCACTAACACGGTACATGGCACAATAATTTTCTTCTATTGCAACAAATCACAAAAGATAGAGCTGGAATCAATGTCCTCCTTTGCAAAGCACTCCAGAGCACAGATTAGGTAATCTTGCCCTGTAACACAAAAGCCTAAAATACTTATAAAAATTCAAAGGACCCTGTAAGAAGATAACAAGGTCAAGGAGTTTATCTCCAGCAGAAAGAAGCAAAGTTGCAGCCTTGTCTACAGTTCCAGACATACAAGCTACAAGATTACAGTATTGTTGTCAAGTACAAGTGTGGAACGGCTGTCGTTTAGTAAATTTCATCTTTCACTACTTCCCAAGGTCAGCAATTACACAAGTCTAGGATAAAAGTTCAGACAGACACAGATCCATCCAGCCTGCTTTATTTAGCTTAAGCTCATCTCCCTGTTGCACAGACCAAGCTTGAAATTAATTTCACAATTTGAGCTATGACTTTTTGCTTTAGCTTACTGGAGCACAGATCACAGAGCTACCCCTCGCCTTTCAAGACTCAGTAACAGTGAAAGTATCAATAAGGAAGGGGAGATGAGGTGATACACAAATTATTCTTAAGGAGGACAAAACCTCCCACACTAGTTTTCTACCAAAATAACCACACGTGTGCATGTAAGTAGTAACTTGGTATTTAAGTTACTGGAAAAATCACACTCAAAATTCCTGAGAAGCAACCACTAATTTGCAAATTAATACAGAAAATAGGACGGCTCACACCACCACCTCTAAGGCAGCATAGACTGCCCAGCCTCACAAATAACTGCACTATTGCATCCCTCAACAGAAAACGGAAATGACTCATCTGAGTAGAATTCTTTAACGCTTGACACGATTGCTGCTAATTGTTGCAAAACGAGATTAAACGGATCTGATAAGCGTTTTCCTATGTCAATGGTAACTCCAGGTGGTCTGTGACAGCTATGATTCCATTCTCATTCAATTCAGTTTTACAGCAAAAAGAACAGCCTTGGATTATTGCTGCTTGTCACTCTCTGTATTAATACAAGATGCTCAAACTTTACTTCCAAAGGCAGCCCATCTCTGCATATGATTCAAGTACCAAAAAACTACTTTTATATGGCTATGGCACTAATTTAGAATTACTGCAGTACAGTTTAATATCCAACCACTGTGTAAGAGTGTTTCAAATTTCAGATTTTATGTTAACTATCATAGAGGTTCTTGTCTTCTTAACAGAAATTAGTCATATCTAAATCACCAGTGATCATAATGGCAGCACATCTGATCTAGCCAGCAGCTCACAAACTCAGGAAAGCTGAGTTCTCTCCTCACCTTTAGCTACTGCCAAACCTCAAGCAAGTCATTTACTCTCCATCCTTTTGGTTTTATTCTCCTTAAAATGATGAGATGGCTATCTGTTCCCTCCATAAAGTGCTTTAGCCTGGATGGATGAAATCCTTAAGTACATTACCCATGAAGGGGAACAGCCAGCATAAGAGCTGGCAGAAGCAAGATAAAAGACTTCAAGATAAAGCACTTGGAGCACTGTAAATGTTGAATTCAATTCTGAAGTATTTACATATGGACATTCACCAAGCTAGGACAATGCTGAACTTCATGTACAGAAAAAAAATATATTGTATCAGCAGCACTTTTGAAGCAGAACTAGCACTACAAATGAGCTTTTAACTGTCTTGCATTGCATCTTATTTTTGAGTAAGAACAAGGACTACAAAACTGAAACAAAAGCAAACATTTTACTTGAGAAAATAGTCTACAAACTAATCCATTACCTATACTTTTTAAATCACAGTAGGCAGCAAAACCTCATGCTAGCTAGCCCACAACTGAACCAAGGAAATGATACTAGAAGAACTTTATGAATTCATCAATTCTAAGTGTCTAAATCAGTGGAGCAAGAGAAAGCTTGATGACTGGCATAGGTTAATTGAGCCAAAGTGGCAAGAATTACCATTTGCATATGAAACTGGTGATTTGCTTAATCTAATCTAATCTAATCTAATCTAATCTAATCTACTTCTTTCTGTACTCTATGTACAGGTAAAAACGTTTTCATTCCAAGTAACTTCTGGAATTCAGTTAGTATTCCAAGTGTTCTAGTACCAATTAAATAAAACAACTCAGTAGACATGATCTCACTGCAATATTCAACACAGGCTTCAACCTCCATTCAACCTGCAGTGCTGAAATGGTAAAGATAACAGTAATTTATACTAGAAACAGATTTTTTTTTCCTACAGCAAGTATTGATGTGAACAGGAAAGCTACACAGATGTAAATCTGAATAATTGCCATCAAAATAGATATTCAGCTTTACACAAATTAAATAACCCACACAATTGGTAGGAAACCTAGCTCAGTTTCATTTTATCATACAAACATTTAAATTCTCATGCTTCAGGCTCTTCATCTTCTATACAAGAGAAAAAATAATATTTAGGATGAAGAAACACTTGAGACATTGGAGAAAAAAAAAGAAGTGACAACAGCCACCACCTACTCACACATTCATTTTTAGCAGAATAACCACTCTTCTGCAGAGATTTATCCAAAAATACCTGGATATAAAGGCCAGGAAATTAAACCACAAACTCTAGGAAACAATTTTGCCAGCATAGACCAAGTAATTTACCACAGCATAAGCCAAAAATTAAGCTTCTGAAATTTATTTTGTTTCTTTTGCAGTCAACCTTCTTCATTTGCCACACTGAAGGCTTTTGAATATAACTGCAGGGGAGTTACATTTAAGCAGAACTTAATAACTGAAAATATTATATATTTTATCAAAAAAAAAAAACTGAGATGTGCTCTCTGAGTTATGCATTAGAGTTTGACTGAAAAAATCAAACGTATAAAAATGGAAAGTGAAATTTTTACATCATATTCAGTCATGACATTTTGTACATTTCCTGCAGATACAAATAAACTGATGATCTATGCTGGAAAAGATGCACGAATGCTGTACTTGCAATCTAGTGGATTAATACGGTGGATCTGAAAGATTCTTTTTCAACAACCAGTGTATATTAGCAGGTTATTTGCTGAGTGAACACTGAGGCCTAAGACTTGCAATAGCTACTCACTGCCCTTCATTCAGTCCAAGGGCCTCAAGAAAGACTGTGAATTTGGAAGCTAAGATAGCTACTGAAATTGTGCATTCACAAACGCAATATCTTTAACCCATCTTCCTGAATAGATATGGCACTGCAACTGCACTTCCTCAGCTCTGAACCAAAGCTTCTAAGAAGCACACTTGTTACACCTAAACTAGGAAACCAGTATAGCAATGCTGACCAATTAAACATGCCCCAGGTCCCACTTCTGCATCAGGAACAAGTGGCTTGGAGCAGTTTACATCAGTCTTAAATTCTCCTAGCCTCAGGTTGCTCCCTTCAAACAGGTCACTGGGAATGCTACTGAGGCTCTACTCATTGGCACAGACCAAAAACATGCCAGAAGTGATAACAGCTTAACAGCATAGGCCACTGGACTCTGCTACCATGTGTAGAAGCCTAGAAGATAAGGGGACTAATGTGTATGTCTCCAAACGCCAATAGCCAGATAACTGTGGGGCCGACCAAGGATTGTTGTGAGAAAGAACAGGATGTAGCTGGAGAAGGGGGCCATATAGAGGTAGGGCAGTACTTTTCCGGGACAAGCATCCTTGTTCTGGCTCCTGGAGATAAGCACAAGACAGTACAATGTGTGAATGAGGTCAAGAAGTAGGTATGGACTATAGGGGGGATCAAGATCACCAAAGATCTCCAAAGCTCTCTGACCCATTTCCAGAAAGATCTAAAGGAATGGACTGAGCATGACAAGTAACTTGCATAGAAAGTGAGAAACTTATCTCCAGGGCAGAGAAAACATATCTATAAAATGGTACCCCCACAAAGCCCAGGTGCGTGTGCATCCCTGGACCTTGGCCACGCCATCAGCTGGATTAGGGCTGGAGCCAGGACTGGTGATCTCTCTTCCTTTTTTCCTCTTTCACCCACCTCTCTCTTCCTTTGCACTCTGCCCCTTTATTCAAAACCCACTACTGTTGCTTATACTGGGAGACAATGGACTAAAATACCAATTTTCATGGCAAGTATATAACCTAAGCTTTTGCAGACCCTCCGACTTTTGTCATTCCTTTCAACCATGAGTGCCTATGAATCTTGGGTGCTTCCCTCATTTGCTAGCAAAGATGTAGTCAAAATTTCAGGTGGCAGAATCTTTGATCTTTCAGATGATGATAAGTCCTCAAGTTTTTGTTGTAATACACAGAAAAACTCAGAGAATGCTTTCAAACCTTCCTGTAAACTGAAAGTATTTGAAAAACATCAGACTGAGAGCACAAACAGCTGGCACAGCAGCATGAAATACATTCCTTAGCCACTCTGACCAGAAGAGGAAAGGATATGAGGCAACCCACAAGGAGACAAGATCAAGAATAACATGAAACCACACCTTTAGACAATCTCAACACAAGTTGCTGCAGTCCTGCTTTTGGTCTGTCCTCTGGAATGTTTGCTCAGCTCACAGAACTTACTCAACAGAAAGCTAACCAGAAGGAAGTAAAGGAGTGAGTTGGCAATCAGGCCAGCTCCACGACCTACTTCATCATGTAATTCTCTGAACACTGAAAGCAGCACCAGGAAGAAGTATGTTAGTCCAGTTTCTCCTCCACTTAAGCTGCTGTGGGACTGCATCTCATAGGATACAATATACTCAACTATTCCAGCAGTTCTACTTAATGAGAGTAAGTGCACAGAAAAATGGATTTTATGATTGTCTTACCCTACTTAGCACTGCAGCTAGAGTGAGGCACCAGTATACTCTTAGCAGGAGGGTAATTCTCTTTTCTGATATTGATGTGCATATTGCAATAACTGTCATCTTGCTTGTATTTATTTACTGGCATTAAGGTTATTTGAAAATGTGCCATGTCAACTAGGCCTTTCAGTGTTAGAAGTCTGAGACAGTTTTTCTGCAAAAGTACTTGACATTACTACAGCAGTAGCTCTAAATCACAGAATCATAGAATGGCTTGGGTTGGAAGGGACATCAAAGGTCACCTAATTCCAACCCTGCTGCCTTGGGCAGGGATGCCACTCACTAGATCAGGTTCCTCAGGGCCCATCCAAAGTGGCCTTGAACACTTCCAGGGATGGGGCATCTACAACCTTTGGGTAATCTGTTCCAGGGCTTCACCACCTGCTGTTCAAAGAATTTCTTAACATCTACTCTAAACCTGCCCTATTTCAGTTTAAAAACCAGTTTTAACTTTTCAGTTTAAAACCATTCACCCTTTTCCTGTCACTATTTGCCCATATAAAAAGCCCCTCTCCCTCCTTTTTATAAGCCCCTTTAAGGTACTGAAGGCCTGCCATGAGGTCTCCCCAAAGTCTTCTCCATGTTGAACAACCTCAGGTTGTCTGTGAATCAATATCTTCATTTCATTATAGCTAAGGAATATATAATTTCTTACGAACTGAATTAAATATTGAAGACAAGCATCTGCCAGTTTGCAACCAGCCACAGCATAAATTGAAATTCACTAAGGTTTGGTAAGGTTTGCCTACCAGGAAATTTTTCAACTGAAGCTACTATTAAAGTACTTGAATAAAGAGGATACAGAGACAAGTATCAGGTTGTCAACACACTGATCACTCAAAGAGACACTTCTGGGATGCTGTAGAACAGAGACCAAAATGCAAGCAGTTAAGCAACAAAACGGACTGGAAATTTTCCAGTTCACACCCATTTGGCAGGGCTTGCTGCAAAAGCTCTTGCTGTAGTTCAGTCCATTTTCCCAGTGCTTTTATTGCATTTTGGCCTTCTTGCATCAGCTGGAAAAGGGAGATCATGGTTTCTGGTAACAGAATTAGTGGCAAGAATCCTCATTTTCTTGTTGCATTTGTGGAATGCTTTTAGAACACATATTTTTAAGACTTTCTCCACATACATCAGAATTGTGAAATACACCCAAATGTGTTGAAGTATTTAAACCAGGTTAAATCCACTTCATACTTAATGACCTCCACAAACTTCCGGTGTTATTAAGCCTCAATGAAATAAGCATATTTGAGTAAATCTTCAATACAAGCTCTTTGAGTGGCTGCTAAATCCAGCCTGAGACACTTCTTGCCAACAGAGAGCGTTCTGCAATACACCGTGAGACTGGTCCAGCAAAAAGCTGCTAGCACAGCTGGGCTGGGCTGCTTCACAGTCTCAGCTCTGGACAGCACTGCCCACATAGCTCCAGCCTGAAGGGCTTGTCCAGAACTAAGTGTCCACTGTCAGTCCCCAGCCCTAGCTGAGGCCAAAGGGCTTCCTTCCTCAGGCTGAGAGGTTGATGAAGTACTTTCTCTCCAGCTACAGACCTGGACTAAGCACAGCCATGGGAGGTAGCCTTCTATGGCTGTAGTAAGTCAGGGTACCCACATGCTGCCCTTGGCCTGTGGCAGCAAGGAGAAGAAGGAAAAAAAAAAAACCACCTCTGTTCACTCTGATGTAGGGTTAGGAAATACCATAATCCCTCAAGAACAAACAAAAAAATAAAAAACCCAACAAAACAAAAAAACCAAACCCAAACCAAAAACCAACAAAAAAAAAAAAACTCTTTAAGAAATTCTGTTCCTCTTCTAATTAACATGCAATCATAAAAATAGTTGTGAAAATTAAGAGCCTTCACAGTCTTGAAATGTAAATAATATACAAATATTGAATGAATTAATCAGGGAACTTTACCTCCCAAAATAAGTTTCAACATAATAAGGAAAAGAAAATAGTTTGTGCAAAGAAACTTGAATGATTTGCAAGGTCACTGAAAACCCTTGTAAGAGATTATGTGTTGAAAGTATATTTATTTTCAAAAGAAGTAATGGTGAAGTTCAGCTCTGCAGAAAATAAAAATTGAAACTGATCTCTGGGAAACAGAGAACATAAATACAGAGGACTTCACTTATTGTAAAAGTGATCAGGATGGTGTCACTGAGCCTTTTGCAATTGCATTTGACCCAGGAATGATGACAATGTTCAGAACTGACAAAATTCCGCTCCCAAGGAGATTTGGAGGGATTCTCTGTTCTTCATACCAACTGCCTGGCAAAAACCTCATTTCCAACTCTGATCTGGAAGACAAGGTTACATTCAAGAGGCAAATGGCTTCTGCCCTTCTCAACAGACACCACATGTCACTTCCATTGATGGCAAAAGCTGCAAGGAGTGAGTGAAGACAGGATGCAGCACACAACCAAAAATCTGGTTTCATTATCATGCTACATTATTGAAAGCATAACCAGTAGTCAGCATGCATACATTCAGGTTAAAGTCAATCTATTTTCACTGAAATCAGCTATAAGGTTCCTGGAGGAAGGTCAAGAAACCTTATCTGAGATATTGTACTGAAGGCAGTAATAAACCAATAAAACACAAAATTATGGCATACATCTAGTGTGTTTCCCTTCAGATACATTCCCAGTACTATCAAGCTTCAAAAAGTATGTGTAGCTGCAAAAATCGTATTGAAGGTGGAGCAGTGGAAGTGGGAGCATTTAATCTTATGGGTGTGCCTCTAAGGTGGAGTAAAATGAAGCACTTTGCTACTGTGTCAAGATAACTGAATAAATTTATCCCAAACAGGAGGGGGCCCACTTCAGAACCATAAATGAATTCCTACAATGGTACAACTGTTCATTTACTTCTGGTACATCACTGAGTCTTCCTTGGTCACATCCAGGGCTTCCTGTGCTACAGTCAAGTGACTTGTGCACACTGCAGAATAGACTTCTGCCAGAAGTTTAACCTGCATCTTCACAGTTCAAAGACTGCAGGTCTCAGTTTATAGGTCCCTAGTAAGCCAGAAAGACTGTAATGAAACCAGCATTAAAACTGTATCTGACAAATCTTATGTGAAGGGGAAGAAAACCAGATAAATTCTGCAAGTGCAGATAACTCTTCTCTGGAGATATCACTGAAAAACTGTCTTCTCCACTGAAAGTACCAGCTGCTTACTCACCCAGAGTGCACTCTCTGCAAGAGACACCCACTGACACAATCAGCAAGCAAGTCCCAGAGCAACTCATTTACTTTATTACAGTAAGGGAGACATGCAGAGCCAAATTTTTACAGGGGTGTCTAGCTCTTAAATCAAAACATACGTTTCTTGTGGGATTTGAAAGAGCACTGATTCCCACTGGCTTCAAATGATTCAGACTGTGGGAAATCTTTAAGCCCTGTGCTGCATCTAAACTCATCTCAATGTTTATGAATAAAGGCAGACACGATTTAGAAGAGAATTCAACTCTGGCATACAGTTGTTAATAGTTGATCAGCAGCTTTTCATAACTGAAATATCTGCATCACCCTAGGCATAAATTTGGTCTCAGAGGAAAATAGTAATATAAACCATAAAAGCAGCCTGTGCTTGTATGTCAATTCAGCCTGAGGTTCATATTCTCTTGGAACACAAACAATTACAAACTTCTTACAGAAATCTACGCATCAGTAATTACCAGAAAATCCTCCAATTGTCAAAACAGATTCTTCTGTCATCTGTCATACACACACACATGTTCTGTGGTATGAGATGACTTTGCTGACTGCTACAGATGTTTATCTCGTTCCAACAAATGCTGCACTTTGAGTGTGTCTGTACTGCTGAGTATAAACCCCGAGAGAAGCCAGACTGAAGAAGCAGTAGCACACTGCTGTGGACAGTGGATATCTGGGGACAATCTAAAGCAGGGACCCCACAATGAAAGATGTGAATCCCAGCAGTAACTTCAATTTTATTAAACACAGACTTGCAAAATCCCTGTCACTATAGAGACACTGAGGTTTTATAATTCCTTTGGGTTTAATTTGCAAATAGACTTGCAGGTTAACTCTGCATGCAAATACAACAATTCCAAATACAGACTGTTCCAAAGGCACTGAGGAAACAGAGGAACAAGTATTAAATTATCAGCACCAGAGAACACACTCAAAACTCAGCTGTTCTATACAGAGACAAAAGAAAAACTGCCATAAAATGGAAATTTTCACTGGGTTAACTTAATTTTATTTAAGACATAAAAGAAGGTGAAATTTATTGAAGACAATGGTGCTAAAGCATGTATATAAAGTCTTTTCTACTTTTCATTTGAACCTTTAGGCTTTAACACAACTTGTTTCAGTTGTTGTCACTTGCTACATTTACAGCTTTTTGTATTGTGCTTATTTACTTTGGAAAGCTACTAAAAAGAGAAGCCAAATTATTATCATGACTGCAGCAAATTCAAGAGTAATTTTTTTATGACACACCCTGTTCAGAGCTACAGAAATGCAAACTGCAGAAAAATCAGCCACAAGCTTTCTTCTGCATTACTCAAAAAGCATTCATCTAGTTCCAGTCAGCATTTTCTCCAGTGGGGAATATACTTAGATGATGTCTGCTCATACAAATGCCTCACGAGTTTTACATCTTTACTATATTTTAAGGGCCCTAATAATTTCATAACCTACTTTCCTCCTACCACTTCAAATACCATGAAGTATTTCTAAATTAGCTCTATCACCCTGATGCATTTAAGCGTAAAAGAGAAAGTACCATTTCAAAAGCCTAACTTCTAGTAACTTCCAGTAACTTCAAAATCCAACAAAAGCCTTCATGTGGACTCTCTAGTCTCACTGATAATACTTCAGTAAATACATCAGGAGCATACCCTTAATGTTACAGACGTGGCTGGTAATTAACACCCATGGCACGTGCTGCGTAAGCCTCTCAGCTGTGGGAGAGGCCTGAGGAAGTTCTTTCTGTACAGCTGAGCTACAAATTGTTGTGACAGGCCAGATAGAGTCTGAAAGAGAACTCAGGTCTCATAGCCCACATACATGGAGTGGGTGTATTTGCTGTGCTCCTCCTGCTTCAGACAGAAACTGATGGAGTATTAGTTTTCCAGTCACCTGTTGACAAGTACCCTGATGAGAGTAGTGCAATACAGCACAAACACTGGAATCTGGTTATAAAAATTTACAGCTCATCCAGCAATGGAAATATTTGTGAATATGTTGCTTCAAATACCACAGTATCTTTGTAAATTCACAAGTCTCCACTAGCACTATGAACACACAAACTTTGTAGGATTAGGGATTTTTTTCCACACTCATATTTTTGGTTGTAGATGTAGATGATATTCAGGTGCTTTAGAATTAAATACTCTTCTCTGTTGAAGATATGCCATGCAATTAGTTTGTGTTTCTAATACTGCTTTCTAAGAGAGTCTGGACTCAATATGCAGAATCAAAAGGAGCTTTATAACCCATCCCACCTAAACATTACAATATGTGCTTTGCATTCTGACACAAAGATTCTGTACTCATAATATTTTGCATCCCTGACGTGATTATAGTCATACTCTCAAGACAGCCATCAGCTCAAGTCTGAACACCATTATTAACCTACTTGGCATCTCTTGCTCCAACTCATCACTTGCATCATCACTGCTGAAATAGAGAATTGTTCAATATGATTTCCACTGACAGCGAAACTAAACTTCTTTTTATTTTTTTAGTAGCTGTCCTGGACTCTGAAATTGGACAAGAATAATGCATCACCTGCTACACTAATAAGAACTATCATGTGATTCTCCAGTCAAGATGCTATAGAAACAGTAGTGGAGATACAGCAGCACCTGGGGAGTGGGGGAAGGGCATGAGAGGGTGTCAAAAAGAAGTAAAATAAGATATGAATATAAGTGCTGCATGATCACAGAAAGTATGTGCAGTATTTCAAGTGTCTAACAAAACTCTCAGTGAAATTAAAAAATATTAATCAGGAGGCACCAAGAAAAAGGTGGTGAAAAACACCTAATTGTTCTGAGACATAATGTAGAATAGAATAAAACTTGTGATTACTCTCTCTGCTAGTGATTTTTTTTTTTTTTTGATCCCACAAACAGTTAATATGGGAGGATACATTCTGCTTTTTACCACAGAAAATATTTACATCAACTTCTAGAATCAAGAACATTAGTTTTCAATAGAATATGACCATCTTTGGTTTTAAGCGGAAAGTCTGTGTTAGGGTGTCACAATAACAAACTTCAGGAAACTTACATAATGGCATAAATCCCACTTGAAAAAAATAGCATCCTAGAATTTATCATACTTAGAGGAAGAAACCACAAGAATACTGTTGAGCCTTGCTTTACTGTGTTTCTGCGTGCCTGTAAATGTTTCTAAATGTACAATCCACAAATGTTCTGTAGAATCTGCAGAAACAACTTAGGTGTAGAACATCTTTGAAGTAACATTCACCTTCACACAAGTGACTGTACTTATTCCCTGAACTTTTTATCATCTTCTGTATCAAGGGTCTTCCCAAGAACATTGCACACTATATTTCTAAGCCCAGTAGCCAACATACCACTCTCAAGCCCAAGCATGAATTCTGAAAGCAGTAATGCTGAATTTCAGAAATAAAGATAAGATATTGGACCTATTCTGTCATCTCTTATTTGATGAACTGTATTTTAGTTGATCATTGTTGTTCTGGACAATTATCTCAATAGACTCACAAAACGGTGTTAGTAGAAAATGCTATCTATCCTAAAGGCCATTGATGGATGACACTTGAGCATAAGAAGCTAATGAAATTGAAATTCCCCATTATAAGACAATGTTAAAGTTAGAAAGAGTTTTATATGAAAAGCACAGTCAAGCTGTTTATATTGAGAACCAACCTAAAACAAGTGACTGCACAGATTAGAAAACCCATATCCTCCTCAGTAACTGTGTGATCTCTCTTATATTTTACCAGTCCCACTGAGACCGTATTTAGAAGTCAGAATGCACAATATTTTGCATCTAGCAAACTACCATACACATCCCTGTCTGATTCTAAAAACATTTGTGAAGAAATTACCTTGACTTAGAGCACCTCCCTCCCATGAAGAACTGACTTCATTCAGATTACTGAATTCATGAGACCTTTTTTCCTTTAACCATACTTTTACCTATTTTGTTTTTCTCAAACACTCTGTTCAGCCAGTCCTTGATGCACTTATGTAATACAAAGTGACTATGTAAAGATCTGCTCAGAAAGAAAATCATTCTAATTTCAATTACCAAAAAAAAAAAGATAGGGAAAAAAAAAAAAAGAATGCTTACCTAAGCCAAACAAACTCTAAGTACTTTACACCCATTTATGGCTGTTTCCAAAAGAAACTGAGTAATTAAAGAAAAATCAACAGGATATGCAGATCTAACCATTAAAATTTAGAGAAAATACCATTTAATTACAAATATCAATGACTTCAGTGACTTAAAATACCAGGATTATCTACTCCACTGTAGAATGGTGTCTCAGATACATTTTGGCATATCTCTAATTGCCCAACTCTTACAATATTCCTGAACTGTTTAGAAATTAAATTTAGAATTTAGGAAAAACCTGTAATTCATCTGCAGCAGCTTAAAATTATTGGAGACAAAAGAAAAAAAAAAAAAAACCAAACTCCAGCTATCCTCATTACAAAGGAAAAGAGCCCTTAAGACAGTTGATTAAATCTATATACATCAATTTTTGCAAGAAATTTAACTACATTTTCCTCTCTTTACCTTCCTCTTTAAGTGGAAGAAAACCTGATAAATATGGAAGTCTCTGTTTTTGTCAGACCCTTCTACAACAGTTTCCAGGGGTCATTTGACATTTGCTTTTAAAGAAACAATTTTTAATTTTTTTGCTGAAATCAAGTGGAATTTAAGCCATGCAATCAGAAATGCTAGACTAGGCTCATTCTTAATATTTGGTGCATGCATGGTTCAATTATACATAGCTGACACCTACTCACTAAATGTGCACTGCTAATTATGTCTCAGCATTTAAGGGCCATAGTTGACTGAAGCTGGCAGGAGATTATTAGTAGGCTAATCTACATTTAGAGCGGATGATGAGTATTTTCATCTAAGATATTTTAGTTAATGCTCCTTCAAGTTTTTTTTTGAAGCAGTGAAAGGCATGAAGCGAACATACATCAGAAATCACCAAGACTTCAGACTATGTTATACAAAGCAAAAAATGCGACACTTTATAAGGGAAGCCCTAATGATGTACAGGTAGGTTATACTGCAGGTCTATCCTCATAAATCACAGTTAATTTACATGCATTACTAGAGTTGAGAGGTTTAATGTTTTGTTTTGTTTCATACAAACACAGTTATAAGTTTGATTTTCCAAACCTTCAGGAAATCACATTATTCCTTAGTCTTTTAACTTAGCTGGCCTTTGCAATGAATCCAGGAGGACTTCATACCCTGAATATGACCACTTAACTATCACATAATTTGAGAGCACTTTGCTGAAATTTTATTTCATATTTACTCACGCTGTGCTAATACACTATTTTTTTAATAACGTACTGTGCAGATATTCTTTATTATTATTATTACTAATATCACCTTTGAACACTGAGAGCCCCCAGCAAAAGAGGACAAGAAGGGTAAGAGAGAAGGAGTTTAGGTCATCTACAAATGCTCTGTCCCATCACCATGTTAAAGCAGTTAAAAAACAATCTGTGCAAAAGCTACACTCTCCATGGCCATTTCAGTTTTGCTCCCTACACTGTTCCCTATTTGTATTCTTCTACTACACAGCTTCTACTCTTTAATGTCGTGCCCAATCTGAGAGAGATTTTTTCACTATTTTAAAGCTTCTGGAGAACAAGTAATTCCTAAAAATATAAAGAGTGTAGAAAGTGCAATAGGGATAAAGAAACAGGTATGAAAATCCACAGATCCCTCTTGACTTAAGAACAGCAGCAAAACACAGTTTTTGAGATTGCAGCTGGTTTATCACTGGTCAGCTCAGACAGTACAGAGTATATGCGGAGCAGATGCAAACTTCTACATCTAGCTCTCTTCAGTCCAGGCACTGGAGGTGATAAACTCTCTTAGTTCTTTACATGTTTATGGACTTCACTACTAAAGCAGAATGACAAAGTACTTTTTCTGGTTTGCAACAGTTCCATTAAATTCCAGCCAAAGAGGACAAAAGAAAAAGTAATATTTTCACATTTACAGTTTGCTGAAAAGCCATTGAAATAAGCAAATTATATTACATAAGCATGCAGTTATGTAGCACTATAAGCCAGACGCCTACTGCCAGAATTAAAAGGGGCCCACTTCAAGTCAAATCTCCCATTACAAGAAAAGCGTCCATGAACTATCAAGACCCTGCTTATTGAACAGCTCAGAGTCTAAAAATTAACCGACATAAGAGGCACAAAAACATCATGGATAATTCAACTTCCTGAGCCTCACTATGCAACAGCTTCCACAACAGAACCACGAGACTCTCAGGTTTCACCTGCTTTGGAATGAAGAGATGTCAGGGTGCTTGAAATCTCTCCGAACTGAATGCAGAGCATAAAAGGTCTATAATGAAACTCTGTGGCCTTCCTATTTCCACCTGCGAGGACAGCTCCTCTGACTTCTGAGAACTGTTACTTTTAAGGAAACAGCTCTGCATGGGGCAAAATTAATGAGCTGTAAGTGCACGCTTAAGAATTGCCCACCTTACTGAACTGATAGCAGCACTCCCTGAGGCAAAGCTTGCAAAGTTTCAAAGAGGCGTCAGGTATCTGCATGAAGAGTCTTTTGTAAGAACTGGCTGCAATACTGCCAGGAGTTTTTTGTTTGTTTGAGTCTTCTTTCCCTTTTTCTCCACCCCTCCCCAGGAGAGGAGGAAACTACAGTATCTGACAAAAGTTGTTGAATACTTCTTTTTAGCATGTATTTCATATACACCAAAGTTGCATCACACAATAAGCTTAAAATTGCAGGTCAGGTCAATGTCCTGCTTCTGATTTTTTTCAAAGCAAAAAAACATTAATTCAGTACTATAACCTTAGTTGTATGAAGTCTTTGAAAATCTAGCAAGCAGGGGAATTTTTTATTCTACATTCACACCATGTATCTATCTGTAAGATAAGCAGATGGCGAAAAGTTTTAGTTATTATTTTTACAAACGGGGCCATGTACATCATAACACAGAATCTCAGGCCACCACACCTTCAAATAAAGGTGCTGTACATTTATTGCCGTGCAGCTTGCAAACTGGGGTAAGATGCAGCCCTGGGTACTCTTGCCAAGTAACCCGATCAGTGTGCGCAGCTGTTTGTTCAAAAGCATCCATCATATATATTATATGCAATCAATATCAAAAGCACAAACTTTCAACCACAAACACATGGAGCGTCCCAGATGCCGTGTCAGCACTAAGAAATTGTCCCTACGCGTCTGGTATCAAATCTGCTTTTCAAAGCTCCCATGGCCTCGCAGTTCCTGTCTGTTTCAGCCCGCACTCATCGTACTAGCACAAATTCGCATCCCCGCACTCTGTTAGGAAACCGAGAGAAATCAGCCAGGGAACGTTTAACACGCCGGTAGCAGCCACCAGCACCAATTCACAGCGCGCTTGCTGACCTAAGAGTTTCTTCTTCATTAGCGCGGGGGACAAGAGCGGGCTCTGGCGCACTTTTGCCTCCCCACGTACCCGCCGTGGCCACCCGGGGGGTGTCACTGCAGCCGGGGGCCGCGGGGGCACCGCGGGCTCGGCCCCCGGAGGAGTCGGTGGCCGGAGCAGCTCCCGCCGCCCCGCGGTGAACCCGGGGCGGTGACGGCGAGCCCTGGCCGAGAGGGTCCCGCGGCGGCGATGATCAGCCCCAGCCGGGCAGTCCTTCTCACCTGCGTTATAGAAGCGGTCCAGCACCGCCGTCTCGCCGAAGTCCAGCTTGCCGAAGTGCAGGGTCTCCAGCGCAGCCCCCACCGCCTCGCACGCCTCACGCAGGCTCTGCAGGGCGCCGCTCTGCGCCGCCAGCAGCGGGCCCTGGCTCGCCTCGTTGATCACGTAGGTGACCGCGGTCCGCCGGCCGCCACCCTTGGCCCGCGCCGCGGTGCTCGGGCAGGCGGCGGCGGCGGCGGCGGCGTCCTCAGCCCGGAGAGCGGCGGGCGGCGGCGCAGCCAAGTCGGGCGGGAGGCTGCGGGCGCCCGTGTCGGCCCCGGGCGCTCTCCTGCCGAGTACCTCCTCGCAGGACGTCCCGCCGCCGGGCGGGCCGGGCACCGGCAGGCTGACGATCCCCTCGCTGCTGTCGTTCATCCCGGCGGTGAAAGAGCAGTCCCGGGCTCTGTTGCGCTGGCTGGGGTTAGGAGGATGCCATACTGCGCCGCCCGCCCCGGAGCCGTCCCACTGAGCTGCTGGAGGGGAGAGGCGAACGGGCTGAAGCGAGGGATTCCCACTCGGGCGCTAGCGAAGGCTGACGGAGACAGGGAGATGAGCACAGCCTCCCTCCGTGCCTGCCACCGGCACCATGACGCGCCGCTCCCTTCTCCTCCGCACCTGCAGGGACTACCCGGCGCGCCGACCCCCGGCAGCCTGGCCTCCTTCTCCTGCCACCCCCGACACTCCGCTCTTCCTCCGGCCGCTTCACTCCTTGGACGAAATTCCTCGGCCGCGGGGATAAACCACTTGTGGGATCACTCTCCGGCGCCCCAGCTCCAGCCGAGCGACAGCTGCGGAGCCACTGGCAGCGCGGGCTGGGGCGGCCCCAGCACCGGGCACCTCCTCCGGCCCCGCCTCCGGGCAGAAATAACCTTTTCCGCCCCCGTGCTCAGCGTTCGGGCCGCGTCCCGAGTGGGAGCTCTCGAGGAAGAGGAGTCACGTCGTGTCCTCACGGGCTTGTCAGCCTGGAAGGACGCCGCTCCTCTTGGAAGTTCCGGCTCGGCTAGCCCTGCTCCTCGGGGCACCCCGGGAGGGGACGGAGTACGGGCTGTTGGAGAGGACCGAGGGCGGCCCTGCCGTCTCCTGCGGGGCTTTATTTTGTAATATCCTGCCCCGTAACACGAGCCCACGGTCGCGCTTCAAATCTGTGGGGTCAGGGTGCACCTCTCCGCCGCTGAAACGGCGGGGGCCCTGCCTCGCCCCGGAGCCTTCAGTGGTGCTTGGGGTTCAGTGAAGGAGCCTGTGTTTGCAAGAAGCCAGGTCCTCCCTGTGCGCTGAACCTGGTCCTGCTAAAGGGATTTTTATAATTTCCTGCTTTTCTTGTTTGTTTTTGATGGCACACATACTCAAACTAGCTTGTCAGGAGTAAATGCTTTGAGTGTTTGCAGTGAATTGAGAGCAGTGTCAGGACTGACTAATCATTAGTCTTTACCGTCTGCTATTATCTGCCGCCTGAACCTGCCTCGCTCTGTGTTCCCGAACGGCTTCAAGTTCACTGAAGGGTTTATGGCTGCTTTGAGCAGGACCAGCCTCGTTCTTTGCAAGCGCTGCACTCGGAAACTGGAAAACTACCCCTGTATGTTAATTAAATATGTCGGTTTCTTGCATTCACCTGCAATTTAGTTGTCAAGAATACTTGAAAGCTTGGTAATTACCAAAAACATTACTTCACAGAGAAGGAAACTAATAGCAATAACTAGCATATAGCCAAAAACTGTGCTGTGTATGGTATAGCACCTAGCAGCAGACAAGATCCTTTGGCATTTGAAATAATCCTTAATTTGAAGAAAAGATGCCCTAAAAATTCAGATTATTTGTAGTCCAAGACAGAATATCTGGGGAATTCAAAATGGATTGGGAAAGGAAATAATGTTGAGACTTCTGCAGTCTGTTAAGAGCTTCTATTAAACAGGTACAAGAGAGAAGGAAAACCAGCATTTATTAGCTTTGTTTATATGTTATATCAATAGGTCCCATCCTGTTAAAATTGATGTTAAGACTAATCCACTTGTTGGCACAAAGCCTCCTCCTGTATCATTGTTTTCCATTACTTCTGTAGATCAATTCTGGAATAATTAGAAAAATTACTCACTGCAGTAGCTTCGGTAGCTCTGTTTGCTTTTGCATTGAGCAGTCCCCTTTTCAACAAGATATGCTTGGCATTTATTTCTGCTGATAAGAAATTGGTAAATGGGGTGGGAAGATGACAAGCAAACTGAAGACTAATTTACAGGGAAAAGTTAATATTTGCTCATCTGCCAGATACAGTAGGTTATTGTTTCTTGCCACAGTCTGAATGGCAAAGTGTTTTTCTAAATTATGATGTTTTACATAAAATGTAGAATTGGTGTTAATACATTCAACATTGCACTTACATCACCTTACAGGAAGCAAGAACAATATGTCTCTGTTGTTCTCAAGAACAGCCCGTGTTTGTCAAGTGCAGAAGGAAGTCATGGACTGAAAGGAGACGGAAGAAGCATGCTATTCCACTTAGCATTACTGACTTGTGAGGCTTGCTTCATTATTAGCACCATGTCTGTTCCAAATACAAGGCAGTTTTTCTACTGATTTGGCTATGAGTGAGGTTGAGTGCAAAACTGGGAAAAAAATCAAAATACTGTTGAACAACAAGTTGCTGATGCTTTTATAAAGTGAAAATATATATTTTAATCTGTTAGCTCTCTGAAATGAACAATCAGGCATTTAGGAGGTCTTGTGTTTTCATGTTTGATCAGGAGATAATTCCAAGGACTTTTTAAAAACTGAAGTAACAGCCCATTTATTATCAGAAGTAGTCTTACCTTGTTCACTTGTTTCTCAAGGGCTGTGAAATTAACATCTTTAACACCAGATGGTTTGTATATAATCACGATTCAGTACCATCCTGTTCCAGCTCTGTTTTTTTCAGAGACAAAACAGACAAAAACTTGGAACAACCAGTTGGCTGTAGACTTGTTGAAATAACAGCCTTCTCTTTGTTATATATTTCTACAGCTATAAATCATTTACCTCTGGTATTAACCATAATTATAATTTTAACATCCAAGAGTTTGCCAACTTTATTAGTTGCAAATATAAATGCAATAGTTGATGAGTTACAAAGAGCACATGACAAATTTCACAGGCTTGACTTAGCTGATCCAACTACTAAAAACAAGGTCCAAGACAAAAAAAAGACAATTCAAATGTATCCTGATTTATAGAGATTAAATCTAAACATAACTCTATCCAATTTATATTTTTCATGTATGTGTCCATCCATGTCCAGTAAAGGGAGAAAATTATTTTAGACAAATCTGCATTTTGAATGTTTACAGTAACGTGGATAGAATTCATAGAATAAACTGAAATTTATTGCCACAAATACTGGGTTTAAAATGGATGTGAAATTTCATTAATCCTTTAAGGACCTCTTATTTAACTACAGGATGACACATAGGAGTGAGAGATTGGAGTTTCACTGTAAATTCTTCACTGATAAACAGGAAAAAGTTTTCAGGAGTCCAGCATTCTTCAATTATGAGTGTCTAAAAAAACCCAAAAGAATTTTAAGAAACTTGGAGATACAGAAATTTGAATGAGATATTAAAAGTATATAAGTTAATGTGATTTTTATAACCTTTAGGCCAGAACTCTCACAAGTACTAGAAATGGTTAAACTAAAATTAGAAAACCTTGTTTCTAAAAGCTATCTAAAAAGACTAAGTATATCACTGTAGACAATGAGAAGTAACTTCTAAGTTCAATAGGGAGAAGGCAGTATTTTGAGGCAGTCAGCTGCCAGTCTTTAAGAAAAGGTACACTTATAGTCACACTGAACATTTAAAACAATATTTAAGTGCGGGGGGGAGGTAAATAGAGACTGGTGGCCATTGTGTAGGGATGCAGCTGATCATGGAATAAGAATAACATGGTTACCAAATTACAGCATGGTGCACATGGGAGGCAGCCAGCAAAACCTGACCAAACAATGTGGATACATTATTAGGGATGGATATTTCACCAGTCAGGATTGTCCTTGTAGCCCTTTTCTTGTGAGCACGGTGAAGATTGTGTGCTGTTCTTGCTTCATACTCTTTCCTCGTAATTCTCACATTTCTTTCTAAATCTCCATGTCTAAATCTTAATTTTCTCCAGTGTCTTTCCCTCCTCTTGTTTCTTTTATTTTTTTGAACTTCCAGAAAAGCCTCCATGCTGACTACCTCTTCCTTCTAAATGCCATAACGCTCAGTTTAGCTATATGAGGGGAGCCTTTTCCCTTTGCATTCATTACTACAGCCCCATTGGTTACTTTTATTTGTTTATTTTCAATGTTGCCAGTTTTTCAATCTTAAATGAACCTTGGGATTCTAAATGCTTTTGAGGATTTCAGCTGGAAACATCTCTATGCTTCTATCAGTCAATAAGCATTCACTTGTAGAAATCTTGATGGCATGGAGCATAGGGAATGGTTCAATAGTTAAAAGACAGACAAAAATTAACTGCACTCCTTGAATATTTTCAGTGTTTTAAGCTACCTGCCCTTTCACATGAGGAAATAGCTCACATTCTACTTTCTCTGGTAGAAAAAGATCTTTTTAGAAGTTGTTCAAACTCTTGGACTCAAGCCTTTCTGATTACTGTTCCTGCTGACCAGCAAGTTTTGGAAGGATTTGTGCACACAGCAGTGATGGTTACCAGCTCAACTCACACCTAAGCTAGCAGTCAGCTAGCAAGCTGAGGAAATGAGGGACATGTGCTTGTAACAGAGCAGAGCTCTTGGGTCCGAAAGGGTGGAGATACTGCAGTAAGCATCCCAAGCACTTATTCTAATGCTAACGAGGGGTACTTCTGCTGGCTGAGCATAGAGAAGTGACAGCTGCATAAAGATAGCCTAAAACTGCATACTATGCAACTTTCCCGTTTTTAATTGAAATTATGTTGCATTTTCAATTTCAGTGTACTTGGGGATTTTTTTCCTTCAACTGAGGGCTCTCGTTTTTTGTGTGGAACATGGCTGCCATCTACTGCTTCACGCAGGATCCGTCTGTTTGGAAGAATCTGCCTGGATTCTTCCTCTGCATTGGTGAGGCCACACCTCGGGTCTTGTGTCCAGTTCTGGGCCCCTCAGTTCAGGACAGACATTGAGGTGCTGGAGCAAGTCCGGAGAAGGACAAAGGTGGTGAAGGCTCTGAAACACAAGTCTGATAAGGAGCAACTGAAGGAGCTGGTGTTCAACCTGGAGATGAGGCTCAGGGATAACCTTATCGATCTCTACAATGCCTTGAAAGGGGAGTGTAGGCAGATAGGGGTCAGCCTCTCCTCCCCTGCAACTTTTGACAGGATGGGAGGCAATGGCCTCAAATGGAGCCAGGGAGGTTTAGGCTGGACGTTAGGAGGGATTTCTTCACAGAAAGGGTGATCAAA
The DNA here is from genome assembly GCF_024509145.1 of Vidua macroura. Classification (NCBI taxonomy): domain Eukaryota; kingdom Metazoa; phylum Chordata; class Aves; order Passeriformes; family Viduidae; genus Vidua; species Vidua macroura. The sequence goes on from NC_071573.1 coordinate 51,100,486, forward strand.
CATTGGAATATGCTGCCAGTGAAGGTGGTGGCATCACTGTGCCTGGAGGTATGTAAGGAAAGCCTGGATGTGGCACTGAGTGCCATGGTCTAGTTGACATGGTGGTGTTCAGTCATAGGTTGCACTCAGTGATCTCAGAGGTCTTTTCCAATTTAATTAATTCTGTGATTCTGTCATTTGGTGTTAGCTGAAAGGAGTTGGCTGGAAGATCATTTGGTTTCAGTAGCTGCATATAAAATGCTGCTATGATTGGCAGTCCTTCATATTTCTTGAATTTACTCAGCTGCTCAGAGGCTGAGGAGGAAACAGTCATGTTTAGCAACTTCGTTTGTTGGGACCGTCTCTCTTTGCCTGTAAAATAGCTTTTGTTTCTTTTGTTGTTATTCTACCTTGAAACCATCCTATTCAAATACTTTCACTGACCGTACTATTTTGCTTTCTGCTTCCTGGATCTTCAAAACCAGAATTCACAAGTTTGTCTGTGAAAAAAATGTTTGAGAACTAGTCCTTCTCTCAGGACTTCCTTGTAACCTTTTATCCACTTCTTGATATGTATGTCTATGAAAATTCTTTTAATCATGTCTTTAAAATAAATCTGGGCCACTGATAAGAACCGGTTCCTGCTTGCATAACCTCTTTGGAGAATTTCACTCATTATGAAAGATCAACCAGCTTGCAAAAAGTGCATTTGATGAAACCCTTCCAATTCAGTGATAAATTGTCTATAGAGTAACTGGACTTTACACCATTAAGCATCTGACTCCCTGACGCCCTGCAAATGGCGGTGTCCAAATTTACTTACTATACCCCTGTGGTGGCCTTGTGTCTTTTCAAGAATTGCTATTGACATCCCAGTCACAAAGGGCAATTAATTTAAAAACACTTACTCAGAAATCTGTCCTGTAACTTGAAAAGACAAATTGATGTAAAAATATTTCACAGAAGCTAAAATTGGTTGAATTCGGCCCGGAGCAGCCAATTCTATAAGGTATTCCTTTGCCCCAGGGTTAAAAAAGTCTGATCTCACATGATGTCAATAAATGCAGCCTGTAATTTGCCAGTTATGAGGCTTTGAGAACTGCTATGGTAATCAAAAGGATACATTAAATTGAGCTTCACTTGCACTGAACTGATTTTATTCTAAAATCCTGGAGGCTATTTAATAAACATATTTGTTTTCATTTTTATTACAAGACTGAAGAATTAGTAGAACAGCCTAATTCTGCATCTGAGTGCCAGTTTAAGCAAATGGATATTTTTGTGGCTTTACAATGGATTTTGTAGTCAAGGTTTAGTTTTCAATATAAGGCTAGGTAGCAGGAGTACATAACTATGGTCCAAGTTCCGTGAGGTATCTGTGATTAAATAATCTAATTTGCCTTTGCTGTAACTTCTGAAAGTGTAAAATGATACTTTTGCATTTTTATCTTTAAACAGATAGATGGGTCTTTGTTACTAATTAGGGTGGTCTGGGTCCAACTGGAGTAATTTCAGTGTCTGTATTTTAAGGGACATAGATGTGGATATATAGCTATATATAATATAGTATGGCAAAAGCTGCAGCTGCTGCTCTGCTATTAATTTTCTAAGCCTGAACACCCCCTGCCCATCTCTTCCTTTCAAAGGCAAAATTCCCACTGACTTAAACAGAAGTTGTCACAGGTGTAAGAAGTTTATTCATAAAAGGACTTCCATAAAGCACAATTGCATACTGAGAAGAATGATAAAATATGCAGATCTATTAAAAAAATTAGGAGAATTAAAAGCTTAGAAGGTCTTTTTTAAAAGGAAAAATAAAAGCTAACGCACATACTTATGACTGAAACATCTCATGTATTCAAGCTGATGCACACACTCCAAGCCGATCTATGTCCTACGTGGCGTATAGAAGACTGGATTGTTTCTGAAATTTGGCAGTGACACCTCCTGCGCAGGAAGGCGACTCTGAGGACCGGCGTTCCCCGCTCGCCGCACTGGCAGCGCGCCGGGCCGCCCCCAGCCATGGCCAAAGATGGCGGTGGCTGCGCCGCGGCTCCGGCACCGCCCGGCGGGCGGGCGCTTCCGCCGGGGCCGGGGGCGCGGCGGCTCCTCCGCGGCTCGGCGGAGGCCCGGGCGGGGGCCATGGGCACGGCGGCGGGCGCGGGCGCCCTGCGGCTGCCCGGGCTGCACGGGTACGCGGTGGAGTTCTCGCCATACTGCCCGGGGCGCGTGGCCTGCGCCGCCGCGCAGTACTACGGCATGGCAGGTGCGGGGGGCGGCGCGGCGGGGGTGACCGGGAACGTGGCTGAGGAGGAGGCTGGAAACGTGGGTGTGCGGAAGGACAGACGGTGTCTGTCAAATGCCAAAGCATTTGGGGACGACTTCCCTTTCCGCTGCGTTTGTTTTGCTGTGAGACGGCGCCTGTGCCCCGCGGCCGGGCCGGGGGTGTCGCGGGAGCTGCCCCTTACCCTCCACAGCCCGCCGGGGTCCGCCTCTTCCCAACCCGCGGCTGCCCCGGTGGTTCTCGTAACGCACTCGCTCATTTGATAGGGTCGACAATAAATGTAAAGACGTACACAGTGTGAATAAAATATCTGAAGATAACTTTCTCCGGTGACAGGACCCGAGGGAATAGCCTGAAGTTGTGTCAGGGGAGGTTTAGGTTGCTTATTAGGAAAAGGTTCTCCATCCCGAGGGTGGTTGGGCGCTGGAACAGGCTCCCCAGGGAAGTGGTCGCAGCACCAAGTGGGACAGAAGCTCAAGTATTTGGACGATGCTCTCGGACGTGACTCTGGGATGGTGCTGTGCAGGGCCGGGAGTTGGACTCGATCCTGATGGGTCCTTTCCAGCTCAGCTAGGTCTGTGTTTCTGTGCCTTCAGCTGATTTTGTTTTAGTCCCCGAGTGTCCAGGCAGGCCCTGGTGACCCTGTGGTCTCTTGAAATAGCCAATCTGAGCGTTCTTCAATACTGGCATCTTCTTCATTTCCAGTGGGAATATTGCTCCCCAATATATTAATTTAAAAAAAAATCCAAGTGTAGAATCACTTTAACAATATCCTTATCAGATGAGGAAGCAGAACCAATGTGTGTTTTATCAGAACTTAATTATTTATTTAGTTTCTGGTGAGCTGTGTTTGTATTACTGTATTCAGGAAGGGGTGAAAAAAGTGTTTGGTCTGCTGTATTATCAAAAAGACAAAAGCAACTCTGTGTTGGTATGTCTGTCATGTGAGGCCCACGGGAAAAATGCACTTTTATGCTTTATAAGCAAGTATTTTTCAACCTCACCTACAGATATACGACAGTAAAAAAAACCAAACCAACCAACCAACCAAACAAACAAAAAAAACCAAAAAAACCCAAAAAAACCCCCAAACAAACAAACAAACAAAAAAACCCCAAAAAACCTAACCAAAAAAAAAGCACCAAAAAATCCAAAATCAAACCAGAATGTGATGTGAATTACTGTTTTAGAGATTACAAGATGTTTAATTATGGAAGTAATTGTTAGGCCTCTTAAAGTTCATGTGCCCTTTGTGTTTGCACACTGAAGCTACTTCAGAGCCACTCCAGTTTCCTTTGGCATTGGAGAACTAGTTGTGATGTTTTGTTTCATTTTGCTGGTTTAGGTTGTGGAACTCTGGCAGTGCTGGAACAAAATGAAGCTGGGATTGTTCTGCTCAGGAGGTAATAACAGGTTTATCTTTTATTTTTGTAAGATAAAAACTTACTTTGTACCTGTGGGTACCAGGCACAACTGAAATATTTCTGGTTATTTTTAGCAATATAAAGTAACTAGTGAATGTAGGTCTTTGTATTTACATAAAAATTAATATATTTGTATTTACATACTATACAAAAGATATGTTTACATTGCATCGATTTTGTTATGGGAAATCATCTGGCTTGCACCATTTCCGTAGTGTAAACTATTTTGTAGAAAACTGACAATGTGAATTAAGAGCAGCTTCTCTGCGCTAGCTTGAAATTATAAGTTCTAGCTTTTTAGGAATAGTGCCTTGACACCTAGATTTATGCCCTTATGATTGATTTATACTGAAAATAGAGCAGGAAGCTACGTCAAGTCATGGAGGTCCTTCCTAGGAGATACAATTTTCTAAGGGTTTTAAGGAGATTGATTTTGTTGTGCATGGAAGGAGGAGAAAGATTAGAAAGGAGGGAGTTTAATACTGGTCTGTTATTAACCTAAAATGTTCTAAGGAAAGTCTTGAAACAGTGATTGTTTAGATTAAGGTGGCTGACATGGAAATGCTTAAAAATAGTTAATCATATTCAGAGAAACCTTTTTTGATTCATAATTAAAAAACAAGACTCTTTGAAGATGTTCAGCACTATTACTTCTGTTAAGTACTCTGATTTAGTACAGTTCATTTCTGTTTTCAGTGACTCCACTTATTTTGTGGTAGAAAGTCCTCTTAAACCCACAGACTGTATTGTTTATCAAAGTGTTCCATGTGCACCTGATCATTACTGCAGAGTGCCATCAAATCTGACCTAAGCTTAGATAAACCTTCAGTGAAAAGGAGGTAAGGAAATCCATTTTTCCCATCAGATAATATTGCAGTAATTAGTAGCTGTCACAAAATAACTAATATATGGCATCAGATACCATATGGTGAATTGTTGGTGTGTTGAAAGCATTTTCAATGGGAGTGTAGAGTTTTTCAGTAAATTCATGACTATATTTCTGTTGTGTTTTCGTTGTGACTGAGATTCATAGTGGTGTGAATTGGTTAAGGCTCTCCCAACACAATTTTATTTCTTTCTTTACCACAGTTGTTAAAAACAAAGTGCTCTTACGTTCTGGAGAAACCATAGATCAGACTGAGGCGTGTGGTACCTCTGTTTGCGTGGCAAGTTTTAGACTGGAATCAGAGTTCCTTCTTCATGTGCGGAAGGTTCTTGGCTCATTTATGCTTTAACTTAATCAATCTATTCTGGCATACGGTTGTAGAAATTAACATTCAAACGAGTAAATTAATAGTGAGGAGATTCACCTGAAACTCAAATGTATAAAAATGCTGTTTAGAATGGTAAAAAGGGTGATTTAAATACTTTCTTTGCATGGAACTAGCCCAGACTTTTATGTCATGTTTTCTCACTGACAAATATCTTCATTTTTCCAATTTAGCTTTGACTGGAATGATGGCCTGTTTGATGTGACCTGGAGTGAGAATAATGAAAACATGTTGATCACTTGTAGTGGAGATGGATCTCTGCAAATCTGGGATATGGCTAAAACCAAAGGTCCACTGCAAGTCTATAAGGAGCACACTCTGGAGGTAAATCAGTCAAACTTAAAAAATTTAATGGATGCTCTTATGTTTGAATAAATAAAATATTTATTTGTAGTCTTATAATCAAAAGCGGCTTGTTGTTTTCTAAATTTTTTGAGTCTGTGGTTTGAATTAATAACTTGAATATAAAGTGGATGCACATATTCTTGTGCATGTTCATACACTGTAGTAGGTGCTACTTGATTACACAAATCTAATATATTCAGAAGTAGCATTTGTGGTTCCTTGCAGCCTAAGTAATCATTGTGATGTTTGAAATTACTGCAGTCACGCTGTGATTTTTAGAGAGCCTTATTAGATGGATATAAATCAGATAGCTGATATATGAGTCTTGAGCTTGTGGAGTGATACACATTATGTGCATCCTTAGCAACTGGGTTACACTCAGATCTGCTTATCCTTTTCCCTCCTAGCCTCTGTGAGATCCTTCTCAAGTAACAGCAGTCAAATGTTGGGACAGCATGTATGTTTTTTTAGCCTTGGTTTGATACTGTTGCATTTGATTTTCTTAAAATCTCAGTTTCTTTGTGCAGTGGTATATGGGGAGAGAAGAATATTATATTCAGGTTCATAAATATATTTGCATCGTTTTAAGGATATTTATACTGTAGTACATGTATCTTCCCTAAAGTGATTTTTCTTCCCCTTTTTTTTAAGCTTTCCTTCTAACCCTCCACTCACTTCTATTAAGTCTTTGAACTTAAGATGCAATGAGTTTCAGCTTGCATTTTACTGACTTTACTGAAACTTTATCTAAAGGACATCAATCTCAATAAAATAATCTAGTAGATATGCAGTCAAAAAATGGAGGAAATTCAATTTCATTCCCAAAAACCTCAAGATTTTTTTCAGATATGAAGCAAAATTCTAAAAGTTGGGTGACTGTAGTTACACAAGAGCCCATCTTCTGTAGCTTACTTTGTAGTTTTTCTACTTTGGTTTAATACACTTACTGTATAAACTGAGAATTTTGAGAGAGGAATTTCTAGTTGTGATCAGGATTCTGATACTGTTCAAAGGCTGATAGTAGTTACAGAAAGAAACTGTAAGTGAAGCATAGTACTATTTTTTTTCTTGTTTCTGTCATTTTCTCATTGAAATTGCATCAGTAAGTTTATTTGGTTCTGTTACACCATCTGTTGTTTGTGAAATAAACATTTCTGTGTCTATGTCTTAGCTGAGCTGGTAGCATGGGAGGTGGACATATTCAACTGTGCTCAGAAAGACAGTATAAGAAACATGGGCTGAGTGAGAGTTTATTGTGAGATAGGAAAGGTTTGTAGTGATTCTTTATGAACTTGTGTTAAGAGGATAGATTTCAGAAGGAATTTACCTAAAAATTTGTGGCAAACACTGGCAGGCAGTGTTCTCACTACCTTCCTAATCCTTAATCCCTGTCTGACTTTTTTAATGGCAGTTTTGTCACTGCATTTTATATTATTTCTAATGTATGATTGACAGGGATCTGTTTCTTTTTTTTTTCTAAATTGATCATTGAGATCATTGTTCCTTCTCAAAAAGAATGTGCATTTTTAATTTAAAAGTGAATTTGCATTATCAAAGGACAATGAGTTTTATTCCAGCACTAGCCAACTGCTGAATCTTATGAATAAATTAGTCTAATTTAAATTGGTTTTGACAAAATCTCACTGGATTGTGAGATAATAGAATGCTTGACTTAAATTTGTCTTGTAAAGTGAGGCTGAACATTTATTTTATTTTTATTTATTTTAAGCTATTTTTTATGTTTTTACATATTTTTCCTTCATTTTTTTATCTTGCCTGAGGCATTTCTTGCTGCTGTTTAGGCATAAGCTAGGGTTCATTTATTTTATGACTGAAGATATAGCACTAAAAGATTAACAAGATTTATGCTGTGTTATTAATCTTTCCCAGTTGCTCAACACAGCTTCCATTGAAGTGTCTATAAGTTTATGTTGGAGGATGGAAAGAAAGAAGAGTAAAAGTGAACCTTACTGGGTTATTCACACTGTCTTCTTTTCATCCTCTCCCTGTTACTGAGACCTGTCACATGCCAAATGGACAGGATCTCTTGTTTTCCCCAAGCCTGTTGTCTTTTCTGTTTGTAATTCTTGCCCGAAGGAGAGTTCGCCCAGGTCCCGCTGGCTCTGCTGCAGCTGCAGAGCGCAGAGCAGTGCCAGCCCTGTGTGCCATATGTGCCCAGGTCTGTGTCACAGCACGCGCTCTGCAGATCTCCGTGCTGATAGCTTGGGAGTGAGCTGGGAGCCCTGTGTGTGCTTTGCCTTATCCATGCAGTCGATCTGATACACCCTGAGTACAATGTATTGAATACCAGCTATGTGGATTTTGTAACACAGGTGTGTGTTTCCCAAAGATCTGTTTCTCTCTGGAAAAACTTGAATATGAATATGAGAGCCAAACACTTATTGAGCTGTTGTGTGAAAGAGGCATACTGTGTAGTGATACAATTAGGGGCATTTCCAAACAGCAGCAGCTTAGGAGTTGAGCTGAGGCCATCACACAGATTCAAAGGCAGAGAGAGAAATATTTGTGAGGAGCTTGGGAGCCACTTTGGAGAATTGTCATACCTTCCGTTCTTAGAATCTATGGAGAGGTACTAGTGTGTTTCCTTTGTTACTATTTTAGTAGGAAGAGTTAGAGTGGAAAGTAGCATGCTTTAATGAACTGTAGTATAATTAGTTAGCTAACAAAAGTAGAAAAGTCAAGAGTATGGTTTGGTAAAAAAACCCAAAATAATTACCCCTCAATTGGTTATATGGCTTTTGTTAAGTACTGTCCCAGGGTCTTGTACACTTGTGCACGTGTATATTTGGGCCATAAGCTCCCCAAGGAAGGGAGTTAGTACAAAATGGTTCTAGAGCAGTATGGCCTTCAGAATATGGGAAGTAGGACTTTGTCAAATAAAAAAGGAGAGTTGCAGATAAAGCAGCTTGTTTTTCTCTGGGCAGTGGTTGTGTTTGACTTATGGAAGATAAGCAAATAGATGAAAACCAGTTCATGTAAGGTGGATCTAGCATAGACTGAAATATTTCTTAGAAAGGAAAATGCTCAGAAATAGCTAAATATTACCTCAATTTCCATTTCACACAGGACACTTTCCATAGAAGACTTCGACAGTTGCTGGATTTCTTTCCCTTTCAGTTTCTCTGCTTTTTGAACCTGGTGACACAGGTCCAAGCACTTCCACCTTCAAAACAGGGTTATTAAATGCACAATTCCATCTATCCAAGATAAAAACCCAACATCTAGTATGTTGACTTGCAGATCATATCCAGTGCTGTGCTAGAACTTGATTATCCCAGGTGGAGTACAAATCTTTGGTGGTTAGTGGCCCAACTGTTGAGAGCAGTGCCACCTACTACTTATAGGTAGTGACCACATTTCTGAGAAGTGTCCTGGGAGCTCTGATTGGGTGAGGTGGTGAAGTGGATGAACTGTTTTATCTAATATTTATCCACCTTACACTGAAATGATTTGTGTCCCGCTGCAGCTTATTGAATCACTCTGGTGTGAGGTAAAACCAGACAAAACAGAATGCACCTTCCATCAAGTAAAGATGCGAATTTGAAGATGGAAGTTGTACATGTACTAGAGACTTGAGAATTTTAAATAATTTGAAGAACTACCTTAGTGCATTTGTTTTTGTGAGGCAGCAGAGCTGAAAAATCAGCAGTGAAGGATGGAGTTCAGGTATCCTCTGTCAAAGCAGGGGCCAGCATTAGAATATGCTGTCAGGGAAGAGGGAGCTTATTTCAACTACACAGTGGAAAGTAATTTCTTAATAGCTGAAATGAGTAGTTATGAGGGAAAGTGAGTTTTTAATTTATTTTATTTTACTTGTTTGAGGATTTGGGTGGTAAAAAAAGAGTGCCATAGAACCTGGAAAATATGGTAACCAGGAGTATTTTATGACATATATTTCTTAGAAGAACTAGATGTAATAAAAAAGCATTTATTGTTAGTCAGCTAAAATCTCAAAGTCACCTGTGAAGAGAGATGGCATTTGCAATGAGAGATGGCTAGCAATTTGAAACTGTAGATCTTTGAATAAAATTGGATCAGCAATAAGAAATCAAGTCTGAATTATGGCTTTTAAAGTGGTAGACTCCTAGTGATAGCAGATGTATGTGGATTTTGTTACAACTTTTCTTTTTCCTCCGTTTTGGCCCATCTTTACTTTTGCAGATTCTTTTCTTAGCCTGTATGTACCTTTAATATCTGACTGAGAGGCTACTTTTAATTTTTGTTCAGGTGAATGGTATTGTTGGCAAGTTTTGCTGTGCTTCAGTGGTATGGTTTTTCAGCTGACTAGGATACAATCTGCAAATCCAAGTCTATTTTGTGAAATTCTGGCTAACTGCAGCCTGAAACTTGTATTCTAATGCTCCTTCTAAACTATGCTCTTATGTCATTAACAGGCATATAGTGTTGACTGGAGCCAAACTAGAGGAGAGCAGCTAGTGGTATCTGGTTCATGGGATCAAACAGCCAAACTGGTATGTTGGTTTTCTGTTGAAGGTGAAAAGTGTGATTTCTTTTGGAACTCATAGTCCTTTGTCTTAAGAAACAACATGGATTCTCTTTTCCTGTTTATTTTTACCCTGCAGCTGAAATTCTGCTTTAATTGAGAGGTTGCCTGAACTCTCAGATGATACTAGTTTAAGCGTACAAGTGCCTTTTAAAAAAATGTTCATCTAATCCTTTCTGTATGTATAAAGTTGTTTTTTTTTTTTTTTCAAGGTATGAAACCTTTCATTTCTTAATGAATGTGTATCTCAACAGTCTTCATTTTTCCTTTATTCAGTGGGATCCAGCTGTGGGGAAGTCATTATGCACTTTTAAAGGCCATGAAGCAGTCATTTACAGCACTATATGGTCTCCACACATCCCAGGCTGTTTTGCATCTGCCTCAGGTAAGTGTGATGGTAAAGAGGTTCTCACAACAAAAACCCAAAAGCTGCCTTCTGTCTTAGTGGATCAGTTCAGCACTTTTTCCAGCAGATGGTACTGTGTGTCACATACACTTGTTCTATAAAAATGGAACAAGGAAAGGTAAGTGTATTGCTGCAGCTGGATTTGTAGGTTCTGTTACAGTCAGTAGATCATCCTGTTGGCCATTTAAACGAGGATCAGCAGTTTGCTTGCAGTGACCTTGTGGCAGTTTTTTCTGTTATTTTATGTATCTCTCTTCCATTCATCTCACTCTTGTTATTGACCACTAAATCATGTTATATACTTTATTTTGTGTTTTGGCCTATGTTTTTGTTCAAATTATCTCAAGTGTTGGTAGACTATTAATTCTGTGAGAAATGTAGTCAGATCCCACTGAGCTTTTTTTAAGCAATTCTGTAGATCTCTGTGCCTTGTTCAATCAATTTTTGTTCTCTGCTTTGTCAAGGGCTATGGGTCTTGCTGGTAAATACAATCACACTTGAGTTGGGTGTACACAGAGGCAAAGAGAGGTGAAATGGTTGTGTTTTCCAAACACTGCTCCTGCTTCAGAGGCACAACAAGAGCTCTGCAGTGATACCTGGGGCCCAGCTGATGATTAACTGGGAGAGAGGTGCTGTGAGCCACAGAATTTGCATGGGAATTAAAAGGGCTATAAGGAACTGTCTTAATACAAATATTGATAGATTAACTCTGGTGGCCTAAATTTCTCAGATTTCATATCTGTTGTACTTCTGTACTGATTTTAATAGAAATTGTTTGGCTCTAATATCAAGAGGGTAAACATAACTATGTTTTCCTATTACTGAAGTTGGAGAGACAGTGTATACACATAGATACTAGTCTTCCCTATTCTGTGGGAAGTCAGATGAAAATATACATGTGGCTTTCATAAAATTTCAGTCTGGCTGTTTCCATCTGATTCTGCCTTCAGAGTTTAGCTAGAATGATGAATGAGTAGCATTTATTTGTTCTACATTATAGTGCTTGAAAGCTAAATGTTGGAGCATAGGTTTTTCCACCTTATGTGGTGGATACCTGTCTAACAGGATGTGCAGAAACTCATGGGATTGAGCCCTGTACAATGTATGAACAGTTCTACTGAAATACAACTATCTATATACTACAAAATACTAACTAAGTACCATTTGGTCAAGGTTAAGTGCTTAAGTGTTTTTTGCAAGTTCTAAGGAATGTTCTCTTTAAAGTCCTGCTTAGGACCCTCCTGTCTTTGGTAGTCTTACCCATACAAAATTTCTGGCATTCTGGATGAATAAAAGGGCTTTGCAGAAACAACTAATTATTTCGTATTTGAACCTCTAGGATATGTAGCCAAACTTTCTCCTAATACATTGCCACTTGAACAATTTTGGGAAACATTGATTGTTAGATGCTGTATGTCGTGGTACCTAAATTTGGTACAACAATTGATCTGTTCTTTGAGTGACTCAGTGGGTGCAGCTGTTGGAAGTTTTGACTAGAACACTACAGAGTTCCTACTATTTTATAAATTTTTACTTTGATGCTTGAAAGGGACTAATATGCTACTGGAGCTTAAAGCTAATTGCAGTCAGTTTTCACTCTTAGTGGAAAAACAACATGCACAAAAGACACAGTATTTTTCTTCTCTAAGTGTGAAGTTCTCACTTGGGTGTGAAATAAAAATCTGCTATCAGTACACTTGATAGTGTGATTCTGGGTATAAAATCATTTGATTTTAGAAGAAGAAGTCTTCAAAATGATGGTGAACTTTCTTACAGTTTCCCAAATAAAATGTCTGGTGTACTTCTAGATGAAATAATTTAGAAATCATGACATGCTGATGTGGAAAATGTTTTGTGTTTGCATTGTTTGCATTGCAATTTTCCTGTGGTTTGATTGGATTGCTTCACCACAGAAAATACATATTGGCAGTCATTTCTTTGGTCAGCAGGACTCTGGATAGTAGAAGGACCCCATGACCTTCTAGCTCTCTGTATAAAGGCCATTTCCTTGCAAAAAAGGTATATCACACAGTTGGTGTTCAGAGAGTTTATTGTTCAGTGCTTAATGACATTCTGCTCTGTCAGTCTAGGTATGTGATGAAAGTAAAGTGGAGCTGTTCAAGGAGGCTGGTTGTCCTCATTTAAAACATGCAATGATCTGCATACTCTATGAGGATGACAGAAAATCATGGGACAGAAAGCTAAATTTCACTGATGATTCATCTTCTATTGAGCTAAAGTTGGAACTGGAGAGAAACTTGAATCTCAGTGTGATAGTACTGTGTCAAATTTAGAGCTGTTCCCTTCTTTGGGATGTGCTTGCTGGAAAGGTTGACCTGCGGTTTTGTGGTCTCTGATTTTGCATCTTTTTGTTGTCTTGAAAAATAGTAACTGAAATGCATCTGGAGGGAAACTTTTTGTACTTCTTTTCATCTCACTTGGGTTTCTTCACTTTTAAAAGCGATAGATTTCTTGGATGTTGTTAAAGATTATTGAAACATTCCTTTCTTGAAGGAGTCTGTACTGCTTTGGGGTTGTAGGGTGTCTGTGTCTTTTTTTCTTCTCTCTTTTGCCCCACCTGTCCCCTTTCTCTCATCCCACCTCACACATACCTACTCACAACCACGTACTTACTGCTGTCTTAATAGTGTAGTTGTAATGTTTGAGAAATTAACTGTTTCATGTAGCAGCATCTTCATTTTCATTCTGCACGTACGAGTAAAATAAATTAGGTGTGTTGTAAACCACAGATTGAAAAAAGTGTTGCTCTTTAAATACTTTAGATTAAACTAAATGTAAGTAAAACAATGCATTTTTTTTCTTTTAAAGGAAGTAAACAAGGGGAAGAATGTCTAAAACATATTGCATGCCACACCTTTGCCATTTTTTGCCTTTATTTGAATCCCCTTAGAATCCTGCAGAAGTTTAATTTCCATGTAAATAAGTAGTTTCTGAACATTGAAAACAGAAAACCATATGGAATTGCAAACTACAGTGAAATAGCTGTTCAAAAGGATCAACCTATGCCTGAAGCTAATATTTGATTTTGAAATATGGCTTTTGCTCAAGCTATTATGAGACTAGAAAAGGAATACAAGTGAAGAAAATGAGAAATCCAGGATGGCACTACAAAGCAATTGAAAAGAATTTGATACTAGGTATTGCTTTTTTTGCTTCATTAAGTCTCTGTTCTGAATACATACAAGAAAACTGAGCTTGTCTGCAGTGGACAATAAAATGCAATTAAATTGCAAAATATATAATGTCTGATGCTTCAGTTAAATTAGGTTTTATTCAGCATCTAATAAACTTCCATTTAACATTTACAGGGATGTGTGAGGTGCTTTCCCATGCTGTTGTTTTCATGTACAATCATTTGTACTCCAAAAACAGAAAGTAAATGGCTTTTTTTTTTTTTTTTTTTAATTGGGAGGTGATAGTAACAGAGCAAACTGTTAATTCTGGATATGTAAATAAGTGCTGTTGTGATGTCAATAACAATTTCTGAGCAGATAAGCAGGATGTTCAGGTGTACGTGTGGCACCAAACCAGAGCCCTGGTAAATGTCTACCTTATGCTGAAAACATACTGATGTGGAAAATGTCATTAAAGAAGTGTCATGAAGTCACTAACAGCATTAACAGTAACCTCATGGCTAAAGGGGTTTAATGAGTCATTATGTCATTTGCCTAGATTTTTTTTTTGAACCCAGGGAGCAAATTGGTGAGAAGCTCATAAGGAACGTTAGAAATGCACACAACAATAGTATTTAGTCAAATGTTAATCAGTTCTACTAAATGATTCTCCACGACTGCAGAGCAATAGGCCTTGCTTAGTCCTGTGGTTTATAAAGAAAGCATCCTTTTTAGTATCAATTGGGTTTATTGTCCTTTTAACAGTATAAAGTACTTAATAAATACCATTTTACCTTTATCTGAAGGTATTCTTTGATACAGTTACAACACTGACAAATGAAAATATGGATGTTTTGGATTTAACAAAGCCCAGATTTAGAATGACTGATAGCTATTTTATTAAATATTGGGGCCTTAGTTTTAATGCTGCTTTCCTTTTTAAATCAGTCTTTAAGTTTATTGATCGGGGCAGGTCCATAATTTTAATAACATCTTAATTCATGAAAAAGGGAAAGAATTTTTTTTTTTAAAATCTGCCTGACAATGTCTGTATTCATCAGTATTTAGATCAATTACTTGTATTCTTTGCTCGAAGACTTGTTTTTCAGACTAAAAGCCCAGGGCAAAAAATTTTCTCATACCACAGCAAGGTTTGATACTTTCTGTTACAGTTTTATTATGTTGACAAAAGTGTTGGATGACTGTAGCTTTGATGCTTTGCAAATGAATCCAGGTTCCACTCTTGTAAAGCCTTGCATTGAGTGCTAGACTTAATGTTGCAGCTAAAAACCATTTTTTATCTCATATTCTATTTTACTGCCAGCCCTGAGTTAATGAGTTGCCTTTTAAAAAGTCTCTTCTTGCTTACTGGTCTCTTGGTGATAAATGTGTGTAGTAAAGTTAAGCTGTAGTTTCACGGATCAGGCTGGCATGTAGTCTTGGTGCACCTTTCTGCATTTGGTATTCATATTGTAAAAAACCTATGATTGAACAAATTATTTTGCATGAAATAATGAGCTGGGGAGGGTGTACACTTACTAAGAGAACATTTACTCTCTTAAAAGAGTAAAATAAAAGAAAATTAAAGGAAAAAAAAAAAGAAAAGAAAATTAAACCTACCCAAGTCAAAACCAGCACATCAAATAAGCTGTACTAAATCATTCTGAAATGTACAAGCTGAAGTGTTTCTCAGGAAAGGAGTTTATCCCTCAATTTATACTGTATGCTAACTATAGTGAAGTACTGTATATAGCACATGCTATAATATAAAGCACTTTCAGGTTATAGTATTTTGTATTACAATCTCATGTTATAAAATGGTTTAGTGTTCAGAAGAAATAAACACTAAGAGTTTTTTACAGTAAATTAATTTGGGTTGTGTTATTTGGGTTACAGGTAGGCATCTAACCAATATTGCCATTTGCTGAAGAATGGCTTAATCATAAGTCATAACTTTGGTCAATTTTGAAAAAAAAAAATTGGTCCCAAGATTTATGTATAATCCTCTTGGGAAACACTGAAATAAAGATTTCACTAACTTTTTAAAAAAATTGTTTTATTTTATTATTCTTTAAAAAAAAAAATTGTTGGGCTCTTCTCTAAAATAACTTTAAACTCTTGTAATTTTTAGCTTGACATAATTTTGTATCAGACTAAAATTGACTGGTTGCAAAGTGTATTTCCACTGGTAATTATGTGTGCTTGCTAGGTAAGTGGTGCTACATGGAGATAGATTTTGTGTATTCAGTAGTAGTCTTGGATGATTTAACTAAAGCTGTTATTTGTGTCACTCTTATTTCTATCTCTTTGTGTGGAATTCCATGAGCTTTATTATTCCCATTCTAAGTTTTCTTGTACTGTTGTACTGGTGTAACCCCCGTTGACAGCTCAGCCTCACGCAGCCACTCAGTCACTCCCCCACAGTGGGATGAAGAGAGAATCAGAAGGGTCAAAGCTGGAAAACCCCTGGGTTGTGGTAAAGACAGTTTAATAGGTAAAGCAAAAGCTGTGAATGCAAGAGCAAAACAAGGAATTCACCACTTTCCATGGGCAGGCATGTATTCCGGCATGTCTTGGAAAACACGTTCCATCATGCATAATGGTTACTTGGGAAGACAGATGCCATCATTCCAAGCATCTCTTTCTTCCTTTTTCTTCTCCCAGCTTTGTAGGTTAAGCATGATGCCATGTGTTACGGGGTATCCCTTTGGTCAGCTGTTCTGGCTGTGTCCCCTTCCAACTTCTTGTGCAATGCCAGCCCCGCCACTGGCAGGGCACTGTGAGGAGCTGAAAGTCCATGACTTAGCGTAAGCACTCCTCAGTGACTACCAAAACATCAGTGTGTTATCAACATTATTCTCATCTTAAATCCAAATCACAGCACTGTACCAGCTACTTGGAAGAAAAATATCTCTATTTCAGCCAAAATCAGACCAATTATCTGTGATAGAAACAATCAGCACAATCATTTTAACATGCATAAAAAGATAGGTTTTGAGAGTCATGAGATTTGGGTTCTGCTTTTAATTTTCCCACAGATTTTCTGTTTAATTCAGACTAAGTAATTTAATCTAGTTTAATATTTTAAAATATAGGTAAGTAAGCAAATAATATAAAGTTGTAATCGTTCTGTGGCACTGCTTTAATCATGATGGTTTTATCCTTTTACAAATGAATGTAGTGAAGAAGGAGTAATGCTTTAAATTGAAAGAGGGTAGGTTTAGATTAGGTATTAGGAAGAAATTCTACACTTTGAGGGTGATGAGGCACCAGAACAGATTGCATAGAGAAGCTGTGGATGCCCCATCCATGGAATTGTTCAAGACCAGGTTGGATGGGGCTTTGAGCAACCTGGTCTAGTGGAAGCTGGTTCCTGAAAAACATTGTACCTGTCCTAGTTAGAATTTTTTTCCCCCTTCAGATAGTGTTTAAGGTTTCATGGGGTTTTATTGACCTCCCAAATACCTAGCTAATTTTTGTAGTTACTGTTATACCTCTGCACTGTTTAGAAATGATTGCTTAGCTGATTGTTCTCACAGGACTTTGGAGATGATGATTTATGAATTTGGGTAAAATATAGCTATGAATAAAAAAGGTAGTATAAAACCTACATGAAATTTAGCTCTTAAATAAACTTTATATTTTCACTATTGGACATTGTCATTCACATTAGCAATCTTTATCTTGTGTATAAGGATGATGTACTTGTAGATTAGCATCAATTGAAAAGTTTTGAATAGATGAGTGTATATTGTGTAGTTTTATTGATTCATCCAAGATTTCACAAATATTCATTAGAAATAAAGAAAGCAAGTACAATGTATAAACAATTCTGAAATCATAATTATCTAATGGACCAGTAAAAATCTGTTGCCATAGAGAAACTGCCTCTTACAAAAATAGAAATATTTTATGGGGGAATTGTTGGGTACTTTTCTGGTTGCTTACTTTGGTATGCCAGCTGGAAGTGTCTGTTAATAAATAAATAAATAATAATAAATGAAAGTGTCTAAATAAATAAATGATTGTACTAGGTGTGCTTTCCATGTACTTTCTGTTATTATTATCCTACTTTTGCTTTATGTTGTAGAAGAAGTGCATCCTCAGTATTTGTAGTGCTCATGGAAATGTGGAAATTGCAAAATTTTTAACTGCAGCTTTTGTTGAAATTAAATGTAAATATATATATGTATGAATAGAAATAAGTTTGAGGTTAAAAAAAGTTCGTTAAAATGTGCACTGAATCAGGATTGCACTGTGTCAGGATTGCACTGTTTATCAGGATTTTTTAAATTCATCTGATTTTTCCACTTAAATGGAAAAATTGGATTTTTGTTTGGCTTTAAATCAGTCTTTTCTATTCACAGAAAGGTTCACTTGCATGTTGTGTTACTCCATTAAAAACATTTCACTGATAGTGCCAGCCAGAATTAATAACTGCTAAGTCTAGCATTTTCAAAAAAAAAAAAAAAAAAAAAAAAAAAGAAAAACAAAACAAAAACAAAAATACCCAAAAAACCCCAGAAAATAACTTTTTTTTCCTTTTCTCATGCATCAGCGTTTTCATTAAAAAAGAAGTAATTGGGGCAATTTTACATTTAGTGCCAGAATTTATGTTGGCTGAATAACTTACTTTTCCAAATGCATTTGGCCCTCATAATGCTACTGTAGCATCTCTGTAGCAGTTCATTCTAGTTCACCTGGATTTATATATTTATTTGCTTGGGGAAAATGATCCTGTCTGTAGTGAAATATGTGTTTCCCCTTCAAATCTATGTTATCTGATGAAATTAAAATAAAAGCTTTTTAAGAAGTCTATTATAATATCTCAGAGAGACTTAAAACTCAAACTGAACTGTCCTCTGCAGGCAAGCAGACAAGCAAGGCTAATGGAGAGTGGATCCAGGGTGTGCTACCTGTTTTTTTGCCAAAACCCTGCTGCTCGTGTTTCTTCCTCTCCATATGTTGCCCTGTTTTTATAAGCACTGTAGCGATGTTTGAGGCTTCAGCTGACTGCAGGGTGCCATTGTCAGGAGTGCTATCTATGTATTGAGCAGCAGTCTTTCTCTTGACAGTAGGGGAGGGGAATGAAAACAGGGAGAAATTGGGTGTTATTCCCACCTTACAGATGGGGAATTTATCCACCAAGAGTGCAGCATCTCTCCCAGTCCTGAAGGCTGAGGATGAGCCAGCCAACACCAGAGCAAGCTCCTCATGGTCTCTGTGGTCAGAAGGCTGCACTTGCGACATGTAGTGAACCAAGCTCTCTCTGCCTTATTTATTTAAACTTTACAAATGTTTTGTGGGTTTTTTTGGGGGACATCTGCAGGGTCTGGTAGTTCATGCAATTAGGAATATTGCTGTGGCTCTAGGGATGGTTTTATTTGATCTGAAGCCAGTTTCTTGAGAAGAGATATGATTTTTCTTGTGCCCAGCTGTATACTTTATAGCCAGTGACCAACAGGGCGCTACAACCATCAAAATGCTCGTATATAAAGGGCATGAAAACAATAATTACAAGGAATTATCAATAATTTCTTCTGTAGCAGCGTAAAACAGCGGTTTTTAAATTTAGGTAGTATTGATACATGCTTCCTATAGAAATCACAAGTGTTTTAATCACCTTTCAGTGATGAAATTTGTCTCTTGAATGAACATAAGCATACTAATAATAAAAAATTAATTTTCTCTCTCTGGAAGCTAGAGAGCTAAAGAATTCATTTTTGCTGACACAAAGCTAAATATTCAGGGCTAATGGGAAAATCCCAATTTTAAAAATCGAAAAGTTTAGTTGTCCCGTCAGCTGATGCAGCTTTCAATATCTTTACAGGCCATTAGGAACTGAATTTGTAAGAAAGGTGTATTCAGATGCTATAGATCTTTAAGGGTAGACGAGAAAGCTAAGAAACACTTGTCTGCTAAGTACTAATGGATTAACTGAAACTTGTAACTGATGCAACAACATTGAATCAATTTCTCTTTGTTTCAGGTGATCAGACTTTAAGAATTTGGGATGTGAAAACCCCAGGAGTCAAACTTGTGATACCAGCCCACCAGGCTGAGGTCTTGAGCTGTGACTGGTGCAAATATGATGAGGTATAAAACCATTCATCCCACTGTTTTGCTAATTGAACCACTCTTATTAAAGAGCAGGGGGGGTTACTGCAACATTATTGCATCTTCTCTTTATGAAAACATGCCTAGTTGCTTTGTTGCTCTCATTCGCTATTACATCTCCAGAAGAGCTTTGTTCTAAGAGATGGTCAGCCCAAGCAGATCAGAGATTTTGCTTAATGCTAGTGGGCAGAGTAGTCAAAAGTGGAAGACCAGTTTGTGTTTCTTTGTGCTCTTTAATTTACACACTGAGGATGTCGCTTCATTTATGATTTATGAATCTGTATTTTTTTATTTGTATCCAACATATATATTGCTACAATTTAGTAATTGAATTGTCATGATATATCTGTGTTTTATTAAATCATCAGAACTTGCTGGTAACTGGTGCAGTTGACTGTAGCTTAAAAGGCTGGGATTTGAGGAACATCCGGCAACCAGTGTTTGTCTTGCTTGGTCATACCTATGCTATCAGAAGAGTAAAAGTAAGTTGTGTTTTATTTCCCGTTGACCATTACTGAATTATTACAGAAATTTTTGTGGAAGCCAGTAATATTTCATATTATCTGATAACTAGGAAAAAACCAACAGGATGTTAGAGGGCTTGAGAGAGGGTTTGAAGGTTACTTCAACTAAATTATGTGGGAAATTTGAGATGGAGAAAACACTTCACCTTACTCATTTTTAAATGATTTTCCTTTATCTTTCCACACAAAGGGCCAGTATTCACAGAAGACAAGGTACAGAACACATTGTGAATATATACTTTTGTGTATACAAAGAAAATATTCATGCATTTAAAGGGATTTTGAAACTTTATGCATGAAAGGCTACAGATGACTTTACTAGATCTGTGTACAGCTAGAACACCCACCAATAAGAATTTGCTCTCAATGCACAATGACATTTTTATCATGTTGTATGAAAATATGTATCCAAATATCTTTTTGGGTAAACTCGTAACTATGTTTCAGTGTAAAATATTGGAACTAGGAAAGAGCGTGAGAGTCAAATGCATCAATATCAAAGTCTCCTGAAAAAGGAGATAGTATCTAATCCTTTTAAAGCATTTCAGCAACGGGTATGTTTAAATATTTTCTAGGAAATCTGAACTGGCAGAAAAAGTTATCCTGGGTTGGTATTTTGCTTCACATGGCCTTGATTTGTTTCTAACATATTTAGAAGTTACTGTGCTTAGTTTGTAATTTGTCAGAAGAGGATGTGACTCAGGTAGTCATTCCGTATCACAAATCCTTTTCATGGTCAGACAACATGAGAAGCTCCTGCTCTCCTTATCCCAGCTACCCCTGCCTGCTCTCCCTGCTGTTGACTGATGCTGAGTTTTTTTTTCCTAATGTAATGCCTGCATGGCTATTCTCTAATCTGGCTCTGTGAAATATTTTTCATAGTAGAAGATGCATCCATGTGCAAAGGAGACTTACTGGGAGTCCATGACTTCTATTCCATCTTACCAGGCTTTCATTTCAAGACAGACATGGTCTCTGAGGACATAAGATAAAACAGTGTGGGCCAGCACTTCGAGGTGGTGCAGCATATCTCCACTTGTATGGTGTAGCTCACCAGTCACACTGAATTGAGAGAGCTGGATGCTGCCTCTATAGAGGCAGCTGCCCCTACTGATATCCCTTCCCCTGTGTTGTGCTGACATAAGCAATTGTAAAGCTGCAGCTGATGGCTCTGACTGAAAACCCTGTCCCTGAAAGTGACTAGTTCTGTCTGGATCATTAAGCTGTTTCAATTTGTTGCTCAACCACACAATTGCAGCCCTTGACACAAAGGAGGGGGGGACAGGAACGTACAGTTTGAAGTGGAAAAGAAAGTGGAAACCACAAGTCTTGGCAGTAGATCTGAGTCTGGCAAGGAATTCTACCCACCACAATACTGTCAGGATTCCTGCAGATTTCTTATGGTCATTTACTGCAGTATAGGGCATTATCAGTGCACTGAGGTCATCTGGAGTCCTTTTTGGAAAATTTTGATGTTGGTGCATTTGATCCTCACATTCTTAGCTGGTTTCAGTATCTTACACTGAAACACAGTTATAGTTTTCAAGATTACCTAGAAAGATACTTGGGTATGTTGGAGTCAGGATGGATGATGTGGTGGTATCTTCTGCCTGGATACAGCTATTCAGATGATAAAATTGTACTATCTTAGAGTTAAACAGAATTTTCTCTTGTAGCAGAAAGACATTATGCAAATTTTTTCAACTTACATGTGTAGCACTCTGTTAAGTGTTTTGATAAATTTTGCTTAGGTAAGTTTCTAGGATACTTAAGGTTAATGACAAAGTTTGACAGGATCGTTTTGCTTTATTTTAAACTATGATGACATGCAAAGGGGGATTATGGAAAGTTTACCATTGTTTTTTGTTGCCCATCAGACCTTCTCCTCTAGTATTCATTTTCCTGAGGTGCAGTATCAGTTTTGTTTTGGGTTTTTTCCCCCTAAAAAAAAATTGCAGGAAGTCTGCAGGGGTTCAAGTTCCAGCATGCACATTCCTCAATTCTGCTATAGTAAAGAGAGCTCTGTCAGCAGACTTCAGCAGCCATCAACATACACTGCTCTCTTGACAACTTGGGCAGTTGTGGCAATAGCCTAGACTTAACTTTCAACTTTGTAGTTGCTGTGAATAATATTAGAAGTCTTGCAGGAAGACTTAACTGTGAACCACAGTGTGGGGGACCTGCATTTCAAACTCAAGTTACGTCAGTGGCTTGTTGTATTTCCTGCTAAGAAGTACAGGTTTTAAAATTGTTGGAGACTGAAGGTTACCAAAAAACTAGAGCTGAGATGAACAATTTTTGCATAACTGCATCCTTCTTTTGCTGCAGTTGTTAGACCAGTCTGCAAGAGTCCATGGAAGAGTGTATCCTGTAAAATGCCCTGTAGGAGAGGGGGAAATCATGAAGTGATCTTATATTGCCTTCAGTTTTCTCCACTTTTTCCCGTTTGTATATAAATAATTTCAAAATGGAAGGATATAGAATTGATGACGGTAATATATCTTATATTCTCTGCAGCATGGAGAGATTTTGTCTCTCTGAAAATAATTAACTGGTCACATAGCTGGTTTGAAACTTAATTTATATAACAAGATGAAACTTAGCCTATTAGCCAAAAGCAGAACTTAATGACTGTTTATAAGACTGTTCCAGAACTTCTTAACTTTACAGCAGAGTTATTTGGTACTGCTGTAATGAAATCTAAGCAAAACAGGATCCCACAGAGCATTCCTTGTGATTATTAATTCTATGATTCCTTGTAATTAGAAGCATGGGGGAGAAATACATTGATGTAGTCTGTTTTGTTGCAGCATGATATGGTCCCAACCAAGACCATTTAAGTAGCTAAACCTTGATAACTTGCTGCTTACAGTAAGCAGCACAATGTTTTAACTTTAAAAGTTGTTTTGTTTTCTTGCAGTTTTCACCATTCCATGCAACTATATTGGCCTCTTGCTCCTATGATTTTACTGTAAGGTACAGTATTTTCTCTAACTGGATAAAAATAGAAAGGTGATCAATTTTAATATGGCTTGCAATAGAAACAGATCCAGAGTGGATATACTGGAGTGCAGTTAATGTTGCTGTCAGATGCTTCATAAGCTATGTTGAAAATGCAAGGGTTTATCGCTTAAAGGCCAGCTCAGTCACTCTACTGAGCAATATCTGCTCTGTCAGATGCTTTCTGCAATCCTTTTCATATCACTCTACTGAACATAGTTGCATCCAGCTGCGATAATGTTTGATAAGAAGGTAATACCCTCTTAAATTAATTTAGTTAGGTGAATTCATATGTTTCTGTGACACATTTTTATTTAGGCTTTTTATGAACAAAGTTTTTGTCCTACCAGTATCTGAGGAAGCTTTAGTAGTGTTCCACAATGTGTATGCTGAAACTCTTTAGACAGTACTTCTGCAAGTTCCCCTGGCTGCTTAGTATATCTGATACTGCTGAGGATCTCATGGTACTATTGTTTTAAAGCTAATTTAAAGTCCTAAAGAAGTTTGATTTGATACTGGGATTTCTCTAAGATACATGGTATCACAAGTCAATACACTATGAAATATTCCTGAACACCTCAATCAAATTCTTTGATCTACATTTTAATTTTCTATCATGGACCTAATGTAGTAGGCAGTACATTAAGAAATGGGAGAAGCCCTCTTGCTTCCATAAAGGATGCAAAGTTATCCCACTTGTCCAAATCATTTCAAGTAATGTCTGGTTTCTGGTTGTGTCCTAATTGGTCTGACACCAGACCTAGCGAGTTTCTGTTGCCAGAGGGTTCTATTGTTAATTCTTGTGCCTGTATGTGTTGGTAAATCATAAATCTATCCAATCTTCTGCCATAGCATCATATAAAGTGGCTTCATGAAGTTAACCCATTAAGCATTGAAGTGTCTTGATTGTTTTGTCATGCTCTTCCCCTTTTTGACACCAATTATATATCCTTCAGGTTTGGCGCCAATGTGCTTCATGCAGTACTGAAATCTAGTGCAATTTCAGCTCTGACATTTTCGTATTTGAAATTGTCAGAAAATATGGAGGGAGCTACTAGCTCACAAAGCATTGTGTCTATAAATGTAGAGCTTGGGGACCTCTTTACCAAATTCACTCTAGGCATTATTCTTCTGTTCAAATATTTATTTGTCATGACTAGGGAGAGACAGCAGACTTGAAGAGGTGAAATAAAGATTTTTAACAGTTTTCTAAAACTGTTGGATTTGGTATGAGTGAACAAACAACAGAGAAGGCTGGGTGAAAATCTTTGGAAAAGGCGTCACAAGCAAAATATTCTGTATAATGGAGGAAAATTGTTGCCATAAGAATTTGGGAACATCTCTTTTAAAGACTATGTTGTACCTCTACCACATACTGTCATTTTACTGGATGCACTGTACACTCCACATGTGCATACATGCACACAGCCTGTCATATGTGCACATGCATGTACACCACACACACGTGGATGTGAATGTATGCACACATACATGTACATTTCAATTTAAGAGTAAATCAATATATATCAATATATAAATTGATCAATATATAAAAGGTGGAAGATAAGTAGGGATTCTAGTACATGGAATTAATTATGGATCTTGTTGAATTTATTCAAGGCGTGTGACCTTTTAGCCCCATTTTGGGGGAGAGGGTGCTGAATTTTTGGTTCCTAGAACAGCATGGTATGGCAGTCCCTTAAAAACAGATTCATTGCAGTGTTATTTTAATAGCAGTTTAGTTATGATATTGTTCATTTATATTCTTCAGTGTGTCTGTTTGAAGCTCAGAATTATCTGCAAGCATTAATTTGTAGTAGATAACTGAATAGAGCATAGTAGTGGAGCAATTGTTTACTGTCAGAGTTCTGTAATCTTAAACGTTACTGAAGCTTTATAGTTTAACCAAACAGCTGCAAATCTTAGTTCATATTATCAAACTACCATGTAAGAAGCTGGGGTTTTGTTTATTTCAGGTCAACTGTATGTGGCTAGTTTGGCACATAATCACAACTGGATATCTAAAAGAAAAAATAGTAGGTTGAAAATAAAGTTAACAATGCTTAGCTTCCTCTTTTGCAAATAGTATAGTCATTGAGTGTGAGCACTGTAGTCAAGCTGCTGAAAAGAATAATAGTTCACATGCCAACTTCATCCTAGGAGCTGAGAAAAAGAGGATATTGATTTGAACTTGAGTTTTTACATATATTGGTATAATGATTTATAATCCCTGTCCAGTAAATGCTTCATTCAGACAAATATTTTCTATACCATTTCCTTACTCTTTGGAAGAGCTTAGAAAAAATGTAGGCTAATTAAAGAGCAAATTGAACACAAATGAATCATTTAAATGCCAGGAAATACACTAAGTACTGTAACATTTCCAGAACTACTTTAGGTCTGCATGCATATTCTTAAATGCTATCTCTGTGGAAAATTCAGTTTGGAAGAACACCAGTGTCATCTTTTACTGGAATCACCATTTTGTATTTTTGGACTCTTCAGTATAAAAAAGAAATCTTGGTGCATTAGTCACAGACAGTGCTCACCAAAGTCTAAACAGAAGATCTGATAAATTATAGGGCTTCATTAAGCTGGTGTCAGACCAGATCTTGGATCATATTCACAGAACCTTGTCCCTAAGGCAGAAAGGCAATTTTTGTTAAAAGTTGTACTATATTGGATATCATCTCTGCAACACACTGTAAGGTAAACCACTATCTCCAGCTCTCCATCACTATGTACAATTTCAGTAACTCGGATCACAAAGAAATCTTACAGAATAAGGCTGATCATAAAATAAACTGTGTTTCATTTCAGCTAGGTGTCCTTATTATCCATGTATTATTTTTCTGGTATTTTCCTTCAAGATTAAGAGGTGGGTGTTCGCTCATTTGCTCTTTTTTTCTTATTTTCCTCAAATGGAAAATGTCCTTCTATACCCAAATTGCTTCATAATGTTGATGCTTCACTGGAACTATAATGAAATAATCGCTTCAGAATATTAGTGTGGAAATAGTTAGATGTTCCCAGTTAATGCATGAAGTAACATCATTGATCTGATTAGCCAGTATCCAAAAGTAGCTTGACACTAAGCTCTCCTCTGACAGAAGTTTTTCTAGTTTGCAGGAAGAACTTCTACAGGTCAGCACAGGAACTAGAGAATAGGAGCAGGGGGATGAATTGTGTGATACATATGTAGTAAACTGGCACTAAGTTCTGTGTTGCTCTTGAAAGGTTCTTGGATTTTATATCCACATGCTACTGTGACTTGTGCCTGGTGTGGTTGTGTGTGAAAGCTAGCATTAGTCGTTGAGTAGGCTTTTATGGAAAGCAGCCTCTGAACAGCTGATTCACACCCACCTAAAAATATGATGTATGAAGACATCTTGTAACCTAAGAGCATTAGTAAAGCTTTCATGAATAAATATTTATCATAAATATTTTTTCTTACCCAGAAGGATGTAGACTTGATGAGTTGTTCTTTGTGCTTCCATCTGTACACTTTCATGGAATCATTTCCTAGAGTAACTTTTGAACCTATTGAAAACTTAATTAGATTTGACAGGAAACTTGTAGTCTAAATTTACTAAGCTTTTACAAATTTAATGGAAACTCATGAGCATGCAAGAGAGGGAAATGCCAAGTACTGCCTTAAGGAAGATAAGAGATGTAGCATGAATTCACCACCACAAGTAATCTTCTTATTCATCTGCTGGCTCCTCATCATGCAGCAACAGGGTGCCACAACACATGCATTGTACAGACAGTGGAACCTGGAATGATACCTGCTACCTCTTTTTTCCCAGCCAGTGGTGAAGGTGCAGGGACACTTGGTAAGGGTAGAGAGGGGGTGAGGATAAGGTAGAAGATATGCAGGACAAACTGTGTTTGGGTTGGTAAAAGTGAATTGGTACAGGAGGACAGGTCTTCGTGATAATGCTGTGGGTGGTACAAAGTACAACATCCTTAACAGGCTTTTTCTCTTCTCGTAATGTCTTGCTCAGAATAAGCAGTCCACTTATTCTGCGCATGCAATGCATGTGCAGTTGATGAATTGCATGCCAGGTACATGTAAAACAATTTAACTGTAGAGAAATGAGGGAGAAGCTATATTTTTAACAATTCCAGCCTTAAAAAGTTTAAGAAAGTGCACTTATATAGGTTTGGGGTTTTGTGATCAATGCAGATGTGACTGAAGTTGTGGCTTCATACATAATATGGGTAAAAATAACAGTTCTAAGTGACACACCTGCGATTGTACAGGCTGTACAAACCTGTAAGGGGCCCTAAAAGCCTATGTGGTTGTCTGGCCCATTTTTTAAGTTCATGCTCTGTAGATACACTTACAACTGAAATAATGCAAGCAACACCTACTTGTGCTATGAATGCATCTTCAGGTCTCTGTACACTGTCCTGCTGTGGTAAACAGTGTCTTAGAAAAATTGCATTGCCCTCTCAGTCTGCAGAATGTGATGGAAGTTGACTCTGGGGAAAGTATTGTTTTGGCCACTGTGCAATAGACAGTATTTCTTACTTTGGATTGCAGATTTATTGTGAGAGCCCCCATTAATTTGTCATCAGTGGTTCTCAGTCCTGAGACTGAACATTTTTTGAGCTTTCACTAGTAATTATTTATATATTAAAAAAAGGTATCAAAGCTTCCAGTCAGTCTGTTGAACTTGAACTAAGTTGCAGTACTCTTAATCTCTAAACTGCTTCTGACTTTTTACAACATAACTTCATATAACAAACGCTATATTGTCCTACTATTTTTTAAATTGATCAAAAGGTCTTTTTTAGGTTTTTATTCATGTAGATCTAAAGTTGTCTTCTTTTTAATTGTAGTTTTCAGTTATAAGCATCTGTCTTTCAATAATTAGTAGAGAGCTAATGTGGTAAGGAAGGGTAACCCTATTATTTAGAAACAACAAGATTTGTTTCCTTACTTTCTTATGAACAAATGTGGGAGGATGAAAATGCTGAAATGGTCTTTTGCTCCTCTCTCTTGCAAAATAAGTTGTTTATTTTAGACCTCAGGTACTAGGAAAAAATTAAGAGGGTTGTTGCTATGGCATAGCCATTGTGCTGATACCACTCTCCTTGTTTATGAAGGAGATAACATCTACTTATTAAACAAACTGACCCTGCTGGCTCCAGTGTTTGCTATTTTACCTGAATTGGTTTGAACTTACAGTATTTCCGCTGCAGTTGATCTGATAATGAGCTGTTCTTGTTAAGTATTGTCACTTTTTCCAATAAAGGCAAGGCAAAGAGACCTCTATGATTGTTACAGAAGTAGTAAAGCATATAATAGAGCCCTGTGTGAAAATGTGGGCTGTAGAAAATTTGATTACAGCTGACAGCCCACAAAATGTGCTGTGCTGTGCAGCCTGTGGACTTTTCTCAGTGGTATATACAACACAAGAAAAAGAAATAAGTCTTTGTTCTGTGCCATCATATGGGGTTTTGTCAGTGTGTTATTATCTGAAAGTTCTGGGTTTGAATCCTTTATCTCATGGCTGAGGTGTCTTTTACCTCTAATCTAATCCCATCTACTCTTACATCTCTCATACTTGCTGTTAAGTGCATTGGTGGACACTACATCTGTTGGGACAGTAGCTGGGAGAAGTAGAAGACCTCAGAATTGTTATTTTCTAAGTATTTTTTATCAACCAAGGCTCAAAAGAAAAATTTATATTTAAAATATGAACTAGTGGAATTAATTGTGTAATGCAGCTGATGTAAATAGCACAAATTTGTTACTAAATTATAATATTAAATTCTGCTTTACAGGAACACAGTCTCAAATTTGAGAATGTGCATGACTGAGATATCTAAATGAGTGTGTTAATTTTTATTTAAATAAAGACCCCATAGTTAATGATGCCAAAAACTGAGAAAAATCACAAATTGTGCTAATATCTTTCAGGGATAAAATTCCCCAGCCATCAAGAAATATAACAAGAATATTCTAGCCGACGTTTTTTCTTCTCTTTTAGTAAAGTCCCAGCGACTGCTCCTTGGTGCCAACTTTGATCTCAGTTTCTGCAACAGGACACAAAGATGGCTTTGCCCAGTGGGGTTTAATTTATGCAAATCAGCAGATGGCTTTGCAGGAGTATTTGTTATGTTTCCTAAGTGGATGAGTTTGCTTTTTTAAATACCCTGGCAGCAACAGATTTGTCAATATCTTGCATTATATTTTTGAAATGGCCTTTCAATTACTTTAATTGTGGTTTGTTTGATTTTTTTTTCCCTTTCTCTCTCCCTCCTTTATTCTCTCTATAGATTCTGGGACTTTTCCAAGCCTAATCCTTTGCTGGAAACAGTTGAGCATCACACTGAATTTACATGTGGTCTCGATTTAAGTCTTCACAATCGCGGTCAGGTAAGAGCTGGGTTGCATTTGCTTTTCACTTGCCTGTTATAGGCACTGTGGTCATGGCTGAGCTGCAGGACTCAGATCCTGAATAAGTCACCAGATTGCAGTAAGCTTCTGGAAGTGAGTCTGGCTGAATGCTTATCAAATAAACCTCATTTCAGGTCCATTTCTATTTGTGAAGCAGTTCCTTGCATTGGGTAGGAGAGGAGGGCAGAACAGACACGATTGAAAATCAGATAACTGAAAGCCATGGTGAGCTCTGGGAAAATGAAGTATTTTGTTTCAGAAGGAAGAATAGTAGAGAAGAGTCTAGAATGCTAAGCTGAGATACAGAGCTTTATTCCATCTACTTAAATTGTCAAGTTAAATGCTGGTAGTGTCACATATGATGCCTAGGTTATGTTTGGCAAACTGTTTACAGGACTAGGAGGTTACGTTTGGCAAACAGTTTACTAGGACTAGGCTTAATCTGTGGCTGAAATTCAAAAACCCTCAGCTATTAAAGTGAATAAGTAGAACCTATTTTATCAGTAGCCATTATTTATGTACTGGTTCTGTAAGGATTCTCCTCTCCTTCTGTTGCTACAGTTGTTTCTGTTTTGTAAACAGAGGATTCTTTTTTTGTAGTATGAAATTATTTTTAGACTAGAAACTTTGAAAAACTAACGTTAATTTTTTACTTTAAAATGAGAAAGCCTTTAGTTTTCACACAAAAATTACTGTAAGGATTTGCACTATTTAATGTGCCGGAGATATAATTTGCATCTAGAGTCTTCTCAAATTCACAGTAAATTTTTTTTTTACTCCAGATAAAAATTGTAACATCTACATTCACATTCAGTTTGAACAAAGTGAATTAAAACCATTGTAATTTCTGCTGGTAAAAGGGCATGGGAGAAAGGTGTTTGGCCAGATACTTAGCTTACTGCACATGAAACCATTCTAGCTAAATGATAGCTTGATGGGTTTTCTGTCTGGTTGGTTGTTCCTTAAATTCTGTTGCTTCAGTGATGCTGCAGTGACTGTACACAAGGCCATGCTGTGAACCACATGGGGGAATTCGTAAGGCTCAAAAAAGCTTTCAAGGTTCAGGTTATTTTTCATCAGTGCAAGGCAAGAATACTTAAAGGCCAGTTGCTGGGGATTGAAACTTCATCCCGAGTGACTGCACAGATGTGGTTTGGCTGCACTGGGTCCAGAGGGAGCAGCAAGCATAGCATAGTGCATTTAGGGCTTCATAGTCAGTGCATGAGCCCAGTTCAGTTTTCCATGAAGTTGCTGTGGGTTTGTATTTGGTCTGCATGAAGAGAGATGATTTTCTCTTTCATTTTGTATTGAGGATGTGATTGCTTTGACAACAAGCCCATTGCTTCATGGTAGATAATGAAAGAAAAGCGCACATGCACTTTTATGTTGAAAAAAGGAAAATGATGGTGAGCATACCCATCAACACTAGGACATTTGTACATTCAGGTATCTTTTTTCTTATGCAGAAACTCTGCAAGTCTGATGTTGGACTTAGTGCACAAAATCTATAAATCTGGGGTATATATCCATATTTGCCGAGTGCCAGTGTGCATTCCAGACAGAAGTTTGGCATTTGCAACAGCTTTGATATTCCTCTGTTTTTTTTCCATTGAGTTGATTTAATGTATTCTGAGGGTTGGATATCACAGCAATGCAAATTGTGAATGGTTTTTTTTAAAAGAAGTTTAAAAATCTATGATAAAATTAAACTCTCACTAAGTTAAGGAGTGAACACAAGGGAAACATAACCCCCATTTTTATAGGAAGACCCACGAGTATACCTTGAGTATACTTTGTTCAGCTCTGAGTAGGACATGGACCTGTTGCAATGAGTCCAGAGAAAGGCCATGAAGATGATCAGAGGGCTGAAGCATCTCTCATACAAAGACAAGCTGAGAGAGCTGGGATTGTTCAGCCTGGAAAAGACAAGGCTTCAGGGAGACCTTGTGGCAGCCTTCCAGTTCCTAAAGGGATCCTCCAAGAGAACTGGAAAGGAACTTTTTACAAGGACATGTAGTGATAGGACAGAGGGTAATGGCTTCAAACTGAGAGATTGTTGGTAGGAATAAGGAAGAAATTCTTTACTGTGAGGGTGATGAGACACTGGAACAGATTACCCAGAGTTGTGGATGGAAGTGTTCAAGGCCAGGCTGAAAGGGACTTTGAATAACCTGGTCTAGTGAAAGGTGTCCTTGTGCATCTTAGGGAGGCTTTGAACTAGATGATCTTTAAGGTCCTTCCAGCCCAAACCATTCTATGAATCTATGAACACCTGCTGAATAGTTACTTCTAGTATGAGCCCTTGGAGTCTTTCCCTGGCTTCTGCATCCATCCAACAAAGATTATTTGCTTTTTTTAATTTTTGTGCTGCTCTTCCCAATATGTAGGTTGTCTTTATGTTCTGTTCTTTATCAATCTGATGATGAGCTCCGTTATTTGTTTTCTTCATTTATTTGCATGATTTGTGATTTTCACTGTTTGCTTTATAAGGAGTTATGACTTCAGATTTGAACTGCTTCTCTCCTTCAGGGAGAAAGAGTAGAGAAATCCAGGAAGAATGCAGGGTATTTTATTTATAATGGACAAGCTATTCATTTATACTCAAATTAAGTACCATTCTGGTCATTAACCTTTGCTTTCATTCTTAATGGTATCTTTTGTTGTCTAGACAGATTATGTTTTCTTCGGCTTTGCACAATGAATTTCAGCATTTTTGAGGTATTTTTTACATGTCAAGGAAAAAATCATATTCGCTATCAAAAGTGTTCAGAATAGATACTGTGATTAAGTAGCTAGTAATCTAGGAATTACAAGACATTCCTGTGGAACTGATTGAGCTTTGAAAAGAACCCTCAGGCAGAGAGTAGGTACATGCAGGCAAGCTGGTCCTTGTGCTAAGGGAGGCAACGTGGAAAAAATCTCACCATAAGGAATGTGAAGAGACCCACTAGTATTAGCTAGATGAAACAGTAAACTCCTTTGCGCTTAATAAAATATTCTAGTATCTATTTTGGATTATCTGCTTCTATGTAAAGTAGATGGTTTTTGAAAGCTTTGAATTTTATAAATCAGATGTTGTTTGGCTTGGGGTTTTTTTCCCCCACCATAATGTTAGTATCAGATTCATAGAAATTTGATACAACAAACAAACTTTCAGGTGCATAGAAAAATGTGCATTTTGCAGTGCAAAGCATTAACAGAAATTATCCTCATGATATTCAGGGAATTTCTCTGTTAAACTGCAAGTGCTGATGTGAGAGTTTGCCAGGCATGTTTTCCAGGAGCAAATACTCCCAACTACAGCTTTCAGCCAAAGTAGCCTAGGCACACATGAGAACAATGACAAGACCCTAAGCACCAAAAATCTGTTAAATTTGTGATGGTGTGTAGTATTAAGAACTGAGCAAATCTTTTTACCCTGTAAGCAACATTAAGAGTGTGCAGTTTTAAAAACCAGATAGTTCTTTCCAAAATTTAGGGATAAGAAAAACAACTGAAGTTTGCTTCCTTGTATATACACTAGAGAGACATAGGATGTGTGTAGGGACTCAAAAATGATAATCAGCTATAAACTATTCCTTGCTTGGGGCTGGTAATGCTAGACCATGTAGTGGAGTTGTGCTCTGTAGCTCATTGGATTTCTTACTTCTCTCCTTATATTTACTTTTCTTGTGAATGGTCTGATGAATAAAAATATCATCCTCCTTTAAGCCATCTCTTTCTGGGATTTTGCTGTGTTTACATTCATGTTTACATGCTATAGGTAATTTCCTTTGGTGTTACTTGTGCAGCTTTATTTAAAATCAGCCTTTTTCTTCTGTTATAGGTTAAATGCTATATGGGAGTCATGAATGCATTTTAAATAACTTCAGGCAATCCATGAATGACACAGATAAAAGTACAGATCCTGTAAACATTCCCTTCTTGTCTTGATTACACCTCATATCTTCATTTGAACTTTGTAAAGCAGCCAGTGGAAAGTATAAATTACTGATTTCCATTGAGTCAGGCTTTCTGTTGTGCTGCTGAGAACAGGATTAAGTATCTAATGGGAACAAGAGAGGAATCTTTCAATTTCTCTATACTTCTGTGTTATGAACAATGACATTCCTAAACTGCAAGGATTAGTAATTTTCAGTGGGAGTTATGGCAATTGGTGTAGTGAGCACTTGGTATGTGAAAAGGACATTAGACATCTGTGACATGCCAGATCAGAACAGGACTCCACAATGTACCATGCTGAGGTGCTCTGTTTGGAAATTAAAAATGTTCAGCTCCAAATGAGAATGACCCAAGTGTCAGTTCTCTAGTTCAAAATTATCTGTTACCTGAATGCTTGCTGAAGTCTAGGTTTTAGAATAACTTGTGTACAACACAAATAGTGATCACTTAGGATTTGCTTCTACTGTGATTGTGTGTAGGATCATAATTGCACTACAAAAGGGCAGCTGTCAGTGTAAATAGCTATTTCTGTCAACAAGTTTAGGAGGGAACTTGTTTTCTCTAACTTTCTGGCTACAGTTTTCTCTAACCTTTTGTCTGCAATTCTCCCCATGCAATCTGGTGGGGTTGGGGTGAGTGAGCAGCAGCATGGTGCTGGCCGGGATTAAACCATGACACACACAGCACCCCATATCACAGAATAATGAGGTTGCAAGAGACCTCTAAGATCATCAAGTCCAACCTATGCCCTAACACCTCAACTAGACTATAGCACCAAGTGCCATGTCCAGTTTTTTTAAAACACATCCAGAGATGGTGATTCTACCACCTTCCTGGGAAGACAATTCCAGTACTTTATTATTCTTTTGGTGAAAAATTTTTTCTAATATCCAACCTGTACCTTCCCTGGCATAGCTTGAGACTGTGTCCTCTTGTTCTGTCAGTTGCTGCCCAGTGGAAGAGACCGACCCCCACCTGTCTACAACCTCCCATCAGGAAGTTGTAGAGAGCAATAAGGTAACCTTATATTATGGAGACAGTCATGGTACCAGTGGCTCTTGTGCTCTCTGTTACACTGGTCTTGTGATTTGGCCTTCCTGAACTTCGATCTCTTCTTCCTAAAGCTGTGGGGTGTCACCAGCATGTTCTGCCCAACCACTGTCTGCTCCTTCCTTGCACCTGGCCAGTGGTACTTAGAGCCAAGAAGAGGTGCCTGCATTGGTCTGTTGATGCCATTAAACTGATGTTATCCTGCATCACTAAAATTTTAAAGCTGTAATTTCTTACTAGCTGGAGGGAGGCCATGGCCAAACTATATACACTTGACCTGCATGCCCTGAAGGTAACTTGAAATCTAGTTCTAAATTATTCCAGCCTTATGGGGAAATTTTTGATCATTGTCAAGTTTTGGTGTGCAGGTTTGTTCTGCTCGTTTTCTTTGTGCAGCTTTTGCAGTGTGCTGCATTAGCTGTGCCAACATGGGAAGCAGAAGGGACAGGAGGGGCTGCAGAAGCTGGCTTAACCAATATAGCCAAATATAAATGCACATGATGTCTTTAGTAAGGCTGTGTATGTTTGGCTATGTATTTTGCTGTTCATTTAAATTAATTTTGGATGCTCAAGAGGCCCAGAAATGTTGATTGTTCCATATAAAAATGGAGTTACATCTTGTGGAAATGTACAGAAAAACAGATACTCTCTGCTTTTTTTCTTTTGATCACTTGCTGTTATCTTTTACACTTAATTACTAAGGTCCTGATAGCTTCCACCCAGCTGTTGTGGCTATGCCACTGCTACAATTATAACACTATGTGTACTTCATTTTAGTCTCTCCTTGTGGTCCTTCTCTAGGGTGCTACTGAAGTTATGCAGTTTCTTTGATTCTTTGAGATAAAAAGATCCTACTTACCTAATTTTAGAGTGGATTTTTTCCAGAAAATATCAGACTTCACCAGCTGCAAGTGTTAAACCGATCTGAACACCTTACTGAGTTGGAGGGGCTAAAAGAAGGAGATATTTCTTAGTGGTGCTTACTGTATGTCTTTCCCAAACTGTGAAAATTAAACTTTCACTGTGTAAGTCAAAGCTAGGCACTCATGAGTAATGATCACTATTTGCCATTATCAGCAAAAGTTTCTTGGTGTTTGGAAAGGTTTCTGTCAGGCATCACAATTTTGTAAAAGCTGCAATTGTTTGGAGAGGAAAATCAATTTTGATACTGAAGTACTGGGAAGGATGGGAGACAGTACTTTCTTACTCAGTAAATGTATTGCTTGTGCATTTTATTTGGTGCAATGGCTTACAAATACTTGCTACTTCTGTGAGCCCCATCTTTTACTCTCTCTTGCTCTCCTGCATGACCCATAAGCGTTTGAGAAGTCCCAGTGAATTGCACAAGTGAAACTCAGGGGAAGACAGCAGGATATTGCAGCTGTTACTGAAACTGTTTGGCTTATGATTATTTGTGATTATAACCCAAAAGGAAGGAACTGAACCTAACTCCAAGCTGAAGGATGAATTTGAAGGTTGAATAGGGTCTTTAGAAAACAGTTTCACTGGTGGAAATTGATTGCATTTGGGGTCACCAAGGTCAGTATCAGCATAGAAAGGCATTTTGCAGTTCCAATGTACCTTCTACAGAACTTAAAAACTGACTTATCAATTAAACCAGTTCTGGAAGATGTGATGTCTTCCTCCTAATTTTTAGAGTACAGAGGAATTGCTACCAAATCTGCGGAGATTTCAAGGATTTTTTTCTAACCTGCAACTCACATCTCCATTTCCTTTACAACTTACTGATGAAAGCACATTTGGAAGACTTGCATTCAGAAATGTGACTCCAAGTCATCTTCCCATTATCCATGTTAGAGAAACAGAACAAATGATGAGACAGCTTTTGGCTTCTGATATCAGTTCTTTGTGACATATCTTTGCAATGTGAAAAATAATGCCCCTCAAGTCTTCTATCTCTTTTTTTCCTTAAGAAATAAATGGATTTTTTAAGCAGCATTTGAAGCATCTGTTTATGATAACTCTAATTTTAACCTAGATCTTTATAAGAAGGTCTGCTCTGGGGTTTGTTTCATTTTGTCTTTACTGGAAATAATAATTAAATCAAGGTAGTTTTTTTCAAAAGTAAATTTTAAAAAAAATATTGGTGTTACTGCACATTGAAAAGAAAAAGTTTTATTTGCAAACTCCCATTACTTTCACCCTCACGTAAAGGTTGGCATCATGCAGTTCACTCTGGCAACTGCTAACCAAACAGGCCACAGTAGTGGTTCAGATTTTATAGAAGAAACAGGTATTGAATGAGTTTAAACTCATGCATGGTCCATTATGCATGTGACCAATTAGTTTTAATGTTCACCTGTGAAAATAATTTGATGAGTAGCAAACCAAGCCTAATAGCTTGCTTTATCTTCAATTAATCTCCATCCCACAAGCTTAGAGGATGTTCAGGATCCCTCAAAAACATGTAATAATGATATAAATAGACCATTAAGTTATGCTTGAGAAGACACAGGAGATAAGAAACCAAAAGAGGAAGGGAAACACAACTAATGGGAGTTGAGAACTGAATTTTTTTTCTGCTGGCTCTTCTACAGAAAAAAAAAAAGACAGGTCTCATTTGAAAATGGGATGGGAAGAAGATGAGAAATGGGTCTCAGACACATTTACATATTATCACGTGATTCATTATGAGCACTCTGGAAACTCAGTGGCACCAAGATAGTTCTGAGATACTAATCTAGAGAGGACTGTTCTTTCTTCTGATTAAACCCTTTCATAAAGGGTAATTGAACTCTTAATTTTTTAGTTGTTCTTTTGAATATATTTAATCTTGATTATGCTAGCAGATAGATTTATTGTGCCTTCAAGTAATGAATAAAAAAGTTAGTGGCTAACTTGGGAGTTTTCTCTTGTTCTCTTGCTTCTTCTGAAGAGTAAAGTGGCAGAATGTCATGCAGGTAATTGCACTAGACTGAATGGATTGCCCTCGGGTGCTGGAAAAGGTCTAAGTCTATTGCAAGGCGAGATGATTGTGATGAATAGGAAACAGAGGGCCTGTCAAGGGAGTAAATCAGTTAGTGAGTCAATGGAAATGGCTCTGATAAATGAATGGATGTCAGTATTAAATCAGTGGGTGGAAAACATTGTTATACTCAGGGACAAGGATAAATATTTCAATAAAATACAGGATAGCTGTTTTAGCTGAGTTGAGCTATGATTTTGTAGTCAAGCAATTAACTTTCTGGGATGACTGCAGTTTTTTTGTTTCTTTGCTTTTCTGGCTTTATTTGAAGAGAAATACAGTGATCCCCATTTTTTGTACTTGTTTTTGTATCTTTGCTGGCACATAAATTGGCATGATATTTATTCTGCAATAACAACAGTATAGTACCTTTACTGTATATGCTGGTGCCACAACTTTGCTACTGAAATAATAGCATTAAAGACAAATAAAAATGCAATTTTGTTAGACTGCCTTTGTTCCATGCAGCTTTAGTTACAATGAAAATTACCAGGCTTAGAATGCTTCTTCTGTTTGCATTATTTCTTGATGTGGTTTACTAGTCGGTGCAACAGAGAATATTCTTGTTTTATGATTAAGCTCTAATTACTTTGCTTTTCCCTGCACTTAAATACTTAAAAGTTGCTATAGTAAAACTGCATTCTATAGTTACAAGAGTATTCATAAATGATAATGGAAGTTGCATGAAATACGCCGTGCAAAATAGTCAATATTATAAGGATATTGCAATTTATACAGTTCTTTGCAACTGAAATAAACTGTCCTATACTCTGTTGGCATGTCAGTTTGAAAAAAAAAAAAACCAAAAAAACAAACATGCACCCTCTACAAACTGAAATCGGTGAGATTTGTTTGAGTGTCAGAGTAAAATTTGTCCCCAAGACAGCAGACATTTTTTACAGGAGGACAAACTTCCATCCCTTCATGCTCCTAATGGAGGGATTTTTATCAGGTGTGCAAATCAACTGTGAGTTGATTTTCAGTTTTCCTTTGTCTTCCTCCCACCACAGGAGGACTTTGTTCACCTGTCAGTAACATCATCTCATTGATCAAAATATAAATTCTAGGAACTTGCCCCTTTTTGGTTGCTGTATTTATTTACTGTGGTGTGCTGGATGAGCCTTCATCCCAATTAAATTTCTACCTCTTTTTAATATTTAAATTAAGTAGCATATAGTTTATTTTTTTAAAAAGGCTAAAGTGCTTTGAAGTATGTATTAAAAATGTTGTAAGACCACTCTATAAGAAAGGTCACAAGATAAAAGGCAAAATGCAAAGAGAAGACATTTTGTAAACTGATGCCGTTGCTGCATGAACAAGTCCTTCACTTCATCTTAGGATTCATCTTAGTCATCTGTATTTGAGGCAGTGACAATCTCTGAGCTACTGCAAAGGGGCACGTGGCACTCTCCATCAAAGAATGCTGGCTGCTGCACTCCTAGCTTACAGTTGCCCCCTTTCTCTGCCAGTCTTGCCTGTGTTTTGGAGAAAGTAAGAAGAAATGGAAATGTCATTAATTTTTTAATGCTCTGCCATGCTGTAGTGTCCCAGTTTCCCATAGATACCTGCGTTCTGTACTTCACATGTGTATTTCCATCAAGATTTCTGGTATCAGCATTTCATTATAGACTTCCTGCTGCACAGGAGAACTGTTCTTATTCACTGTTACTTACTGTAGCTTTTGTTTCCCTCCTGTTGGCTGGCTGTGTTTTCTCCTTTCATTTGGTATCATTAAGTCAGTGAGTTGGGCAATTTATCTCAAGTGATCCTTTTCAAACTCTTTTAATACCCCGTTTATTTTTAGTGTTGCTAGATTAAATGGTTCTATAACTATATTTGTTCAGAGGGGATTTCAGGGATACTAATTACATTGATACCAGGTGGGAATTCCCATGGGATTTTTTCCAAGTGTTATTTTTGTTTCTTGTTTCTTTACAAAAATAGAAAGTGTTTCCTATGGAACATTGATCTGTAGCTGTGGAGAATAGTAAAAAATCTGCAGTTTCTGTGATTGCCAGCTTCTACACAGCATTTAGTGGAAAACTCAAATTTTCTTTTTGGTATGATTTGAAAGACTGCAATGCAGCAGAACATTATGCTACCGAAAGCTCTGTTATGTCGTATGAATAGACAGACATATTGTTAAGAGTTTTTTTGACCCATTTAGATGTATATGGAAAGCACTTCAAATAACTAAGTAGAACCAGCTAAGGAAGCAATAAAAATGAATAATAGTGCAGTATAGTAAACACAAAATGGGCTAATTATAGTCTGAAATAAAATACTGTAGCTGGATTTCCAAATTTTTAGTGTGCAGCTGTTCATTCTGGCTCTAGAAGAGAACAGGAATTGCAGGCTGCAGCAGAAGGAAGCTTGTTGTGCAGAGGATCCAATACTGTATCTTTTGTGATCCCAACTGGAAATGACATTGTAAAGATAATGCAATATGGTTTCAGCCAGATTTGTTGGCATTTATTTGTTGACCTCCTCAACTTTTTCTCTTTAGCTCTCCTCTTTGTTCTATTTGCCTTAGTTCTTGTCTCCTACAATATTTTGTGAATATATATGATAGGTCATCTTCTTGAGTAATTGTCAGTGTGGGTAACCCTTTCATTTTGTTACAGACTCTGAAGTGCATTTTCAATTAATTTTCAAACTGAAAGCATTCCGTAGTTTTTTTTCCTCTGAGTCTTGTAATTTATTAAGATCTTTAAACACTACAGACTTAGGTTAACCTTCTGGTTTTCTGGTTTTAAGTTCAAGCCTACATTTAGGATGAAGCTTGGGACGTTGAATTCAGAGAAGTTGTGGTTATACTTGAATCAGTCACTGTGTTTATAAAGTGCCACAAGTGGCACCACTTCTTATCAGAAAAGTGGGGTCTAGGTAGTGCTTGAAGCAACACTATGGCCCCCAAATCTCAGTGATCAGCAAATACACATCTCTCTTCTCAACAATAGACAGTGATCTCATAGCCTATCAAGCGTGAGACTGAAATTCTGGCTTAATTCTTCAGGAAACTTCCTGTATAATTCATTCCTCAGCACTAGACATTTGGAAAATGTTTATAAGCTATTTCTATGTCTGCAAGTATAAGAAGATTGTTCAGATCTGGTAATGAAATGGTTAGATATTATGGTGAAAGGATCCTAAGACTATATAAAGAGAAGAAACATCGCAGAGTCTGCACTTACGTCTGTCCTTCCTTAATTTAATTTTCAGTTACATTCTTTTGTTACATTCAAAACCAATTTAGTTATTGTATAATTTTGAAGCATTTTAAGTTAGAGTACCAAGTGATATTAAATCCACAATATGCATTAAGTTCCCTGCAGTTTTTGTAAAAATGACACTTGTGAAGAACCTAAATAGATTTTGTTTGCTTTGTAGGTGGTGGACTGTGCTTGGGACGAACTAGTCAAGATCTATACTCCATCGTGTCTGGCAGTTCCTGTTTAGAAGAGAAGATGATCTAACACACCAGGAACCTTTCTCTCTTCCCCCACAACCAGATTTGTGCTAAAGTGTCAACAATGTCACTAATCTCAGTGTCTCTTTATAAGTAGAACCGCTTGAATGGAGTGTTGTGCACTTGAACATGTGGAGACTTCTGGGCTTGGTTTACTGTGCAGGTAGTACTTGAGCTAGCAAAATGTTCCACAGTTACTCAGAGCCTGAAGAGTGGCCATAGCAGGTATCAGTGGTGTCTTCAGAGCTGAATGACCAACACAAGTTTGTGATCTATCTGGCTAATGATGAGAGGAGAGGCCTGAATCTTCTTGTTCTTTATAAAGATTAAAAGTTACTGGCAGTGTATTTTGAGATGTCACTGTAGAAAAGAAAAAAAAAAAAGGAAAAGAAAATAAGCGAAAGGCTTTTTACTGTAAAGTACTGTAATGTCAACTAAAGTTTGTATCACTCAGATGCATTTATGTTTTGCTGTGAGTCATGTTGCATTATTTTCTTTTGCAATATGATGCATTTACTCTTGATCGACAGTAAATGTCATATTTTATAGCCAGCTGATTTGTTTGACCTTTCTAGTTGCTGCTTCACAAAGATGGTAAAGATTATTTTCATATATTTTTCCTTTAGATCTCTTTGAGCAAAACAGTTGATGAAGTTATGTATAAAGATACTCTTATAATAGAGAAAATGGTTTTGAAAAAATGAAATATATACAAAACTAATTGGATCACAATCCTCAAGATTTAGAGATCGGGCAACCATCTCTTCTATTACACTTGTTTTCTATTTCCACTTAGAAAGTTCTTCCAAGAAATAGAAGTAGAATATGGCCATAAATCCAGTGGTTCTGGACCTGTGACAGCCTGGCCAAAGTGAGAACTGATGTCCAGACCAGATACATGCAGATTAATTGCATGATACAAGCATAGCAGATCCAGCATGGCCAAACTATTGTGGTCACTACAATATGCACAACATGTTCTAGGTATGTTGAATACTTTGCATTCCCAGTTTGACCCCTCAGCCCACATGCTGGTACTTCCATCTAAGTTTTCTGGGGCAAGTAGAGATGTTCCGATGTTATGTTTCTCCAGACACCTCTGAATAGTATTTTAGGATCAATCTGTGATAGTACTGCAGCACTCATTGGTATGTGTTAGCCTTCTCTCCTCATTTTCTGCTAGCCATTTTTCTTACCTTCTTAAAACTGTCTCCTTTCTGCTGTTAGCCTATCTCAGCTACTACTACAATCAAAAGACTCTTTGCAGGTTGGGTCTTTGCAGATCTCT
Source organism: Vidua macroura (assembly GCF_024509145.1). Classification (NCBI taxonomy): domain Eukaryota; kingdom Metazoa; phylum Chordata; class Aves; order Passeriformes; family Viduidae; genus Vidua; species Vidua macroura. The sequence goes on from NC_071573.1 coordinate 51,142,642, forward strand.
GGTCAAGTTTTCATATTGTGTTGTTAATAAATGCTCTATTCTTCTGGGTTGCAGCACTCATAGATCGACCAATAGCAGACACTGCCAGACCTGCTGGATGCTTTGAAGCAATGAAGGAAAGAATTCAGCTGAGCTAAGACCTGCAAATTTCAAGGAAAAAATGCTTGTTCTATCTTGGAGAAAGAGCTAGGGAACTGACAGGTAGCCACAGAGAGACATGCATATATTGATGGGGTATATAGGCTGGACAGGAAAAAACTTTATTCTACAACATGATAATTTGTATCCCAGTTGGATTTTGTATTTTTCTTGGCCAAATGCAAACTGCCTCTGGACTGACATCTTTTTGAGTTGAATTAATAACAAAAAGTAGATTTTATCTTTTTTTGTGACAGTGTGCTTTACCAAATCTGAACCATTTACTGCACTTTAATTCTGTGTGCTGAGGAATAATGCAGAATAAAGCTGTGCTGCATGCAGCTTTGAGCAGTACCATGGGCCATAAAATCTAATTTTAGGCATTAAAATTGATTATTTCAACTTCAATAGTTCCTCCACTCTTCTGTTTTATCTCCCTTTTCTGCTTTGATTACAAGTTGCTTGTCTGAGTGGAACATTTTGGTAGCAGGTGTGTATTTTATATGCATGTTTCTGGGGGGACAGAGAGAGTGGGTTATTCCAGAATGCTGCCATAGCCTATCAGTTGGAAGGGAAAATTTAGAAAACCTAGTGCAGGGGGAAAAATTAGGAATTCTGAACATGCACACTCAGCACATGGATTAAATCTTTCCTCAGCTGCCTTCTCTCCCTTCATGTCCTGGTTAAAAAATCAGATTGCCTTCTTCCTTTTGTGAAGACACTGTGGAAGATTTGTAGCTGAAACCACACACACACACACACAGAGCAATCCTGAGCATCCTCTTGCCAGCACAGAGCAAGAGACACAGCACAGCAAGAGACAGAGGCCAGCAGCTCTGGCTGGCTGGGCTGCCTGCCCTCCAACCCACAGGCCATTCTGCACCCTCTAGCCATGGAGCCCTGCTGAGGGTTACTGTATCTGGATTTATTTCTCTTGAAATATGAGGACGTCTAGAAGATGCACATAATAAATAAAAACTGTGGCCTTTAATCTTGCTGTGTGATCTTTAAATGGTGAGAATGTGCTGTAACATTTCTGCACTGTAACAGAAAAAACAATTTGGCAATAGTTGTTGCTGATTTTTAATTCTCAGGGAATATTTGCTATAATTGTTTTGAAGAAATACTTCTTATTTTATGACCAAAATACTAGCTTCCAATCTTTTTTTTTCATTTACTGAAACAGTTAACAACAACAATCTAAAACATGTAATGTCTTCTGCTTTCAAACTTGCTCCTGTGAAAGATTTTGTTTTATTTAAGTCTGGGTTTCTCTTTGGTTCAAGAAACATATTGATTAATCAAGTTCTAAAGGCGTGGATTTGTTGTTCTATAATGCTATTAAATTAATTGCACACAGTATCTTTGGCTATACTCTTGTGTTCACTTTCCCAATTAAGAAATGTTGTTCAAAAAGTAAATGCCGTGCAAGATACTGAGAGTATCTTCTAAGAAGAGTATCATAATCGTGGTTTATTTCATGTATGAATACTGGGTGATGGTCACATTTTTCCCCTGTACTGGTAGAGACCATACTTTATGCAACTTTATGCAACTGGGCTGTGTGCCCCATCAGGTCTTCATTTTCATAAAGGAAAGCAATTTTAAATTATTCTTTGTGTCTGCTTGTGCAGAGTATGTGTCAGTAATTAAGTGATCTCTTTCTTCTAGCCAAGTACAGTGCTGGCCTCAAATTTTGCTGCATAAGCAGGCTGTACTGTGCCTTTCAGTAGAACTGCTCAGCTGTGCTCAGGGTCGTGGAATGGGGAATGGATACAACTCTACACAGTTCTTCCCTGATAGACCTGATGGTTGCATTAGACTCTAATTAAGGCATATTTTCCATTAAACATTTTATAAAGCTCTTTACTATTTTCATCCAAGAAGCCATTATAAAAAATCTATGCCCTTAGAAAGACACCAATTTGCTGCATTTTTTGTTTTCCACTCACCTGTGTCATTGTAGCTAGGTGAAATGAAGAACTGAGCATCCTTTAAAGGATGAAAGTTGAAGTATCATAATCATCTCATTAAGGTAAAGAACCACAGAGCCGTTCATTGCTATGAACTACCTCACTGCCAAGCCAAATAACAGAGTCAATGTATGAACTGAGCAGCCACTATTCCCTCTGGACACATGAACAGCCAGTGTGGGGGAAATTCCTTCCCTGCAGTGTCACCTCTGATGATGTCTCCCTGTTGCTTTATTCAATTCCTCCCCAGTGAATCTCCCCTGCAGGAGAACACTTTGTGTAACTGTGGAGTGGTGGAGAGGCAGTGGAAGACTAGTACTGAACCTGGCCTCAATCCGTGTTGAGAAAAGGGTGGCTTGGTAAGGGACAACAGCTTCTTCTCCACCTCCCTTTTCTGTCTATAGACAATATTGAAATTAGGAGTACCATGGGAGATGCTGCAAGAGAAGCTGCCATTATAGCACAGGTGAGTTCCAAAAGATAGGATTTGGTGCTTGAACACTTGACTTTCCAAATTGAGTATTGGTGCAGCCTCTCTTTGAGTTCTCCATTGAGTTCTCCATTTAGTTCTCCACAATTTAAGGAGGATGTGAAGGTCCTTGAATGCATCCAGCAGTGTACCTCAAAGCTGGTGAAAGGGCTGGAAGACATGTCCTGTGAGAAGAGGCTGAGGGCTTTGGGCTTGTCTAGTTTGGAGCAAAGGAGGCTGAGAGGAAACATCATCCCTTTCTGATGCTTCCCAAGGAGAGCAAGAGGATAGGGAACTTCTGATCTCTTCCCCTTGGGACTCAAGTGATTAGATGTGTGGATATGGTTCAAAGATGCACCAGGGGAGGTTTAGACTGGACATTCGGAAGCATTTCTTTACTAGGCAGGCATTCAGATACAAACAGGGTTCCTAGAGAGGTGGCCGATGTCCCAAGCTTGTCAGTGTTAAAAGGCATTTGGAGAATGCCCTTAACAACATGATTTAATTTCTGGTCAATCCTGAATTGGTCAGGCAGTTGGACTAGGATGATCATTCTACAGTCCTTATAAGTGAAATAGCCTATTAAAATTTTTGTTTCTGATACATTTGTTTTTCTGTTTCAGTCAAGGAAATATTTAGCCCCCAAAGCAGTTTTTCAGCCTGATACTCTGCAATGTCAGAGATTCAGTTCTCTAGTGATAATTTCACTGATGAGGTGACAAAATTATTTCTGCCAGAGGATACACTCAGGTATAGTCCAAATTACTACAGTATTTCCAGAAAGTACAGTCTGATTTTTTTCCGTCTGCACTTACCTGTCAGAATGAGTTGTTTTTCTCCCATGTGCAAACACTGTCAAGGTGATCCACACTTTTCTTTAAATTGTGTTGCATGTGGGCTTGGGGTGAGTCCAAATAGAGGCTGATGTAAATATATTGGCACATTTCTCCAGTGGGTTCTGAAACCAGGCTTGGTCTCCAGTACCTATGGTTTCTTTTCCTGCATTAACAGTTTTCACCTTCAGACACTCATTCTTAATGTGTACCTCATTTCATTTTATAAACCTTGCCCTGTTGGCTATACCCTGCCGGTCCTGATGAGAGAAATCGATATTATAAGGCAGCTCTGAATAAAAGTATAGTTTTCCCTTCCCTTGTGTTGCCTGACGCTGCAGGAGAGTGGTAGAGGGGAGTTCTCTGGCTGCCCAAGAGAACTGCTGCTTTTGCTTTGCCTTTTCCTAAGACTCGATATGGTCTATTGCCATCTCCTGTTAAAGCTCTCATCTGGAAAGTCGAGAGAAGCGATCAGCTTATTTAGGCTTTACCAGGCTTTAAAACATGACTTTTGAAAGCTGTGTAGCAACCAGTCTTTGGTGACTTCTCAAGGCAACTCTGCTAGAACCCGGTTCTCCCTGCTTTTCTTAGCAGCAGTCCCCGTCTCTTTGCCGTTCGCAACCCGAGAAGGCGCTCCCTCGGATAAGCCGAGGAAGCAGGGGGGCAGTGGGAGGGATGCTGCCGGCAGGCTCGATAGATGTTTTTTCCCGGGAGGCCGTATACTTTTGGGGAGTAGGAAAAGTGGTACTCCCTGCTTCGGAACGCGCGGGCCTGCACTTATCTCCCCGCTCCGGGAGACGGCTCTTCCACATTATTTTCGGACCGGTGGCACTCGGCTGCGGAGCTGCGGGCGCCCCGCGGCTTTTCCCCCGAGCGGAAAGCGCCTCGGTGCCGCTCCCGCTGCCCGTCCTCCTGCACCCGAGCGGGGTCGAGATGGCTTGCGGACAGCGGGGGGGCTTCCCATCCCCGCTGAGCCGGGCGTGCTCCGGGGGACACCGCGGGACGAACCTGGAAACACGGGGGGCGGGGGCGGCCGGATGGGGGACACCGACAGCGGCCACGCAGACACACTGGGGATGGCGTGGGGACACACTGGGGGCGGGGAGGGGACGCGGATAGGAGGGGAGACACGCTGGGGGCGGCGCGGGGGGGGACACGTCGGGGGCGGTGGCCGCCCTGCGGGGAACGCGTCCTGCCTCCTCCCGCCCCCTGCCTCCTCTCGTCCCCGTCCCCCCGCGCCGCCGCCGCCGCGGCGGGTGGCCGGGCGGGCGGCAGAGCCGGGGGCCCGGCGGCGGGGCCGTGCGCGGGCAGGATGCTCCGGTGGCGGGGCCGGGCGCGGGGCGTCGCGGTGGCGGTGGCGCACGGGCTGTGCTCCGGCTCGCTGAACATCCTGCTGAAGTTCCTGCTGGCCCGCTACCACTTCGCCTTCCTAACGCTGCTGCAGTGCCTCAGCAGCGCGGCGGCGGCGCTGGGGCTGGAGGCGCTGCGGCGGCGGGGGCTGGCGGCGCTGCCGCCCTTCGGGCCCCGCCTGGCGCGCCCCTTCGCCGCCGTGGCCGCCCTGGCCACTCTGCAGTCCACCCTCACCCTCTGGTCGCTGCGCGGCCTCAGCCTCCCCATGTATGTCGTCTTCAAGCGCTGCCTGCCCCTCGTCACCCTGGTCACCGGCGCCCTGGTGCTCCGCGACGGCATGCCTTCGCCCGGCGTCCTCGTCGCCGTCCTCATCACCACCTGCGGCGCCGCGCTGGCCGGTGAGCGCGACCACGACTGCACGGAGGGGACGGGGCGGGACGGGACGGGACGGGCGGCCACAGCGATAGCTGCTCCCTCCGGGCTTCGGGCTCGGGACCGGGAGGGCAGCACCAGCCCGATGAGAAGGACGCGAGGATACGGGGGACGTGCACTTCTGGGGGACAGCTGTGGCCCCGCGGAGGCAGATGCAGCCTCACGGGCAGGCAGGTGCAGCCTTGCAGGGGTGGCTGCAGCCCCTCTCTGATTGGTACATTCTTGCAGGGCTCGGTAAAACCTTTTGGAGATAGGTGCATCCTTATGGGGGTCCGTGTGAACCTGTAGGAGTAGCTGCAACCTTATTGCAACCCTACCAGGGAAGGTGCAACCTTATGGAGGGAAGTGTAGTCTTATGGTGGGTGGATGAATCTACAGGGGTAGATGTAATGTTCTAGGGGCAGCTGCAAGCCCATGGGACAGCTGCAGCCCTGCCGGGGCAAGTGTCATCTTACAAGGGCAGGTGCAAGCTTAGGGGTCAGCTACAGCCCTCTGGGGCCAGGAGGACCCGTGTTGCTTTCCAGCCGAGGTGTAGGTAGGGTGGGAGGCAAAGGTGGCACTTTGTGGCCCGACAGCACTCCTGGGCTAGGGGCTGCCTCGGACAGCAGAGCACATGCAGAGTGTGTAATTTAACCTGCAAAGAGACTGACAGGAGGCTAGGGAGGGAGGCTGTTGCTTCAGGGATCCCACAGGGCTCCATGGCTAGAGGGTGCAGAATGGCCTGTGGGTTGGAGGGCAGGCAGCCCAGCCAGCCAGATCTGCTGGCCTCTGTCTCTTGCTGTGCTGTGTCTCTTGCTCTGTGCTGGCAAGAGGATGCTCAGGATTGCTCTGTGTGTGTGTGTGTGTGGTTCAGCTACAAATCTTCCACAGTGTCTTCACAAAAGGAAGAAGGCAATCTGATTTTGGCTGTGGGATTTAGAGGAGGTATGAAAAACACTCAATATGTTTTCAGCTTTAAAAAATGTATAAGAGATTTGTTGGGAGGCAAGACTTATGGAAAGTGCAATGATGCATATTTCCTAAATATCCCTATAGTCCAAAATGGTACTCTCTTTCTGTTTCCCATGCAACACCTTTGCTTATTTCTCTCTGTGACTCTCATGACAGGAGCTGGTGACCTGACCGGGGATGCTATGGGCTATGTAACAGGTGTGCTGGCCGTGCTGATACACGCTGCCTACCTGGTGCTCATTCAGAAAACCAGTGTAGATAGTGAATATGGACCCCTGACAGCTCAGTATGCCATCGCTGTTTCGGCCACCCCTTTCCTCATCATCTGCTCCTTTGCCAGCATGGATTCCATCAATGTCTGGTCCTTCCCGGGGTGGAAGGATCCTGCCATGGTATGCATCTTTATTGCTTGTGTCCTGATTAGCTGTGCCATGAACTTTACCACCCTTCACTGCACTTACATTAACTCAGCTGTGACCACCAGCTTTGTAGGGGTGGTGAAGAGCATAGCCACCATCACGGTAGGCATGGTGGCATTCAATGATGTGGAGCCCACAAAGTTATTTATAGCTGGTGTTGTGGTCAACACCTTGGGGTCTGTCATTTACTGTGTGGCCAAGTACGTTGAGACCAGGCGGCAGAGCAACTATGAGGACCTGGAGAAAGAAGCTAGAGAAGAGGAGGTGAAAAGGCAGGCTGGAGACCAAGCTCTTTTTGCCATGGAGACAATATCCCAGGTGAAGGGGGCTGAGGAAGCAGCAGTGGAAGGATCATCCACAGGGCAGAGACTGAGTGGAGAGGAAGAGAAGGACGTCACTGAGAAATCAGCCAAGGCACTTGTGGTTCAGGGAAAATCCACCGTCACACAAGAAGTGAACAGAAGCTCGCTGAAAGAAGCCTATCTTGGAGTATGGAGGTTGGTGAGGGGTGCTAATTATATAAGGAAGGATTATTTGTTAGAAAATGAAGAGCTACCAAACCCTTAAAAAGCAGATTTGAAAACCTATTGTTTGAGGACAGACACCTGGTTTTCTGTACAGGGGGAAGGCAGAGCATACATTTCCACATCAATACTTACAAATCCAAGTCATTCAGGATGATTTTACCTCATTGTCAAAAAAACAAAAGGTCATAGTTTGCTCATGCTTTGGGCTTGCTTTCAGCTGCTTTCAGTATGTCACTTTAGACCCACCTCAGCTAAGGTGCTGACACTCTGCTGCAGACACAGAGAGAGCTGGGTAAGGGGAAGTCATGGGGTGCTTGCCCAGCAGCTGGGAATATGAGGGATATCGGTGCCATTGAGATACTTGGCAGTACCAGTGACACAGCAGTGGCTTATACCTTAGATTGTGTCTGGAGCCTGGTGATTTTATCGCATTTGGAGGCTCTGTCAGTGTGCTTCTATATCTGTATCCATCCAATTATAGGTACTCTACATAACTAATTCCTACAATATAAACTCGTATTAACTGTACTTTTTTGTGCTCCTCTGTGTCAATACAATTGCAACAGAGCTAGAGGTTGTACCGCTTCAGTTATATTGGTGTAAAATCACTCTCTTATCTGATGAATTCAAGCCCTCCAGGCCAAGCCTTGGACCTGGTTTACATTGGGTGCTTTGTGTCTTCAGTAGAAATCCTTTAGTCTTGTGGTGGTATACATGAAAGCAGAACCAGATCTGAGCTTCTGAGAAGCTTTGACTGGCAAAAGAAGGATGTTTATCTATGAGCTTTAACGATACGTAGCATTTGGAATATTAGCTTGACTCAAGTAAGATTTTGGAAATGTTGGTATGTATTGATTGGATTTGGGAGGGCTATAAAATTTAGGGAGAAAGTGTGTGCCTTGTGTTAACCTCCTTGTACCCTAAAGTTGGATGAATCAGAGCCTGGACTGGAAGGCAGGTATCTTCTCCATTCATTCTCTCATAAGCAGAGGCTGAGAGCAGAGCTGGGGACACCAGCTCTGAAGTTCCCAGGGGTGCTTTTGCAGGACAGTTGTGCTACATCCTGGCCATGTGCTGGTACGTGGCTTTGTGCATATCCGCCCTCACTGTCCCTGTGCTGTGCTGTCCAGTGGAACAAAGTGCGGGCAGGAAGCAGGAGCTGCCCGGTGCTCCGGCAGATCCCATGGCTGAGTGCTTGGGGAGCGGGATGCTCTGTGTGTTCAGCACGGGGACATCCATGGCTTTGGCAGAAGCAGCTCCCCAGTGCCCAGACTGTCCCTGTCCCCATAGGCTGCGAGGGGGAGAGCTGCCTTTCCCCTTGGAAACTCAAGCACTCGTGTGGGAAGTGGGAAGCAGGCACTCCAGCGAGGCCTCTGCTGAATATGCTAGTATTTTGTCCCACATCTGTTTAAATGAAAAGACTGTGGAAACAGGCTGTTTTTTTGCCTGAAGATATCCATTTGGTAGGTGGGAGTACTTGGGTGGAACCTTTGCTCTGATTAGACAGAGAAAAGATTTGACAGGATGTATTTCTCACCCCGAAAGGGTGCTGCAGCCATTGAGGCCACCTTGACAACAGACTGAAACAAGCTATTACCATTTTCTGAAAAAATGAACCAAGTTTGTTGTTGTTGTTTTTAATATTGTTATTGTTGTTATTAATAATTATTTATTATTATCTATTAAGCCACTGAACTGAAAATCAATTATTCCCTAATTAACCAGTGCCTGGCCCAGTGCTCTCTCCAGCTGAGCAGGCAGCATTAGCCTCACAGCGGGTTCAGTCTGAAGTGAGCAATTTGCCCAGCAGGGAATATTTGCAAAACTGCTCTCTGGGGGAGCTTTAGGTTCTTGTCAATAAATGCAGGCAGAAACATCAGGTGCTGTGGCAGTGTGTTTTCAGAATGATTGCAGAAGTTGGCTGACCTGGCATCACCCATGAATTTTAAAAGAGATGGCTAAAAGGACATTTATGCTAAAAGCCTGTGGCTGCTGAGCTGGGGGACAGGGCACGGAGCCCTGTACATCACATGTTATGTATAGCTTGTGTTTAAGAGGTACTGGCTGTACGCCAAAATACGTTTACCTTCTGTTCGAGCTCCATATGGGATCTTTTCAATAAAAGTACTATTTATTGTTTCTAGGCTAATATAATAGGGCTTTTGTTAGTTTTTCAAATGCATCCTAGACTAAAGAAGTTTGTACCTATGACTTATAGTTGTTGTATTACTGAACTCACTGCGATATTGAAGTGCATTGTAATCATACAGATGGCTGGAGAGAAACCCACAATTCTGAACTGTCCTCACTGTGTTCAGTGTTTTCTGTCCACAAAAATGTGGATCTTCTTACAACCTGGATGCCAGTCTTAGATCCTGTAGTGCACACACTGTGTTTGACACGTGCTGTAGGAAGCTCTCCCACTGGACTCTTGTTTCAGGACTTTTTCCTGGGGGAAGGTTAAATGTTTTGCCACTTACTGTCATTAAATTGTAAAAATCTGTGGAAATTCAAACAGTTTTGACTATTAAAAAAGCTGCTGTTACAATGTTGTACATTTGCATGTATAGTCGAAATGTGATTATATTGTATTCTGTTTTTACTTGTAAATTCCCTAAATTAAAATGGGAATTTGGCAAATGCAATCCAGTTTTTCAGTAACAGACACTGTTGCACAATGAAATAAAAATATTGCCTCGTGCTGAGGTATTTTAATAGCATCAGTGGAAGATGGTAGAATGAGATGTGGGAATAAAATGCACTGCTTTCCAAAAGCCTTCTGCTTTTCTTATTGTTACTACTTCAGGGTGTTCATTTTTGCTTCATTTATAGTTTTTCTTGTGCCTTTATATCATCCAAGTTTCCTCAACATGTGACCACACACTATAAATACTGTCACAGAGAGACTAAGGACAGACAAAGGAACACAGGATTCTGAAGCGCTGGGACCTCAGTACAGCTCAAAATTTCTGTGGTTCTCAGTGGTGATTTTTTTGGTTACATATTTAAGATGATTTAATGTCACTGGTGTAGCTGTTATAACTCTAGAATTCATAAAATAAGATTATGCTCATTATTAGTAGTTCCATTATAAAATGACAGCATTATTAAAGAACATAATATTAATTTAATTTTACAATGTTAAGTATTTGTATTATCATCTGTGTTGCATGGCAGCGCTAAGAGATTATTTAAGCATTAATTTTTACCTGTTTGCTTTGGATGAAAGGTACATAATACGCCTATGGCTGAAACTGGGTTGTGCCAGACCAGGCTGTGGTCAGCGATTATTGCTGAATTCATCTTGGAGCTCCACACAAATGTGCCTGCAGGTTAATTTAGAGAAGGAGACCATCCTTGTTGTCAGATAATAAATTAACCTGATGCACAACGACTGCTTTGAGAATAAACAGGAATTTCAGTGTCAACACATCCTTGAGTAACGCCTGCTGTAGCACTCCTAGACACGCACGTACGCGCACATGCACACACAAAAATACACATGCAACATGACAACATGGCTATCTTTTCGGAAATGCATTCTTCTCTCTAAGAAATTAGAGAGAGGACAGTTTATTTTGAGGCAATTAAGGTACAGTTAAAAGTTCTAAAGATAAATTAAAAACTTGCATACTTCACTAATCTTGTATTTGCCATCATTTCCACATGGAATATATGCAGCAACCTACAAAGAGCCATTTGAGAATGAAAGAAATTTTACAGTTTACTAACCAACACTTCAGACCCCTGCATATGTCCAGGGATAATTTATTGCCAGTGTTTAATAGCTTCTTGTAATTCTGCTTGCTGCAAAAATGCCTGTTTTCTGCAAAGGCTTTAGTATGCAAAAACGTGCAAGCCTTTCAATTCTGGTCTCTAAATTAACATTTGAGCATTGTGTTGCTAATTATGGTGAAGGGTTAACACCTTAACCATCTCTGCCTGTGTCGTTTATAATTTCACGTACATCTTTGAGGTTTCTTCTGTGTTTTTCTAACTGGAGTGTCTGAGTGCAGTGGAGGCAATCAACTCTGCTCTCAATGAGCTGCTGTATTCATGCTTCAGTTGCTTGTTGAAGGTCATCAGGAAGCTTTTCACTTCAACCCCATTCCTGTCAGGAATTGATGAGCATGCACATGCCCTCTTTTCTTATCCTTTGTTGCCACTGTATCTCCCAAATCTTTTTTCCAGTGTCCATCCTGAAAATCTCTGCAAGTGATGGAGGACTTGCCACAGAGGCTTCTGCTACTTTTTTTTTCTAGAAAGGCAGGGAAGGGATGGACGAGCAGGATCTTGAATGTCCAGATTGCTTCTTTCTACCTTTGTGCATGTTTCTGCCCACTAGCTCTCTGCATCCCAGATCCCTATATAGCCCAGCCCTGGCTGTGTCCCAGCTTCTTGTGGAGCTGTGCCCAGGCTGTGTCCCAGTGTCCTGTGGAGCTGGGCTGTGCACGGGACAGGCGCCGGAGTGAGGGCCCTCACTCTGCCAGACAGCCAACACTGAAACCCGGCTGTGCCTGCCCCTGTGGAGATTTATTATACACGCAGAACCAGGAGATCTTTTCATAGTAACAGTGTTTTAAGTAATAAGGCTATAAACCTGCTGTTGAGCCAGGCTCAGTTTTTTTATAGGTTGAGACTTAAGAAAGCCAAACACACTGGACAATGTGTTTGAACAGAAGAGAGGCAGCCTGAGATGAAAGCCCAGGTAGAGAGCAAGAAAACAATGCTCAAAGAGGGATATGGGATGGGATAAAGATGGATGGGGAAAAAATGCGAGCTACAAATTAGAATGGATGGGGAATATGCGATAGTTTGCAGAAAAGAAAAATGTTCTTGCATGAAAAAAAAGTGACAGTATTGGAAACCAATGGCCAAAGAATGAGGTGAATCTGCAGTGAATGAACTTGAATTTGGGCTCTGGAAGAACAGGGCACATGAAGGAGAGAGGCAGAATGAGCGAGCTGGCTGGGGAAAAGATGGCTGCATCTATTCTTTGTGGTTTTGTGATTTTTTTTTTTTACTGGACAGTTGTAAGAAATTTTGCTCTGGGCACATTAACCTTGTTAGTAAGTTTGTCTTTTATCAAGTAAAAGCAATGTCAGCTCTATTCTTAAAATTACTGTACTTTTAAAATTTGGTGCTATTGATTTTGTTCCTGACAAAACAAGATCCCAACAATTATTTAACAGAATTCAGAATTTCTCTGTTAAAGAGCAATAACTTCTGAAGACACAGACCATTTCTTACCTGACATGGGGATCAAATGAGAGAGAATAATGATTTGGAACTGGCCATAATAGTAAACCAGTCAGGTTTACCAGCTGCTGTAAATAATGATCAGTATCGTTAGTAGATAAAAACAGCTAAAGGCTGCCATGTATATCACCATTAACTCCTCATGTCTTGAATTATCTTAATTCTGTAAGTGCACTTTTTGTCTTCAGAGTATCTCTGTGAATTTGTCCTTATGGTTAGTTTAATTCCAAACCATGTACACCTGGTTAAAAGGTGGAATGTGGATTTCCCCTTCTGTTTCTCAAATCACAAGCTAACCTGGGATCTGAAGGGCAGAGAGGTTCCCTTTGTTCATGCATCTTCTTTAGTGAGTGAACATTCAGGAAAACAGATAAAATGTCCAAGAACATATGTTACTACAAACATATGAAAACCAGCTACATATTTCCTTATCACAATTTTACAGGAACAAAATTATGTTTCCTTAAGCGTAGTGGCCGAGAGGCCACTGAGTCTGATTCTTCATTGAATTTCAGAAGGCTGATGCACACAAAACACACCAAAACTGACTGCACAGCCACACAGTTTTGGCCCTGGGATTTACAATATTTTCCAAAAGAAAAGAGAATGGGGAGCATTTGCCTGGCACCATGGGAGAAATTGCTTGACTTAGGGAAGGAAGCTGGGATGCAGGTCTCTGTGAAGAATCACTGCCAAGCCAGCAGCACATTTCCAGGATTCCTGAGACAGGGTTGGACTTTCAATATTGTTCAGCTTTTTTTTTTTTGTGTGTGTGTGTGTGTGTGAGTGTGTGTGTGTGTGTGTGTTTTTGTTTGTTTGTTTTGTTTTGTTTTGTTTTTTGGTGTTTTTTGTTACTAGGTATTTTGAATTAGCAGAATCATCTGAACACCTGGCCATGTCCTGGGGTACCTTCTGAGTGCTGAACTCTTCATCCAACACCTGGATGTTGCAGTGGCTTGATAAAACCAGTACAATTTCATTAATGCTGCATCCAGCTCTGTCATCCAACACAAGCAGAACACTTCATTTTTCTGTCTGGGGAATCTACTTAACAGTGATTAAGTATGCTTTTATACTCATAAAGATCTTTTATAGCTGCTCCAAATATTCAATGCCACAATTCAGGAAAGAAACTAAGCAATAGCTAACTGATGTGGAGGATGAAAATGACAGCTAGAGCTGCCTTTTCAGTGGAAGGTTTTGCAGAAGGAGTTTGGGTTATTTGCTACCCAGGTTTTAGGCTTTCCTCATCTTTATCTACTAAAGTGCCTTTCCTCAAAATCTGCTAATTTTGTCTTGACAGCTTTAGTGTTGATCTGGAACCATTCTTTACTTTTCTTTCTGAAAACTTCACCTCTGCCTCTCCCTGTCACTGGTCAGGTAGGGCACAAGACCCAGAGTCCTTTGCTTGGAACACACCAGCAGCCAGCAGACAAAAAATGTCAGATGCCACTTTCAGGGTCAAAAATAAGGACACATTGTTCTGTACTGGAGCTTCATTACAGATTCATTCAAATTCATACTCATCACGAAAAGCACAGTGAGTAAGACCTTCACAGCCAAGAAGGTTTTGCTGCATCTCTGCATTTAAAGCATGGTATAAAAACAGAGATTATTTTTTAGTAGTGCTCCTCTTTGTGTTTAGTATAGATCTGATGTGTTGGCACGTAAATTGGCAAACTTTGAAGACTCAGCTGTGATGTGAACAGATTCCTAGGTGGCAATATAGAGCAGTCACCACAACCCTTCCCACTTGCTATCAGGAATGCTCTCATTTGCTGCACTAGAACATTTCTGCATTTTGTGCCTTGACCAGCCTTCATTTAGTAGGCCATGAGGCTAAATGAAAGCATTTTGCTACCTTAGGGGCTCACTAGTGTCCATGTTCCACTTCCCCAAGCCAAGGAGAGTGTTAGCAGTGGGTTTTAGGATTATTTTCTATCCTGCCAAGCAGAGATCTGTGCTTGAGAAGCTAACACAGAATTCCAGCAATGCAAAGCCAAAGAAAGAGCCCCTCTGCCCCAAATCTATTTACTGACATTGCTGTGGCAATATAGCTGATGGTAAAAGCAGCTGCTGCAGGAGAAAGGAGTTTCTGTCAGTTTGGCATGTTCCAAGGCACTGTATAGCACCATGACACCAGGGAAGGTCCACCAGCTGCCAGCGCCATGCTGGCACCCTCAAATATGCAGAGATGTGACTGCTGAGGCTGTTGGAGAGTTGCCCTGGACACCAAAGCCGCGTGGGTGAGTGTTCTCCTGTGGGGTCAGGGGGTTGTCCCTTTCCTAAGCTCCATACAGGGAGCTGACACATAAAAACTCAGTCCCTCCCCATGAAGGGTAACAGATCAGCTCAGCTGTAAAGTGGTAGGGTGGTGAGGGAAAGAAACAGCACAAATTTTACCTGTGCAGTCCAGATAGGCTATTACCGCAGCAAAATTCTTCCTTTATTATTTTTTTTCCCAGGCATAGTTCCATCTATGCTTCTGAAAGAAAATATGCAAATGCACTAATATTTTTTATAGAAGAAAAGATTTATTTCAGAAGAGAGTTCCTGCAGGCAATACAACACCTGCTGAGCTTGCAAAATCATTCAGTGTATGGAATGGATTAGGTTGGGGGCTGCCTTATTTTCGTTGCCTTCAAAATTGTTGGGAAAACGAAGATGTAAAGGTAAGGACTGTAATAAAGAACAAGCTCTATAAAGCAGCTTTGCTACAGTGAACCTTCAAACCCATTTGAGAATGTCAGGGATTTGCCATTTTCTTGAAGCTGACTTGACAAACAATTCTGGCATCTTGACAGCTGAGCCTTAGAATAAAAAATGTCACAAATTCAATCATCTGCTAGATAAGGAGTAGCCAGCTGATTCCCAGGGTGCAGGCAACGCTGATCCGCCCTGCTGTCGGTGAGTTCTGCTGCAATGGGATATCTAATTTAGGTAAGTGCATTTCCAGCATTAGGGTGCATAAAGTCTGATTGTGAGTGGCTGCCAGTAGAGACACACAGGATCAGTTTTGCAGATTCATGCAAAAAACTTCTCTCATTTTAACTAAAAATGCTAAGCTTGAGTAGTAATATTAAAGTATTATAAGCTATCTGGGAAGAAGGAAAGCCAAAGGAAGCAAAAAAACTAGAGTCCCACAGACACATTTCCAAAGACTTACAGTGCTGATAGTCTGCATTTTTCAATCACAATAATGAATAAACATTTGAGCAATAACAAGAAGGACATATATAATTTGGATTATTTTAAACCCAGTGCCACTATTTGATCCAAATGCAGGTGCAGGGAGCCCATGAGGGTTTGAGCCATGGGCATCCTGGTGCATCACAGTACTTTCAAGGCTGGAGAAATCCACCACATACAGGGATCTGTGAGGCTGGAAGTAAATACATCTGCTGCCTTGTTTTGTCTTTATGTACCCAGATGAAATTTAAAACTTCATAACCATTTCATTTGCTTCCTCTTTTCCTTCAGGAGCAAATGTCTCCCCACTCATTACCTTTTTTTTTTTTTTGAAAAAACAAATCAGAACTGTAGATTTATATTTTTACCACAGTATTCAGGTTAATTTATTAATAATTTTTTTCCTGCTAACTTGCTTTCTTAAAGGGGAAGATTTAGATGAGCCACTCCATTTGCTTTTAGTCTATCTCATATGCGAGATAAAATTAGACAATCCACCAAAGTTGGCATTTTTGTTACACCAGTTGTGACAGGAGCTGCTGTGTTCCAGGGCTGGTGTCTATGTTTAAACAAAGTCCACTAGACTTGGACTATAGTCAGGTCTTTCATTGCTGGGACCTTTTCAACTGTAAATAGAATTGCACTCCCCCTGAAATTTTGCTGTCACTCACTTTTGTAAGAGGATACATGAGTATTTGGGGGTTTCGTCCATTGATTTTGGACTGTGGGTTACTTCTGTATATTTGGTGAGATCAATGGGCTTCAAAACAAGCAAAGAGCCGGCTATCTTCTGCTACACTGACATGGTCCCATAATGCCAATGAAATTGATTGGCAAAAAGCTGTTTCAGGACAAATAGGTCCCTCATGATCTATAAGCATCTCTCCCGATCAGGAGATGATGGACATAAAACTACAGAGTTTTCTGCTGTGGCAGCAGAGAGAAGCATAAAAATCTCCTGTGAGGGGAGTGTGATTTTATATACCTGTCTTAGGGGCTGCTGCTCAGGATTTTTGCCTTGTTTGTTACAACATCCCCTGTTCTGGAGCAGTTCCTTGTAGGAATTGTTATCTACCTGCATTTAGGGATGTCAGAAATGGAGAGATTTAAGTGACTGTTTTTTCTCTTGGTGCTACATGGCTTGCTGTCATTTTGTCATTAATTTTCACCCCACTCCCTGTGTTCACAAACACTGTGCTGGGAGATACCTGCCTCTTGAGTTCAGATGCAGTCTGCAAGTCATGAATCTGCTATTTGGCAAAATTCAGGGGCAGGAATGTCCAAGGCAGGAAATGGGGATTGGATGAGCTCAGTGGGGGCTAAAAACTTCCTCAATCAGTGCCAGATCCACTTGAGGCAATAACTGCCCTTCTCCTTCTGACTGCCCATTGACAGGTTCCTCATCTCAGTCACCATCTTCTTTGTAGCAGCATCCAAAATGATTAATCTTTAGTTTAGCTAAAAGTTACATTCTTTTATTCTTCACCGCTCTGCTGCATTTCATAATGTCAAATCTCAGGCTGGTCTTGCACTGCTGACCCTTCCAGCCATATTTACAGTGCAAGTGGTGCAGAATTATCATGACCACTCAGTGCCATCTATGGCAGACTGGCCTTTTCCATGTTTGGCCCTTAGTTTTCTTTGGGTCTCATGTATAGCTATCATTCTCATTATATTTTTTTTTCCAAGTAGAATTATCTGATATAATGGGAGGATTGTGCTGTAGCTCTGGGTTCAAAGCAAATAGAAATGTCCTTGACACAGGAAGCATTAGACTGGTGTCACTTGCTGCCAAGGATGCAGTGGAAGCTGAAACTTTACTTTATGTCATAGGCACATGGAAGAGAACTCCTTATACCCATGTATTCCAGGTACCTGATGGTTAATAAATATAGAAAACCTCATAAAAATTAGGAAGTTCTTTGAGATTGAAATATGTTAAGTCTGGGAGAGTATTCAGAGGATGTACCATGCACAGCGTCCTGCTCTCATCCCAAGAACCTGCTCATGGTGCTGCTGAGAATGGGATACCAGGAAAGACAAACTTTTGATTTGACCCAGTATGGTCATTTGTATGTTTTTTTTAATGCATTCTTGAAGAGGAACATAAGTTTCTTCAAGATACACTCCATGTTCAAGAGTTATATAAATCCTGCCCTTCAACAATTTACTTATTCTTACTCTGCTGCACCAAAATAGTGACTAGAAGTAAAGAAAGATCCTTGCAAAGGCCATTGAGTTCTGATGAAAAAGTTCACCAGTACTAACTGCTTTCGAGTGTATGACCTGCTGGATTCCCTCCCCTCCTCTGCTATAAAACACCACAGTAATCACAAAGGGACACATCGTATCTGTCATTATTATAGGCACTGCCCACTTACACTGTGTTCCTAAGAGTGAGCAAGTATTTGCTGTAAGTGAATGATGTACCTGGTCCAACTCTCTCAAGGAGCTACTAGAGAATCCCCAGTTTACAAGCACAATACAAAGCTGTGTCAATAGATATTCATCAAAACCTCCATTTTACGTCTTCCATCCATCATTTCTACAAAACTTGAATGGAATTGGGCTGGTCTTGATGTACAGCACTAAGGGATGCTTGCAGCTATAGGAGGTAATGGTCTTAAATGCTTCCCCTTGTTGTATCCACCATTTGCTTTCTGCTTCCACATCCTTTGCAAGCACCAGCTCTTTGCATTGCAGGATGATAGATGTGCTCCAGGGTGCGGCACAAAAAGTACTCTGAAGTTGATGAAAATTAGGATCTGGAGGATTGTATAGCTAGGTCTTTTGTATGGCAACAGAGGAGAGTTTTAAAACAGCAAAATTCTCTAGTAAATGGAAATCTGTAACTGCATCTCTGAAATAATCCCAAGAGACAATAGTAAAATACTTCTATTGATTGTATATATTTTAATTTCATGACTCACACTTGATCTGATTTGAAAATACTAGATTCAATGACAATTTCATTCACATGGCTGGAAGATCTGTTTAAAGAACTAACAGCTGAACAGAGGCAGGGTTTAACTCCCCAAAAGCATAAAAAACCCAGTGGTACAAAACCTAGTTTTAGTTATTCCTCCAGTTGCAGAGCTCCCCACCCCTATATTAAGGTAACCAGCCCCTCCCAGGAGCCAAAGGAGTATCTCTGCTGAGTAGCTGAGATACAGATTTTCCTGAGCTGTGTGTAGACAAAAGGTCTGTGAAAAGCAGTATGGGGGCAGTGATGTGTTGCATCTGTGGCTTGATGTTAGGAGCTGAATCCTCCCCTGTCTGGCTATGCCAGCCAGCTCAGAGGTCAACACTTATCTCCTGTGCCTTGAAGAGAACTGAGACAGTCATTATGGTAATTGTTGCAATGGTTGGATGCACTGATGGAAACTAGGAGTAGGGCTGGAGTTCTATAGGTGGTCTGAGGACAGAAGATTCAAAGATTGTGGACTTTAGAGACAGGCAGCAGCTGAGTTTTCTCAGCTCAGTATTTCTGTAAACACCATGTCTGTGTGTTTGTTTCTCCTTGGACACAGTTTTAACTTTTTCCTTGTGCTTTTGTAGTAAAAGTACAAAGATTTAACTTTGTAAAGCAATTGGCACAACACAAAATGGATTATGCCAACTTTATGGAGTGGAAGGACTCAGGAATAATTCAGTCTTGTGGATTGACAATATTAAGAATTTTCATCCCAGAATTACCTGGAGGACACAGACAAAAAAGGTCCCTAGTGCATTAGACTCTGCTTATACAAGAGATGGTCTCAGGCCAAAGACTTAGCAATCAAAATACAATGTTGAATGATCCTCTGCAATTGTATGTGCTACTAGAAGATAAAACTACATCAACTGCATAATAGAATTGCTTGCACTTCACAAACCTGTCAGGGCAGATAGACCATGAGGCAATAGCATTGCCTCATCTAATACCAGGTTCCATCTGTGGGTAAGTCCTTATTAGTAGAAGGCATAATGCAATATTCCTTAACAATTCATAATAACTCATATTTGAAGAGAGGAAGATGAAGTAATGAAGAGAGATCACAGGTGTAGAAATATGATAAAGAAGGTGCAGCGAGTCCTTCTGTAAAGCAGCCACCAGATGTTCTTTTACTCTGTGCAGAAAAGCCCTCCCAGCCCATGGTGAATTGTTTGCAGCAAAAGGCTCAGCTGAGCTATCGCTCAGATTCATACTGTCTGGGGTTCTGCAGCAACGAATTGAGCACACATATTGCAGATGGAACATGGTGCTGGGACTTCTGACAGCTCTTTTTACTCTTTGATAGAGGAAAAAAAATAACCTGCCTCTGACTGTGAACCAAGTAAGAGAGAATAAAATGTGGGGTTTTTTTGAACACACTTGCTTCAGAGCAAGACTCCTGCTTGTGGAGTTACTGATCACATAAACTTGAGCATGTATGAGCATGACTTTCTTCAGAAGATAAGTGGAGTGTGAGTGGTGAACAGCTTTTTTAATGTGCTTCTTCTTTAGTTTATGGGAGTTTCACTCCAATGGGTCCAAACAGGCCAACAATGAGGGGTTATTTGAAGAAATCTGGTGAATTTCATGCTTTGATAAAAAATGTTTAACTCATTTCACTGGTAAGTATTAGTCTATGCTGTACTTATGTACTGTAAATCTCTTGTGTTTTGGAGGCTGTCTAGTAACTGCATTTGGAAGACAGAGTTTCTGGGGTAACTAAACACAGACAGAGAGCTACAGGATGTAGAGGACTTAGGTACATTCTCATTAGCTATGCAAAAATTACCAAATGGCAAACTTCAGGCTTTAGACAAATTACCATGGGCACCAAATGAACAAAAGAGCTGAAACAACAGCGTCGTCAGATACACTGCCTTGATTAGCATTTACTGTGTTAGCAGGTCATGGTGGCAGCCTGACCCTCCAGCTCCTGCACTTTAGCATCCACTGCTCTCCCGAGACATCTACAGGCCTGCATCTCTCCTTGGGGCAGAGGGCTCCACCAGGCAGCAGGGAGCCTTGAAAACAGGTACTGCCTTGCCCAAGTCTTCTGCAGGGCTTTGAAGTTCTTGTTCCTCCTCCACAAACTGGGTTGTGACACTTCTGGGTTGGTCTGCCTTGGGGATTAGTGTACGAGTTACTCTCAATAGCTCCTTATTGTTTTTGGGAAGATTATCAAAGGTACAGATTGCCTTAGGTGCAGAGACATCTGAGGCAGATCTGTGTGACAGCATTGGATTACTTGGATTGATCTACATGGGTGTAGCACCATGTGAACAGAGCTGCACTTCTCCTGAGCTGCCCAACCCACATGTCTGGCCTCAAAAGCCCTGGCAAGGCAGATTTCTGTACCAGGAATCATGTACCAGGAATCTACTATTCCTGATATCAGAGAGCATGCTATAGAAGTAGCTACCCAGACACCTAGGACAGTATACTTGCTGTCCTTGTCACAGACAACTGTTTCTAAAGCATGTAATAATGTATTCTCCAGAAGCAAGTGAAAATGGATATGAGAACTATATGCTGTAGATGGATAGTGATGGGATAGTGACCCACTATCAGAAAGTTGCCACAAACAAACCAAGTTTGCCTTCTCCAGAGACTCCCTCTGTGATCCTCAGTCTGGGGATGTCCATGAGAGAGGAAAAAACTCTCAGTGGGGTCAGGCTTAAGGTTTCTATTTCCCAGTCCTTAGTGTCAGAGGGTTTGGGAATTTAAAGATTGGAGCTGGAGCCCACATGGGAGGGCTTGCATTTTGTGAGAGACAGCAGATGGTTGTCCTCTGCCCAGGGAAGCAGCAGTATTGCTCTGTCATGGCTGAGCACCGCAAATTCATTTCTTTGTGTCCGGCTGTTGTTGCCGTGTTCTGCAGCAAATGCAGCTCCAGCTCTCCCCTTCCCTTCCTTTAGCCACAAGCATGGCAAAGGTGTGTGGAATTTAGAACAGCAGGTAGCTCTTCCACTTCATCTGATATGTGCTGCAATCTATTGCACTGCAATATGGTGCTATGCTCCAGCCTCAGATTTTCCTACAGTCTCTACAGCTTTCCCAGTCTCTGATCCTTCCTGAGTGTTTATGTGAAGCCACTTATGATTTCTCAAACAATGTGTCTCTGCAAAAGAATAGGCTCCAACTAACGAAAAAAAAAGTTCTACACTCTAAAAATAAGATGAAATTTTAAAAGGGCTATAAAAAACTGCGTCATTGACTGGCTCTGGATGATCTCCATGGAAGAGAGAACAATATTCAATTTGTCTAAAACCCCAAGTTCTTCTCAAAAGGAGCTATAGAAAATTGTTCAGCAACATAATGTAAATTAGAAAGCCACAAGCACAGTTCATACTTGAATGAAATTAATTCACACAGGATATAGCAAATATGGCATAACTACAGCACCACTCTATTTTTTTTATACCACCAAAGCCTTTATTTCCTTTGAAGATGGGTAATTGTAAGGAATACAGTACTTTTTCCTTCTCATGTAGAATTACTCTCCCCAGTCTCTCTATGTTGCACAGTGTATTATCTGCAAATGATTAAAGCTGGCCTCCTGTCCCTTTGGGTGTTTTCAGAGACTGTCAGTGTCTCCAATGGGCTGAAGTTACCTAGAAGAAGACTCTGTATATGACCATAAAAGCACCCTATTTATCTTCAAAGAGAAAATCAAGAAGCCTTGACAGATCTCTTGATTATTTTTGTTTCCCTGTAAAAGGGTTTGATTTTATTTAAATAATTTTTAAAAGAAAATAAACTCAAAGCAAAATACAAATTTCTGGTATTATTATCCCTGCAGGATTACTACCAGGTTCACATGGTCATTCTACCTATGGTGTTCCTACCTGCTGAAATTTTATTAATCTAGAGTCATTGATTCAAAGTAATATCAGGCTGTTTACAGTGACCTGAAAGTGTTCCAGGAAGCTTGGGCAGTACCAGGTTTATCTTTCAGAACACTTGCCCTTTCAGGAACAAAGCCCCCATTTTCTAGCAGCTCTATGGAAAAAAAAAAAAAAAAAAAAAAAAAAAAAAAAAAAAAAAAAAAAAAAAAAAAAAGATGGAAGCACCCTAATTCACTTTTCCTGATGGACCAGAACAGAAACTAAGAGAACTACATTTTGTCTATGTGCCCTAATGCTAGTGCTAGGAAAATTATGTTTCAAATGCATTTTTTTGGCATTGCTTCAGCAGAAAGAAGAAGCACTCATTGCAGAAAAGGCATCCTTCTCATCCCTGTATGTGAGACTTCACTTCTTCCCTGGCTTTGCAGCCTCATGGTCTGGCACTACAGGCTTCTCATTGTAAGAGTGGCAGGACAGGACATGGAGGATTGCTGTCAGCATCCATTTTTCAGTAAGATGTAACAAAATGTTCCCACTCATTTTGAGGACTCGTGCCTGTATGTGATCATGCAGGAAATAAGGAGATGGTCCAAAACTTGCTTGAAACATATTAATTATAGACTACAGCCAAGACTGGGAACTTCACCCATACATAATGTGAAATCTGAAGAACTGGAAGCAAAATTTGGCTTTGTCTGCCTTATTATTTGATCTGGCTGAAATTTTTTTTGTATTCTAACAGTATTTTTAGTTCCACAGAACGGTCATTGTGATTAGCCTCTAAGGGATTTTGTTGACTCTCTGTTCTGTGGTTTAAAAAGATGAACCTGGAACTGCTAAGGATATCTAGGATTATTTCAGTCCAGTCCTTAGTCCCCTTCACTAATTTATGAAGCTCCAGGTTCAGGCTCTTTGCTGCTGAAAAGAGCTTCAACTCTCCAATTATGAGAAACTTTATTCTCATTTCTAGCTTTCCCCCCCCTTCTTCTCTCTCAGCAATTAAATTCTGTTTCCAAACAATGGATAGCAATTTACAGTTTATCATATCCGTGCCCCTGAGACATTGTGTCCACCTGCTCATCCTGTTCTACATCATGTTCACTGGTAACAACTGAAGCTGAAAGTTTGGATTAGTCCTGAGGTTATGCCCAGTTATTCAAGTGCTTCTAGTCTCTCAAACTACAATAGCATGGAGGGGTATTTTACATTGTTGTACGACTTTTATTGTGAGACATCTTTGTCTTCTATGCTTCCTATACTTTTCTTGAAAGAAAAAATAACAATTTGGGGAAAATAATTTTTTCAATATCTGGAGGTTTGGGGTGTGTGGAACTGGATTATTTAAATGGTCAAAAAGATAAATTCAGATTTGGCAACATCTGAGCCTTGGCAGGAGATAGATTTCAATTACGCCTCAGTCTGACTAGGATCCAGAAATCAGTTTTTCTCCCCTAAATCCCCCTAAGGGCTTTATCAGTTTGTCTATGCTGAGAATGTCTCATAGATACTGACAAGTCTGATCTCTCTACAAGTTTTATGCTGGCAGCAGTGTTCTCCTACAGGACATCAAGAGGAGGTGTCATTTTCTCCTCTGTAGGTAGCATTTACATTTGTGAATAAACTAGATAACTAGGATTGAGAACAGAGACAGGTATAAATGACTTCCCATTAGGAACAAGAAAAGACACAATTGATTCCTCTTGTGTTCTTTAAGAGAGGTGGAAGGTCTTCCTTCTTGAATTGCTATATAGCCTCAAAAGCTCCTGGTGTGGGGGATATTCAAATTGACATGGATTTGGATCCCTCCTTGGGCAGAGGAAGAGGTTAATTTTTGTGACCCACTTCTGGGGTGAATGATCCAACCTTTCAAATATACTGGTGATCCCATCACCACCTAGTGATCCTGCTCAAGAGAAGACTGAGCCGTTCTTGCCATGAATACCTGTTTTGAAAAGGTATTATTTCAGGGCTCAGGATACTGAGAGTAGGAGCTTCCTGTCTTTTCAGGCACAAGGTGCTGACACCCTAGAAAGGAATGAGATTTTCCTCTGCACATTGCTCTTTGGTGGCTTGGCTTGGTGACTTAAGATGGCCTCTGCCTTGAACACTGGATGCTCTGGCACCTCATGAAACATCTGACTGTCCCTATTCCTTCAGTAACAAATTCGGGCACCAAATCAGAGCCTGGAGTCCACTCTGGAGCTGGTGTCATGAATTAATGTTTTATGTTTAAGAAGGGACAGGACAGTGGAGGGGAGGGTGCTCATGGACCAACACAGCAGGTCCCTGCACTTAAGATCTTTCTTGTATTTTGCTTTGCTCTCACTGTTTCTTACAAAACTGGGAAATATACATTTCAGAAATAATGAAAAAATGGTGAGGATCAACTGCATATGGAAGTACTAGAAAGATTTCAGTCTGCAACTCCACAATCTGGAAAAAGTAAGACAGGACAACCCTCAGAGAAGAGCCTCATGGGGAGCTTCTAGACAGATAAAAGGAGCTACAATACATGTTCCTTTATGGAGCCTGCCTTTCTATGTGTTCTACAGCTAGCATTTTGGTGATTACTGTGTGTAACTTTGGGCAGAGATGATGGCTTCTAAAAGCTGCATTTAACCTACTTCCCTTTCCAAAATGTTACTGATGTAAGGACATTTGTCACAGAATCCTTTCTGTAAAAAGAATGAAGAGAAAAATACCCTTTTTTTTGAACCTAGACACACTCATGCAATTAAAATACCTGCAACAGGAGTGATGTGGTTTAACCCCAGGGTACTGGGGATACTGACAGCAACTGAGTCTCACACAGCTGCTCACTCACTCCACCTACCCTCTCGGTGGGATGGGAAGGAAAATCAGGGGAACAAAAGTAAAAATCCCGGGTTAATAATTGAAACAAGGTAAAACATTATAATAATGATGATGATAATGATAATAATAGTAATAATAAGAAGACAAAGAGATACAAATGAGAAACACAATACAGTTGCTCACCACCCACCAGCAAACGATTTGCCCATCTCCAAGCAGCTGCTGGTCCCTCCCAGCCAATTCCCCACAGTTTTTATACTGGCCGTGATGTTCCTCGGGATGGAGTGTCCCTTTGGCCAGTTTCCATCTCCTGTCCTGGTCATGGTCCCCCCCAGCTTCTTGTGCACTTCCTTACTGGCAGTCCATGGGAAACTCAGCAGTCCTTGACTTAGAGTAAGCACTGATCAGCAACATCAGTGTGTTAGCAGCATTCTCATCCTAAATCCAAAACACAGCACTGTACCAGCACCTAGGAAGAAAATTGTCTCTGTTCCAGCTGAAATCAGGACAGGGACACTGTATTTTATTTCACTAGAAGGATTCACAGCTGGTGCTGTATCTAAGAACTTTTAAAATGAAGTGTTAAAAATTAAGCGAGTGCACGTAACTAAGAAACTGGGGGGAAAGGAAGCACGTTTTTGTCTTTTCCCTTTCACTTCTGCCTCGCAGAAAAGCCGGCGCGCCGCGACCGCTAGGCGGCGCCAAGCCCCGCCTGAAAATTCGGAAAGGGATAACAGGGGAAACTTGGCCAGCGCGAAACTCGGAAGACGTCTTGTGCTGCAGAGCTGTCAGTGGCATCAGTGGTAAATGTTCTAGACAGGCACCGGAGACCATGGTTATTTGTGTCTGACAGGTCATCCTAAGCAAGCTAAATATGAATGTGGGGTACATGCTAAAATAACACCATCACTTTTCATAATTTGATTGAGGATAACATTCTCCACACTAAGCATTTTAAGCAAGTAAAAATACATTGACTTCTTATTAAAGAAAGAAATACAAGGGAAACTCCTCATCCTTTCCCACCCGCCTGCAGGAGCTGGGGAAGCGCAATGCTGCTGGAGCACCAGCAGGCCTTTCTGTGTGTCACAGCAGAGGTGTGGAGGGGACAAATAGGTTCCAGGGGTTTGATGGGCTCAGAGCCCTAATCTACTCCTAAATAACTGGCACACCAAAGTACTGAAATTCAAAAAGCTGTCACCCCAGCTAAAATCTTGCCATCAGCCTAGCTTGCAAAACCGTGGAGCCCCATGACAGGTCATTTACTTGTGGGTTTAGATAGGTAAGTAAGTCCAGCTGCCAACTGCTGGTTCAAAACTTCCCTTGAATGTGCTGGTGGGGAAGGTGTTGGGAAGCCTGGAGAAAGATTCTCACATAGATGACAAAAAGAAGAAAGGAAAAGGTTTGCAAGAAGTTCTTGTAGTTATGTATGCCAGGTCGCAGAGGTATTTGAGTTTAGGCTTAGGGTTACAATTAGAGTTGAAAAAAACCACAAAATCTAGAGCTCTAGGGACACTGCAACTACAAAAGGCATGCCAAGGGGAGCATGGCACTGCCACAATATTGCTCCCTCCACATCTTGCTCCTTGACACCACCCATGTGCTGGGAACCTCAGGAAAAGGCTGCTTTTACTGCTCTGCTTAGGGTTAGGGTCCAGGTTTACATTAGAAATGTGTTCTTTTGATGTTCTCAGGCTTTACTGCAAAAGCCTAGTAATATGGCAGTCACCAAGTCCTTAATATTGCAGATGCTTTGACCTGTGCTTTGTCACTCTTAACAGATTTCTTCATCTAAAGCCTCTTTGAGAAGTCCTTGGTGACATGATTTACTTTTGCATCATGGAGTGTTTTCTGGCTGAGTCCTTATTAAACGCACAAGCATATTCGGGAAAAGTATAAAAACTCAGATGAAGCAAAGCCCATCTTTCAGTCTCTTGGTGTTACCTATTCTGCAAGTGGACACATAATCCTTCTGGTTCTGAATTTATAGAGTGGTTGAGAAGAAAAATCTTTCCTTTACTTTCTCTTGTCCTGAAATCCAAGGGTACCCCTGTCCTGCTTGTGGCAGTGTGACCAGAGGCCTCTGACTCAGTACTGCAGCCCATCCAGCAAGATCTCATCCACAACTGCTCATTCCCCACTCTTCCATGAAAGATGACTATTCTCTCTGAATATGAATGTGTCCTCAGACTCGAGTTTGTGCTGGCCTGCTTGCAGATGGATAAACTGTTGGGTGAACAGCTGGGTGTCTGTGTCCAAGGTTTCCCTTCAGTTTGCTAATGAGAGGTTTCCTGTAGATGAAAATTCCCATGGATGTTGGACACATCATAGATGAAACTGCTCAGGTAGATGAACCAGCTAATGCTACTTAGTGTGAGGCACTAATTTTGATGAATGGAAATCAGGCAAAATTATAAGAAGTCCATGAGACAGGATGCAAAATCATGAGCTAGCCTTTCCAAAGAGGTCTCATTTGGAAATAAATACAAATGGATGGGTGAAAGGGAGTCTGAGCAGTGTGTGTGCTCATTTGTGATTAGTTACAGGGCCAAGACTGCTCCGGGTTTCTGCAATGGCCTGCATTATGTATCACACTCATACTTCTTTAGAACAGACTGTCTAGTTTAGCCTTCTAAAATGATGTTGTTGTTATTATTATTATATTATGCGATATTATATTGTATTATATTATATATTGTAATGTATTTATCTGGGAGACATCCACTTGGTTTATAGATTGGTTTTTAGATATTGAAATAACAAGTGGATTTCACCCACTGCAAGTTTTTGCCTCTGAAGATATGCTCATTATAGATAGACCAGAAGGTTCATGCTGACTCTGCCACTGCCATTTTTGTTCTTTTTATATTACTGACAAGCTGCAGAGGAAACAAGGTGAGTCTGAACTGGGCTCTGAAACTTTTAAAACCTAGACAAGTAACACAGAAATGGAGTAACTGATAAAAAAGGTAATGAACAGTGGGGTTCTGCATAATTCAGAGTAGCCAAATTCTCAGTCATCTGCTCTCCTTGAAACTGTGACTGACAAGTATCTGGCTCTCCACTTCCTCTTGCACTGCTAGCAACATCCTTAAAATGTTAAAAAGATAAAGCAGATTTAGTCTATCCATTTAGTCCATCCATTTAGTGATTTTAACTTCCTACTTCATTTGTGAAGATTTTCACATTCAATGAACAACTTCCTTTGGTAGGCTTCCCTCTGCATGGGAAGACTCGAACATCCTTGTTTTTTCTAAGGCACAAAGGGCCTGGACTCCAATCCCTCCCTCTGAGACAGCAAGAGTTTCGGAAAGTTAGACACTTCTCATCTTGGGGTGTTCATGAACCTGCAGACATGACCTCAGGTGCTGCCCTGGCCTCACCACACAGTAGTGTGACACATTTCTGCCAAGCAGTTCTCATGGTTTAGAGAATGAATCAATGGATTTCCCCTGTAGCTCCTGGTGTTTGTTATAAGAAGTTGCAATGTGTCTTGGCAGCCAAAATGCTCCTGCTTCCCTCAGAGAAGGAAAACTGCTTGAGGCATAATCTGGGTCCCTGCATGTATTGCACCAGGCAGACCAAAGCTGAGAGAGATTTGGGGAGCTTTCTAAACACTAAACATGGAGTAATAGAGACAGAAATAGAAAACAGGAAGTAAAAAAGATTGGTTTGCCTGAAGCCCTAGTGAAGTGTGTTGCAAGCCTAAGGATTAAATGCTAAATCCCTGTCCTGAATCTGAACTGCTAAGAGTTTTCCATCTTTAACTGAAGGTACATGTTGGTATTTCTACTGTGCTTGTTGCCATGACATTTCTATTTTTAATAGACAATATTTACGCTATATATTTCAGGTGCTCAGTTTACCTGAATTTCTACCATGTACACTGACTTTTGATGTTTCTTTGCTACTAGGACTGGAGAGCACACTGGATCATGGAGTAATGAGATACCCTTGGTGAGACTGCTAGGACAAGGTTCTTTCCAGCTAACACAGTGTGGGATCTCATGTGCTCTCTTGCAGAAGAGACAAAAAAAAAATAGTAATAAAATCAGACTGAAAGTAATCTTAGCCATCTGTCCTGTGTCATGCTGACCAGAAGTTAGAAGATAAGCGAATTTACAAACCTAGTCTCAATAAAGTTGCTTGGTTTGGTCTTTATTTGTATTTCCTGGGAACTCTGATGGCCTCACTATAGCAGATAGCTTTCAGATAAATGTTAACAAAGTTATGTGGAACAGATCTGCCTTCTTACTAATGAAAAACAGAACAGTAAAAAGGTAGGGAAAACAAGCCACAACTGGTCCATTGACTTAATGGATTTTGATTATTGCTATTTATTGGAATATTTGGCATTGGATCAGCCATGAGCAAAATGCTAATTTTTAACGGAGCCAGTAGTAACACGATCACTGCAGAAGCTACAGGGAATAGGTGGGATAGTTTTGCTTTTACAGGATGGACTTCAAAACAATCATAGTTAATGTGAAAAAACCTAGTAATGAGAGATTCTGCACTGCTGAATGCCACAGAAATATCAGGAAATTATCAATTGTTAAAGAATGTTCCAGGCATTCAGAACAAAATCTTCAGTTCCAGTTCAGTTTATTATCTGCATTACATCGAATGTAGCACTTAGCCCCCGTGCCTGGGAGAAGGTGGAATTTCTATTTCAGATGCTCCAATCCCTGGCAGGAGTGTACAGTGCTCAGTGCAACCATAGGATTTTGGGTACTGACCACCCTGTTTTTCAGACTCCTCAGCCCTGGCAGAAGCCATGGATTTTCCTCTCTCACATTTTTCATGTGACATTGAGAAGAAAGCTGGCAATTTGGCAATGGCTTCTTCTGAATGTCCTACAT
Source organism: Vidua macroura (assembly GCF_024509145.1). Lineage (NCBI taxonomy): Eukaryota > Metazoa > Chordata > Aves > Passeriformes > Viduidae > Vidua > Vidua macroura. The sequence continues at coordinate 51,172,677 of NC_071573.1, forward strand.
GCTCAGGTTGCACAATAGACCTCAGAGAAGCACTAAAAGGTCAGATTTCCTTTGAGGTTAACTAAAAAAGGAAAACTGGTATTAACCTTAAAAAACTTGAGGAAACCAGAGCATGGCACAAGCAGCAGGGTAAAATATCTGCTGTAATAAGGTACCGCTGCCAGGAGAATGGGGATAATAGAGCCTGTAGCAGAGAGACCTAAGGTCAGCTGCAATGTAACATTGCACAGCATTCTGCTGTAGAAAAAGGTTGTAGCTTAGCTGCTCTATGTCATTAATCTTGATCAGCTTATTTCTATTAGTGGCATTGATGCAATCTTGGGAAAACAGAAGTACTTTCTGCTCCATAAGCATACTCTGCAACTTGAAAATTAAGAGGATTTGAGAAGCATGCTTAGATTGAACTTGTGTTGCTCATGGAAAGGTTTCTATTAAAGGTAATGGTGTAAGGAGGGGTAGAACCAGTCCCTCCTGAGAGACTTGTTTATAAGAAATTAATTTGTTTGCATAATGGAAGCAAGACTCTTTTCTCTTTGCCACACAGATCAATTGTGTTTACTAATTGGGTAAAAGGTGATGGCCTTGCCACACCCCAGTGTGTTGGACCAGAATGTATTTACAGAGATGTGGGGCTGTTTTGACAAGGGCTGCAAGGCTGGGTAGTTCTGTCATTTGTGTTTTTGATGATCTAGAAGTACAATTGTCCCAAAAGATAAAAATTGTGATTAAATATTTGTGATTGCAATGAGAAATTAAGGACATTGCAAATACAGGAAAGACATAAATGAAAGTAAATCATTGTTTAACTAGTGATGTAAGGTACACAAAGGTATTCTAAACTAGCCATCAAGAAATGAATGCATTAGATAATTTGGAAGGTTTTTAGGTTCATGCTCACATTCGTGTATTATAAGCAATGAGATCCTGTTTGCTGACAACCCTTTGCTTCCTTAGTAGTACAGGAACCTACAGAACAGTTCACTGTTGGTTCCGGAGGCTCAGGAGAGAGGTTGACATTGCTGCAGATGACATTGCTTTAGGCCTTTTCTTAGCAGCTGCAATAAAGTCTCTTTGCAAACAAGAAACATAGAGAAAGGAGCAGAAGTCAAATTTCCTATCACTACCCCTATTATTCCCTAATAATATCTTTGCTTATACTACTTACAGAAAGAGACTGAGTGTCAGCTTCAGGCAAAAGCAAAACTTGTAGTTGTAATTAATTTGGAGACCTTTGCCAAATGCTGTCATTACTGCATGCTGAGGTTGCTAGTAGGTCTGTGCTGGGATGTAGGCACCCCTCTTTCCAGTAGGAAACAAATTCCCAGCAAAAAGAAGAGCGTAAAAAACTCCTGCTCTTGCCCTGGGAAATGCACAGGTCCTCTCTGCTCATCTTTAGCATCATTAAACTCCTGATTCAGTGGAACAGAAGGCAACATTAAACAGCTTTCACTGTTTTCCTTTGCTGTTTGGCAAAGCACGCTGTCTTTACTACGACCAGCTGCACTGCCTGATGTTAATTTTGCTGGCTATCTGTTGACAATTGCTGACTGTCCCTTTCTGACTGATAAGTGCTCCCCTACTGCCAGACTGCTTTTTGGCTACACATTAAAAATGTGAGCCCCAGGGAGACTGGGTGTAGGAGGAAAGAGAGAATAGCACTGAGCAGCAGAACAGACTGCTACCCATCTTTTTCCACAGCTAAGAAATATGGAGGGGTTTAAAATTTCTGGTTGATCATGAAAGCTCTATGAAGGTTTCTAAACTTTATATTATATCCTCATATAAGGATATAATACATATCCTCGATAGATAATAAACATTTGTTTCCAGCAGTCTGTGAGCTATGCAAGATCAATCTTGCATGCCAGGGAAAAGTCCACACCAAGAGTTTTTAGGATTTAACCTTAAAAACTATTTAATTGTAAACGTGAAATACTTTTTTAGGATGCATATAATACGTGACAATTTCTTAAAGAATAAAATGTCTTGTGACTGCATAGGAAAACTTAAGCACATTCAGTTCAGGATAATTATTTCAGGGTGTTTGTGTAAGTCAGTTTAGAAGGAGACAAATAGACCACACTGTGTTTTTAAGTCTAGTGGGAGAATAGTAAACATGTCTCTAAATCACATTACACAGGCTGAGTCCCTCTGATCTCTGTAGGGGTGATGGTGCCTGCATTCCTAGGAGCAAGGGGTAATCTAAAGAACATCATTCTCCCAGAGGCCGAGTGAGAAATAGATGTACGGATATATTCTAACAACTCTTTATTTTGCATAGAGAATAATTAAGCAAACTAGAAACACATAAAACCATTTTCCAATAAAGTATTAGTGAAATAAACTTTATCTTTGAGACTTTGCAGAGCAGAGGTCATTCAGGAGGAGCACTGGGCTGAGAGTGAAATGGTTATTTAGAGCTTAAAAGATCAGAAGCCTGGAAGGTGGCAGAGGTTGGGAAGGGCATGACTGAGAAACCTGAACACTGGTGGAAGGGGCTGCATCTCAGCCCAGGAAAGAAGTTTGCAAGAGCAGAAGTACTTCCCTCAACCCATGCCTCACCTGCGGCCAAGAGCAAAGGAGAAGTGTAGAAAAAGTCTCACCAACATGCCCTGGGATTTTTCTGTGCTGTTTGGGTTGATGACATTTGCTGTACAAGACAGGAGTGTTTCATTTAATTCTCACCCTGCGCCCTGACAAGATTGACTGTATTTAAACTACTCCAACTGATGTTTCTTTTTTTTTTTTCTTTTTTCTTTAATTCTTGAAGTCTTCACCCTCAATGACATGATCATGAGAATTTGGAAAACCAAAACAATTTGCTGTCCTGCTGCTGGGCCACATTGCTTGCTGACTTACGTCAGACATTTGGAAGATGTTGCTTCTTAAGGCAGTTTTGGGATGGCAAAGCTGATGATGTGTGTTTATAGCACAGGCTGCTGCTGCTAAAGCCAGTACCTGGGTGAGTTACTGTGAAATGAGAATGTTCTGGCATCATGGGAATCACTGCAGCAAGTTTGGGTGCTAGCAGACAGCATTTGCTGCAACTGCTGCCAGAGGTGAGCAGCAATGCTAGAGTTCTACTTGGATTAATAACTCCTTGTAACTTTGACAAGGTAACAAATGAGGTGGGAGAGATATAGGAGGTCACCTTGCAATAATACAGAATTAGGACAATTCCCCTTCTCCAGGTTTCTCAACCTGCAGAGACCTTACAGTGTTGTAAAGAGCAGTGGCAAACAAGAGGCCTTCAGAGCAAGGACAGTGTGACTGAAAAATATTGCAGGATATTGCTCCTACAGCCAAAAAGAGGCAAAAGCAGAGAGCTGAAGCAGCACTACTGGAATGTGTGTCTTCCTGCAGCCAGTGAGGGTTTGCATAGCTGTGTGATGCTAAGGAGCAAGTCCTCTTCTTAAAACCTAACTTAGGCCAGAAAAATCTGTCTTAGCTAAACTGTTTCTGGAGGTATTAGAAAACAGAAGAACTGTTTGTTCCTTTTTTTTTTTTTTTTAAACTGGAGAAAGAAAAATTAAACTAACAAAATTCTGATGGTTTCTAAGAGTTGGCATTAAATATGAAAATGACTTCCTACGCTTACTGCTATGTGCTCCTGGGCTGATCAAGCTTGAAACCTATATGCAAAACCAAGGCAGAAAAATCTTGACATGCTGCTGTGTCTTCCTTTTAAGGAGAACTTTGGTATTTTGTATGGACAATGTCAAATGGCTGAACAGGTTTAAATCTTTGACTGTGCAAGAATGAATCACGTCAGACATAAACACTTCAACTGTTCAAAACCACAGTGCTTGGATTAACTGGGGTTTTTTTGTTGTTTTTTTTTTTTTTAACTTCACTGTAGAGATGAGCAAACATTTCTTATTTAAAGAGGGAAAAAAGAGATTAATCAAATTTTAAGACTTGACAACATATGAACATCATTGTACAATTCGCATATTCCAGGCAAGAAATGCCACCCATTGTAGCATTATTGTTGAAGAACAACAAACTTGTTTGAAAGACCTACAGGCATTAGAAAATGTTCACAGACCTCAGTCAACAGTCAATTGTCCATATTTTAAAATATTCAAACCATGCTGCTCTTCTGTTTTAAATTTCACTTGTTTCACATCTTAACCATTCTGTCTGGTTAAGCCTAGTTTGCAGGTTAGAACATATGGAAGTCATGACTTATTTTTGTTTTGATATGCTTTGATAGATTTTGTTAGTCCCAAATTCAGGAATTCACTCCATTTTAGGGAAGACCTAAAGCATAACTTAAAATTTAACTTGAAATCAGCAGAAATCGAACATGTTTCTGTGTATGGGCTAGTTATGTAATTTGAAGTATTTCTTTGCTCAGGGTGTTTTCATACTGTGCAATTTCTAGACCCAGAGAATGTTTCTCAGGGCCTTTGCTGGACCTTCCCTACTATCCATAGGAAGAGCTGTGCTGAGTAATAGTGTTAGCTACTCTTTCCAGACCCCATCTCTGGAGCCCTCTTGATAATTTCCCCATCCTTCATGTAACTGGTGATCTTGCATCATGTACTAGGGAGTTATCATGGAATCCTCACGTGGCTAACCTTATGCCCACTGGGTGGGCACTTTGTCTGCAGTCCTTACCACACCAGACATAGGACTCATACTGCATGTTTCCCTCATGAATTTGGACTTTCCATCTGGTCATTCTCATTCTGCAGTAGCTTCTCCAAGGCTGTTCTATGTCAGATCACAGGTAACTTGCACTCAGCCCTGTCTCAGTCTCTCCTTCAATACTCCTGTCACTGCCTAAGCAGTAGGCAGCAAAACCATATGTACAATTATAGTTACTTTTCCAAAACTGTGTGTGCCCACACCTAGCTATCAGTTTCATCACCATTAGATCTCACTTGGATAGCTAGGTTTCCTGTTTTTCAAGCTCTGAAGTGCATTGCTGTGGACTTTGATACTAACATTTGCCTTTCATCTTCATGACTTATACTGTAAACCAGAGACAGTTTTTCCAGTAGTAGTCACATCAAGTCTGTACACACAGCTAAAGGTCTGGTTTTATTGCCATCACAACCAAGAAATATACATCCTATTGTCCTCAACAAACAGCTTCCTCATTCTATTCCTCTCCCATAAAATTTTCAAAATTGCTGATTTCCCAGCTTCAGGTAATCTTGTGTTTGAGTATAATCAAACACAAATAGTCTAGGTGTATGATTCTAGATTATGATCTTGCTTTTGGCTGCATTAAGTCTACTAAATGTGGCTAAGCAAAGTCTAATAAAGTGTAATAAGAGTAGGAACATGTCAGGTCTCTTACTGCTTGGCTCTTCCCTCTACTATTTTACAAATCTACATGGCAGTATTTTGCTCCTTGCTGACTGGTTTGCTGAAAGTACCATGTCTGATCAGCTTCATTTGATTAACATAATTAGAAGATTTTAAGGAAAAATATGTGTAACTTTGAGGATATTAAAAAGGCCATCAACAATTTAGTGGTACTATACTGATGGAAATATGCACTATTATGTCTGCTTCATCAATTCCAGAACTTGACTAGCTAACTTGAAAAATTCTTTTGCATATAAAAGAAAGTTATTATCTTCATTAACATCTTTTCCACCAGTGCTTTTTTTTCTGTGATCATTCTGAAATCACTTTCAAAGTGTATCTTATACATATGAAGGACTGTTTGCATAATCTAGTATCAGTTCTGAATTTAATGCAAATTCTCATCAAAAGGAAGCAACACCGAAAGTGTTGCTAACTTCTATCACAAATATTTTGGTCCAAAAATTAACCACTATTCCTAAGCATAAATTTATGATGAAAATTATTGCAAGAATTTCAGCATGCTGTATTTTAATCACAACTACTGTTAACTAGGAAGGTGATGCCTTTTCAAGTACTAGAGGAAACAAATGCTATACAACCTAATTATTACTGAAAAGTAAAAAAAATAAAATAACCGAAAAAAACCCCCACAAAACAACAACAAACCAACCAAAAAGCAAAAATCCAAAACAAAACAGGATAAGATGCAGTGAAAGATTACAACCACAAAAAACCTTAATGAAGTGAGATTCTATGGATAAGTAACCAAGTTTTCAAATTTTAATCAGCAACTACTTGATTATGGTAGGTTAAATATCCTTACAGGTAGTTATCCTTAACTATTGGTGCAAGGCTTGCTCACCTAACAGAAAAAACAGCAGCAGACACAAGCAGCTGGCAAATAAGTCCAGGGGAAATACATACCCAAAATAAGGGATACCTTCCTCTTCAAGGAATGTTGGTTGACCTACATCAAAATATTTACAGGGCTGAAACACCCTTATCTGTCCATATGGATGGACATACACTGATGTGTATACACTGAACACAAGTGAGGGACAGTAGTAACTGGATAAAATTCAATGGGCTACTGGAAAAAAGTAAATAATGGTTTCCTACCCATGAGTTAGAGGCCCCACATTGCGAAAGAAAATGACAAGATCATGCACAAAGAGGTTAGTTAAGAAATCTTTAGAAATACTGAGAAAGATTTTGGATGACTGATTTTTTTGGGAGCAAAAAAATTCACATCCCCCAACCATTTTCTTCTTTTACACTAAGCTATAACTCTCCTCTGTAATCTTCCTGATGAACAAAGGTGTTTATGTAAGATAGGTGTAACACGGCTGCATGATCTATACTTTTATTAAAAAATCAGCTGAGGACAATTTTTTACCTCCTGATAAGGAGTCATTAGAATATTGTCATGCTGAAATTTGAAAAATTAGAAATATTCTAATGCGATTTCTGGTTTTAAAGTCTTTGACTACAATTGAAAAATTCAAAGGACGAACAGTCACAGAAAATGCTAAGGTCATGTAACAACAACAGCTCAGAAAAAGCATTTAGGTAAAGGTCTTTCTTTAAAAAAACACCTAACCATGTCCTAGTTTGGAAGATACAAATTTTAAAACTGTACAGAATTTTTCTGCTTTTTGCTTATCCTGTTGAAAACCAAACAAATCATTACTGTGAGGTTTTTTGGTATTCTGGGAGGGAAAAGATTCAGTAAGTAAAAAAGTGACAAGTTTTGAAAAGAAAAATACCATCTGCCCTAGTAATTAATTTCTAGAATGTCCTGTAATGTTGCTATCCTAAATATCACATGACATGAAGAAAAAGTGAACTTTCATCAGAAGTGCTGATGAGGACACCAGGCAATAAAAGCCAGCTCGCAGGAACACTTCCTTGGTGTGGCACAGCAAGTGTAGAGTGTTTGAAGCAATGCTCTGTCTGGGGCACACCTCTCCCTCTGAGCTGCTCCTGCCACGGAGAGGAGGACACACTTGCAGGGCATGAGTCAGATAGATGCTCAGCTACCTGTGTCTAAGGCTGGGCAAGACATGGTCCAGCCAGTAGATTACAGCCGTTTCACTGAACTTCTTTGCCCTACATTTTCCCCTATTTTTTTTCAGTTTGTTTAGTTATTTTTATTCCCCTAAAAGTAACGCAAGGAATTGCAAGGTGGGAGCATACTTTGTAAAAATATTTATTTAAAAATATTTTTTCTTTTTTATTTATTTTTTTAAAAAAGAGTATAACCTCACAACAATGATATTTTACACAGGGGGTTTATGATTGATGTCATAATCATTTATATCACATCTGGAAACTGTTATAAATAACATATGATGAATAAATTGTTCAACTGTGATGGTTCCAAAAACTTCAAAACATTAAGACATATCTGTTTCCCTGAGTCTATCACCCTCTTTAGCAAAATAAACAAGATTTTGCATTTTTGAATATTTTAGAAAATTACTTTTCAGTCTTCCATTTCTACACGAAGTTCCCATTGTTCCTTGAACTGCAGGAGATACATTTCTTCATCCTCAGGTGATCCATCAGATACCTCTCTCTCATAGAGTCTGAGCAAAATTCCATCTTTGTCAGGATCATCATACTTGAATACTCCTTCACACACCTGATTTTCAACATTGGACAGAGTAGGAATATACAGTCTTCCCCTGTGAGGATCCCAATCAACTAATATGGTCTGCACACCTTCTTTCTCTGTGAGGCCCTGTGTGGTTTCTTCCAGCTGATGATAGAATATCTGCCCAGACTTTTCAGTATCCAGGTCCATGAAGTCGATATGGGTCTCACTTGGTAATTCATCTGCTGCATCAACCACCTTCAAATTAAGTTCCTCTGTTTTCTGTCCCAAACAAAGGTCTCCTACCCATATCTCTAGCTGGGGGGAATATGGCTGTCCTGTTTCCATATCAACCAAGTCCCCCAAAGCAACCTGTGGCTCACCCTGTAGCCCCCCAGGGGCAGAAAACTTCTCTTCTAGTTTCTGACCAGGACTGAAGTCTTCAGTCCTTACATCATGCTCATACTCTACAACCCCTGCATTTTTATCTCTCCAAGTATTCTGTGTTCCAGACCAGCCATGAGATACCCAGTTTCCAGTTTGGCTCCCTTCCACTGAAGTATCTTCTTTGAGTGAAATCTCTTCACGTGAAAAATCAAGCAAATATCTTGCTTTCAGCACTTGTTCAGAAGGCAAATCCCTCCCTTCAGTGTTATTGTAAACAGTGTTATAATGGGGACTTTTCCTTTCCGACAGACGTCTGGATTCCTCACCATTGTCTCCATTAACAGTGATAAGGTTGAGCACTATTTTTTCACTTGGTATGAAAACCCATTCCTTGCATTTGTCAGTGTACTGCCATACCTAGAAAGTAAGTAATATTTTGAGTGAAGTATAATAAAAATACCATCTTCTTATACTACCTTATATTTTTAAAATATAATGCTAGGTTAGACCTTATTAGGAAGTTATTTCAACTTAGGGAAGAAGAAAGTTCATCATATAAACATTCAAGAGTGTCAGTATGCTCTCCTTTTTTTATTCTATCTAAAGTAAAACTATATTATGATCAGTTTTCATACCCCTTTCCCCACCATCCACATGTCAAATTAATGGTTAGAACAATTCTGCCAAATACAGGTTGTGTTTCCAAACCAGCATAAACTCATGTGACTTTGGAGAAAACATCACTCTTTGCTCTTGGACCACAAATTACTGAATCTATTCCACTCCTTTTAACCAGTGAAGAAAAAATGCAGTCACAAGCCATTCCCACCAGCAGTGTCAAGTAACATGTTATAACTTACAGAGAATAAAATAATACCAGGTTTCCTCTCAGAAAGAGAGCTACACATCAGGTTGAAGCATAGTGTACAGAGCCTGCACTGTGTAGTCTGCCGCAGGCTGCTTTTATGAATCTGTGCAAAATCATCAAATTAAACCATAGGGATCTTTCTGAAATGAGTAAAATTGTTGACAGGAATCAACACTGTGCGTGCACTGATGGAGTGAACAGAAGTACAACCAGAAGGTGCATTTCAGTGCTTTCAAGCTTGAATGGAAGACTAATACAACTAATTGATATACCAAGTAGTCTGAAAGGTTGCACAGGTCAGAAATGCTGGACCAAACAGTTTATTCCATGTCCCTCCAGCCACACAAGGTGCACATGTGGGACAGTCTGTATGTTGGGAAAGCCAGAGAGCATCATTAAAATATCAGGTCTATATTCATTTGTTACCTTAACATTGACTGAATCCAGAGGTGGATAAATAAAATTGAAGCTCTATGATGGTCATTAAAAAGTGCAATGAAAATAAAAAAAATTCCCAACATTCAAATTACATCTTAGAGAAAATAACTCCTGGAGTTAGGAGTTTAGTCTGCTACTGAGTGGAAATTTTTCACTAAGTAGCCCTTCATGCTCTTGGACTTTAAAGAGCTCTGTCCTATTAGCTACCCAAGAGATGAAGCTATCTCCCCATACCATGACTTTCATCCCAGGAACAAAACATAAAGAACAAGACAGAAACAGACTTTTTACTAAGGCTTGTAGTGACAAGGGACAATAGTTTTAAATGAAAGAGGGTTCATTTAGACTGAATATAAGGAATACGTTCTTTACTGTGAGTGTGGTGAGGTACTGGAATAGGCTTCCCAAGGAGCCATGGATGCCCCAAAAGTACAAGTGCTCAAAGTCAGGTTGAATGGAACTTTAAGCAACCTGATCTAGTGGCAGATGTCCTTGCCCATGTCAGAACTAGATACCTTTGAAGACCCCTACCAACCCAAACCACTCTGTGATTCCACGGTTCCGTAATACAACCAGCGCCTCCTCAAGTGCAGGAGGTATTTCTGTGCACATCTGAACACACTGCAGCAGTGGCTGCTCCCATCCTTCTGAGCCCTTCTGAACTCACAGTCCCTCTGTGAAGATTTCTCCTGTCACCTCTGCACTTCTCTAATCTTCAGCAAGATGAGCATGTTGAAACCAACTCCCTTGCATCTCCCATCCCATGGTGTCACACAGATTGGATTAACATTGAAGTCTTCATTCATTATTATAATTGCATGTTTATGGTTGAGCAACTTGCTTAAAGATACCTGTGAGAAAGTTCTGTTGAGCTCATGAGCTGGAAACCAGTAACATTTCCTAGACTTTAAGTATTCTTTCTAAAAATCAACAAACTTTGCAGCACTAAGAAATTTGAGAACATTTTTTTGCAAAAAGTGTATTTGGCCTGTCTAAATAACAGAATGTGATTGTTTATACATTTTTTGGGTGTTAGGAAATGGCACAATATTTCAAATTATTCTTGAAATCCAGGCTAAATTATCTGTATGATGCATATGTGTTAAACCTTTCACAATCACAATTAAGTGGAAAAATCTGGTAATACCCAGTAATAGTCCAACAAAACAACGTTTCTGTACTGCTTAATTGTCTTCCCTTCCTGTTTCTGAATTCAACAAATTAATAACTTTTGTCCAAATGACTTTACACAGGGTTTCATCTTAGATAAATTTACAGAGTTCTGACACCCTGACAGACCTTGCCCAGTGCACCTCAGACCTTGCTTAAGGCAATGACTCTTCCAAAACCAACAGCTCTGTTCTGATCATTGCAAACTTGAGTTATTACTCTGTTTTTCTTGCATTTAATAACCCTCAATGTGGTTTTCTTCTCTTGATCTCAGTAGCAATTAGAGCTTTTATTTGGAGCGAGCCACAGTTACCTCCAAGCCTGCTTAGAACCCTGACAAACACACTCACACTGCTGTGAGTGCCAAGGTTGGCAGTGACCTCCTGCAACAGAAGACACTTACCAGGTTTGTTGGATGTTTTTGTTTGTGGATGTGAATATACTTGTGCACCCAATAGCATACCACAGAAATAAAAAGGAGAGCCAGTGTGGTAGGCATAATATATCCAAATGTGATTGTTATAGTCTCATCTTCTGTTTTGTCTGTTAATAAAACAAAAGTTTTGATTGTAACAAGCAAGATTTTAATGTATGTAGACAGTAATATGTAACTTCACCACACTGCACTTTGGATACAGAATGCAAATGTTTTAGATAAACAAGGAATTTGCAGGAAATGAAAAAAAATTATTTGAGCTACAGGGAAAATATTATTATTGTCTAAATGATAAATTAAATTCTACAAAGAATAACACCATCTCCCTTAGGTTCTCCTGTTGCTAACTTCAGATTGACCCAGCTCTGCCACTCCCAAACCACATTCAAGGAGAAAAAACATTCTCCATGCACTAAAACTCAAAGAATGCAGATAATTTTCTTCAGAGATAGTGATGTACCTTCCAGTCAGTCCCAGCTATGCTTTATTAGAGGCAAAGGTTTTTTTCATTGGTACAAGTGCACAGAGAAGGGAGAAACCATGCTAATTATCACTGTCAAAATAGATACATAAAAAACTCAAAAAATTCAATCACCATGATTTTTTCTAACTTGCATCTTTTTATTTGCCACCTCACACATACCTTTCAATGTAGTAATGCAATGTTCTTTGGAAAAGCCACTGTCCAAAACTGGTGTGGTGACGTGTATCTGTGCACTGACACAATAAGTTGTTCCAGGTTCTAACCAGGGCACAACCAAGGTGTTGTTGCTGATGGAGAAGAACCACTGGAAGACATTAAAAATATTTTTCCCCCCTTTAACTCCTGAGCTACAGAAAGGTCACGAGCATACAGATTTTTGATAAAGGTTGATACTCTAAGAGCTGCCAGCTGCATCCTTTTCCTCCAAATGCAATCAACATTCAAGTTACTTGTTAAGTCACATCCTCTCTGATTATTTTCTCTTCCAAAGACTCTTGTACCAACACTGAACAATCTCATGCTTCATATGCAGCAGGACCATTGGGCACTACTGGCCACATTCCTGTGGTGATGTTGCAATAGACCTAAAGGATCATTCCAGCCCTGTCCTCACACACACCCCCATGAGAGGCACATGGTGTGGTTCCACAAAATATTTCAATCTGGTATGTTCTAGAAAAGCCAGGAGCCTTTGGGTAACAGAATTTATGTAGACCTTGGAATCCAAAGTAAAGTTATTGCTATATTTCCTGAACCTTTGTGAAAAAACCCTCAACAAACCAGCCAAACAAACACAACCAACCAAACCACCAAACCACATTTGTCTACTACATATTTGCTAATCTTGGCATTTCAAGAAGCACAGATTTAATAGGAGCAGTTCCACAGCCTTGTCAAAGCTTACCCGCTTCTTTGTTTTTTTGTTGAGGACAGACACATTGTACTGTAGGCCAGGATACACTTGAAGCAGAGATATGGATTCTTCCTCAGGACTTCTCTTCCACTTCTCAGGAGCAGTCAAAATGATTGAAATAGATCTGTCAGTAGAAGATACACTTACCATGGGTGGATCTATTTTAGCTGGAAAAATGAACATGTACAAAAAGCCATCAAATTCAGCAGAGGCACACTGGTTTGATCAGTTTCATCAAACTGATCATATTACATTTTTGCAATGATTGGGGGAGTCTAAGTAGAGCTTTGAAAAATTTATTTATATTGGAAGAAAATTTGATCAGATAACTAAGAGGATCTTTACAGTGAGAGAGTGAACACTGACTTGGAATTTTGCCAAAGAATTCCTGGGACTTTATAGGACAAACAACCTTGAAACTCAATTTACTAAAATAGGCTGAATTACCAGTATGTTCTTAGATTATCTGGCACAGATAAGAAACATTGGACTCTAGAGTATGCTTACTGATTGGTTCGATAAAGCCTTTTCAAAATCAGAGTTATTTATACTGTGAATGTGTCACAGATTTTATTTGCCTTGAGTAAGGCTTTACCATAGCATTATAAAGAATTCAGTATATACCAGACTATATATACTATATATATATATCTTCAAATTCCAATTTTATTATTTGAATTACTTCTGTCAAAAGCAGAATATAAGAATTAATGTGAAACAACTGAAAAAATGTAACCTCATGCTAAAATTAAAATATCATACACTGTGAAGGCATGTGCAGTCTGAGCACACATTGTTAATCAAGGCCATTGAACATCTGGCTGTGTGCTTAGCTCTCCTTACTGTCTGTTAGAGGGTTGAATCGTGTGGTCTCCATCCAGTCAGAGCATGTCCCATTTAGGAATGCTTTAACACTTGCATAGTATTGTTCTTCATAGTCAGAGGTCTCACTGGAGAGGTCACACCATGTTCTGTTTATATTCCTGCATTCTGGCTTTCTAATCCACTTGCCAACACCGTATCTATATTATGAAAAGAAAGAGAAAGGAGCTGTATAAAAGCTATTTCCGTTATATTAGTCACCTCATAATATTATTTTCTCTGCTTTACTATTGGTGATAAAACAATTTCCGTATTTAGCAGAAATCTGAAATTTCAAGGAATCCCAGCTTCAGCTGAGATGAAGCACAAGACTTCCACCAAGTTCTTAATGAAAAATAAATTAGAGTAGGCCCTCTCCAGAAGAAGCCAGATGAAACTAACTGGGATGTTAGTGATACCAATCTAAGTCAAGGTTTGCCGGTGCAGACCAGAGATCTCTCCACAGCTCTATTTTAAATTCTAAACACACAATAACAGAGACAGGATAACTATTTATATGGAAACAAAGAGTTCAGTCAGAATGGTCAGTGACTAATCCTCAAGTATGGACACAGATCATGCTCAGGGTCTCCAAGATGAATGACAGGAGACTACTCATTCCTGCCTTGTTTGCTAGTTTAAAAGAAATACTCAACTGGAACACAATGAACTTCAAAACCCTTCTAGTTGAAAAAAGGCCATATATCTGCTACCAACAATGCCTCGGTACTGACCAGCTCTTATACACTGGTAGAACAAACCAGTTTCCTTGGAAAATTCCCGTTTGGACTTGCTCAGAAGTTCCTGCTCCTATAATTCACATTAAGAATTTCCCCTCTGGCTGCTAATTAGTAAGGGCGTGTGACAGCTTCTGCTGGATCACTCACCAGCATTTTCCACCTATCTCAAGGCCTTGCTCTCCTGGGTGGGTAGAGGCACCTGAGTGTTTTTGTGTGCAGTGTGAAAGATGGCCATACCTATGGCTACAGACTCTTCATGGACCAGCTGGTCTTTCAGAGCCAGTGCAGCCAGTTCTCTCTGAACATTTTACCTCCCATAGAAGCCTTGGTTTCTGCCAAGGACAGGGTTAATTTCTCGCAGTAACCATGAGGGGGTGGAGCCTGGAATTGTGTGGGCATGGCCAAAATCCTAATGCTATTCGATGCCAACTTTCATCAATGCCAGGGCCACAGGAGAAGGACTCTCCATTCCTAGAAGAAAGGTGTTCCTTTCCCATGCAGGGAGCATGGCAGATGGAGCAGGGTTGGTAACACTGGTCCTGACTGGAGGGAGCTGTTTGGGTGGCATGGCTGCAGTCAGCTCGAGCTCTGCACTCTCTCTTTTGTACATTTTTATCATTAATATTGCTGCTGTCACTGCTCATTGTCTTATCTCATTGCTGTTTCCAGTAAATGGTTCCTATCTCCATCTGTGATCTTTGCCTTTTGTGCTTCCAGCTGGAGGTGGAGAGGAAGCAAGGGGCACCATGGTTTTTTCAGCAGAACTTTTGAATTGGAGAACACCATTCCTATACTATGTATCGTTCACTTTGTAACTGCTGAGGACTCTTAAGTTACAGGAAACCTCTAGAGATCAGTATTCATTTTACTGTTCTGAAAATGTTCCTAGATTGAGGGAAGTGTAAATATTAGAGGTAAAGATTGGGAGCATTACATAATCCGTGACAACAGTGCTACACCTACTTAGACGCCAAACTTCTATCACTGCCCTTCAGAATGACGCAGTGCTCTCTCAGTGCGAATAAAGGAAATGGAGTCTGGTTCTCATGCAAATTCCTTGATACCCTACTAAGGTGCAGACCTCAACGATGTAAGGGCCTGATTCCAACCACATTACTTGTACTTTTGTACAATGCTTAGTAACATTGGTGGATTTTCTCCTAGAGAGGCTTGCTGGATCAGAAGAAATCTGGGGGAGTGGTCTGTCAGGAAAGAGCAATGACACACTGGGTATTATTAATATTGATTAAATCATACATCTCCATATCAATTTAAGTGTGTACAGAGGATGTATAAGGACAGATACCAGTCCACAGTACAGTTGTTCTTTATTCTTCTCTCTCATTTTAGGAGGAATGCCTCTGAAAGCTTCCATAGTATTAGAATGTTGCTCCTACATTTCTATCATAGGAAGAACATCTCCTTACACATTTTTTTAATTGGTGTGAGATAAACAGTGCCAGAAGCAGAAGTTAAAAACCACACTGATTAAGTCTAGCTCACACTTTAGTTCTTTCTTTACTTCATATCAGCATTACTTTGCATAAAGTTGGGTTTTCTTTTTAAATTATTATTTAAAATGCTAAAATAAAATTCAGTGGGAGATAAAATAAACAAGCCAACTTACACTGCATACTTCACCTTGTAGACAACTCCATCACCTGTCCCTTCTGGTGCTGACCAGTGAAGGACATTCTTCATATTTATAGATTCAAAACGGACATTCCTAGGGTTGGGCAAAGAACAATACAACTCTCCTGAGAAAGAAAATAAGAAAGGAACAACATGCACTAAGAATCAGCAAATGCATACACTCCCAAAGTAGCCAAAAGAGACAGACATTTTTTAAAAGGCCATAAATTCTACTGTTTTTAGCATTCAAACTGTAATGTGCTTGGCTATGGGAAATAATTTTTTTTTACAAGTGTCCCTACCTAGTGCAGTCTCACATTCCACCTTTACGACTGTGTTTTTTCTCTAGCAAAAATGGCTTTGCCATTTATGACAGGCATGGAAATATTCAGGGACTGGAAGGTAAAACTAGAAAAGCTTAGCCTAGAAGAGACACACATGGTTAAAATCGCAACTGTATTTGAATATCAGAAAAATTTAACATTGAAAATTTTAAAAATATCCTTAATACTTTAATCTTCTTGGAGCTGAGTGGATTTTTAAAAGACAAACCAGGCATTTTAGAAAAAGACACACAGAATGTACTGCAAACACAGCTTTACAAACTGAAGTATAACTTTACTCTGGAGAATTGGACTGGATGATCACAATAGCCCCAATGTCATTTGACCATCCCTTTTGATTCTCCTCGAAGTCAGAAGCAAACATCTACTGTAAGGTCACTCATCTAACTTGCTGTTCATTGCACCAGCTTTTGAAATTAATAAATAGGCAAATTTCGGTATCCTAAGAACACAGTTTCAGATCTTTCTGATACCCACCTCTAATCTAATAAATGTCATGAAGGTGCCCACATTGCTACATTGCTTGCAAAATGAAGCCTGTGGGCCCAGGGGAAGAATCCCAAGTGCAAAGTTATGACTCAAGCCTCAGTTATTTCTGCCATGTTCTGGGGGGAGCAATGCTGAGACCAGCCCTGAAGCTGCCACTTCTGGGAAGGAGCTTCCCATTGCATGTAGCCGCAAGAGCATAATAGGGAAGAGAAAAAGCAACTCTGTGGTTTTTCAGGATTTTTGAAAACCCTTTAATCTCCTCCTCCAGGAATGCAATTCTAGTTCTTAATATAACAAAATGAGGCAAAGAAAGTGGGAAGTAAAATGAACTTGTTCAAATGAATAGTCCTTGAGTTGTTACTTCTGTAAGCAGACCTTAAGGTATTTTCATAGTATATTTTGCTATTACTAGAACAATAGTATTCATCCTTCTGTATATGTAACATATAGTTGCTTTTGTAAGCAAAAGTCACCACCATTTTCCTGATTAATGTGCAGACTTCTATCTTTCTTTGAGCCAAACAGTAGAAGATTTTTCTCTTCAATACATTTATTAAACAATCTCCTTGCAGATATGTGGAGACCTATTACTTCAAACTGTCTCAGTGCAAACTCTTGGTTTTCCAAGCCTCTAGCTGCTCAGTAATGCTGTACTGAGCATACATATATAGATTCACCTGTATCTTCAGATCACAACACTGTTCACTGAAGGTATTTCTAATGCTGCTCTCTTTTATCTTTAGCACTTAGACAGTGTTCAGTGGCTTCCATTTTCTAGTCAGAGAACAAGTTTTGTCAGGTATAGTCCTTAGAGCAAGCTTATCTATTTACAAAAAGTAGAAAGTCCCACTTCCTTGACACTTGGATGCAGAAATGTCCCATGACAGTCAGTCTGTAAGAGCTCAAACTATAGACTTGTTAGCAACATAAAAAAAGTTCCAGGATGCCCGGGGATATAAAAGCAGCAAAAGGGATTCTCCAGGAATTTGCCTTATTCCAACACTTGCTTCTAAGTGGAAGATACAGAATCTAGAAAATCAAAGGTTTTCATTTCCCCAAAATAAATGTCCTCTGCAATTGCTTTAAGTGAATCCAAATATAAAATGAAGCTCCCTAGGAGAGCTAAGAAAGTTGTTCGCCTGTACCTTTCCATATTTGTCCACCCTTATTTTAAAACATTTGTATTCCTCAAGCACATTTTAAAGTAGTAAGAGTCATGTGTTTGGCTGTTACATTAAAACATTTTTGAACTATTAACACATGAAACTGGCTCTTTGACATTTTAATTTTTTTTTAAATTCTAATTTCCCTCCTCCCACTGTGGTTTCTGCTGTGGTAAATGAAGTTTCAAAACAGAAACAGAGGAGCCAATCTCAGCATGCAGAAGCCACAGGCTGTATCTTTACAAGATCTAAAGCATTACAACACTGCTGGTGTGCTCCCACCTAACCCAGCTCAGTGAGATTTGGAAGGCAAAGGGACTGAGACCGTTAACTTTCCATGAGATGAAACAACAGAGATTTGGTTTCTATTTCTGGTTTTGCCCCTTTACTAAAAAGCCCCCACCCTTACAATAAATTGTGCAAGTCAGTTATACCACAATTCTGCATGTGTAAAACAACCATACTCTCCTATATATAAATTATGTATATATATATATATATATAAATAAAACTACCACACTCTCCTATGTCTCCAAGAAGAGTTAAGAATAAATTCCTTCGTGTCTATTTGGTGATCAATAATATCAGAAGGCATGTGTAGAGAACAGATCATACATAGAGCTTGAATGTTCCATGGTTATCAGTCAGGAAAGGATTCAAGTATATGCAACAGCTGCATGTTTCAGTCTTTTAACTTGTCTTCAGTCTTTCAGTTTCTAGTCTTTAGACACATTACATCCAGTTATATTCTGATTTTATTTCCATTTATCAGGATTCATGGCATGGATGCCACATAGAGCATTTTCAGTTTGTACTGGCCTAAGAGCAGAAATCAGTCACCCATGTTGCCTTGCTAGGTTTAATCTGCCACAGTGATTACTAGCAATGGCTGTCATTCACTTTCCAGTACAGCTAAGTCACTTCATTAATTCATTGCATGGAAAAAAATGGAACCCTTATTACTATCTTTGAAAAGGCTGTAAATCAAACCTTGAGTAATATCATTGTTTACATCTTCATGACTGACATCTGGTCTGGAAATAAGTAAAAATACAGGTTTGCAAATTTTACCACAAGGAACTGTTCTTAGAAGAATCTATCGTGAGACTCTCCAAAACAGATGTGACTTAGCCTGAAAACACCTTTGCATGTGAGTGAAAAACCCCACTGACGTCAGTGAGATTATTCACATGAGTAAAAGTCTGCATGGCTGGTGCTTCATCTTCTCTTTATGAAATCACCAGCCAGGTTCAAAAACCTGGTCAGTTTTAATCACATAGAGCTCCCTGCCAAGTACATGCCTTGCTCAAGTCAGTACTGTTCAAAGTTCAGTTCTGGTTATAGTCACATATATCTACACACATGCACAGACACATACGTACAGACACAAGGCTAAACACACACAAATTCCATGTTACAACTATTACCCATTCAGTGCATCTGTGTTTTCCCTGCTAGGAGGTCCCCCCGCCTGTCTGGGTGACAAACAGCTGTGCTTAATGGCAGTGCTGCAGAACAAATACAGCTGCAACTACCCATGTCCCCTGGCTCTAAACAGATTTTTTAGCTTTGCGCTTCAGTTGGGTAACCCAGCAGCTGCAAAGCATAAAAATATATAAATACAGAAAATATTATTTTTCTGTTTAATGGCAAAAATTTTGGGGTGGGGAGAAGGCGGAGGACCCACTGAAAGCTGATTTATTTGTATCCAAGTGCCTCCTATGTGACCACTGTTATTTACTGTAGCCCTCTCAAGCGGAGTGATCATCTGCTGTATTTTACTGTGACATGGCACAGAGGTGCAAACACCAAATTATCCAACCAAATACAGCAACAAAGAAGATCATAGAACCTTCTAGACAAGTGCAGGATACAATTTAAGACAGTGAGTGATGTGGAAAGCATTAAGATAGAAAGATGAGCCTTACTGCAACAGTCATGCTACGCACGGCAGTAAAAGCCAGTAACTCCTCCCCTACAGTCATCTCAGGATTCAAAAGAGGAACTGCTTTTCTGACAATGGCAGAGACTTTGGCTTCATATATTGGTCATATATATAAGGCTTCATATTGTGGTCATATATTCTTACACAGAAGTGGCCCTTGGGAGCACCTCCGATGGCCGGGAAACCTTCGTGCTGGATACCGAATTTGTGGGCATCACTGCAGCTGTGCCTCAGCATTTGCAGCTGCTGCTTCAAGGCCGTGGATTGAACCCTCACAAACCACTGAGAGGGGACAGCCTTTCAAACAGGCTGAGTTCCTGATTTACCTTTTCCCACTCATAGCTTAGACCCACCAGTGAAGCATCATGCAATTAAGGATCAATCTAGGATACACTGCTTCTGGCAATGAATGCTGTAAGCCACTGGTCTTTCTTAAGTCTTTCAGTTCAGCTTTGGGTGACTTCCATTGCATTCCTACAACATCTTGTTTGCTCCTCCTGTGCTGTTGCTCTTCATTTTTTGAGGCATTTTTTCTGTCTTTTCTTCCTCCAGCTCATCTGTTTTGATTGTTATGTTCTTGGTGAAAAATAGTCCCTCAAATACATGGCTAAGTATAACATAAAAATAAAAATGGTTATACTTAGAGCAAATGTCCATTTAGCATCGTGTTCAGCGTCCCTCACAAGCAGAGTGTTGGGGCTGTCTTTCTGGCACATCTCCAGCTCCAGGCAAGTCAGCACTGGCCATGCAGGAATGCAAGGGAGTGCACCAGGTGGTAAACAGGGGGACTGAGCCGAAATTGGAGATCATAAGTTACATAGAGGAAGGGAAACCCAGCAAAGCCAGGAATACACTTTAGCAAACGTATTACTTACTCATCATCTTAGCAACAATTTAAGCAATTCTGAAAGCTTTTCTCTGTGCAGATTCTTTTTGACTTGAACTCAGCAGACCGAATGATGAGGAAGAGAAGAAAGAGCAGGAGGAGGAGGATGAGGAGGAGAGGTATGTAGGAGCCATTACAGCTCACTGCCTTTCTCCTGGTCGAGTGCTGGAACTCTCGTGTCACAGGGTATGAAGTTAGGTTAATGAAACCCTCTGACTTGAGTGGCGCTGGTGGGAATGTGGGGAGGAGCACAGAGGTGATTTCCTGTTCAAGACATAGCAGCACTCGAGAGCTAACCACAAAGCACACTCTTTGCTCTCCCACAAGAGGAGCCCATTACTCCCATCACAGCCTATTCAGAGGGGGCACAGGGAAGAAAGACAGGGACAGAAAGGCAAACAAAACTGCATGAAAACCAGGTGGTGGAGCAGACGGGAAAAACTTGAGGGAAGAGGTAGAGAAAGGTGGGAGAAGGATGAGACTGGGGCAGCTGGGGTTTGTTTTTCAAGAAATGGGCAGGCTGCTATTGGAAACAGGTGAGCCTGAGGAGGTAATTTTGTCAGAGTGTGAGTGGAAATACAGCCAGAAAAACAGCAGATACAGAAGTGGGACTGAAGTTGTGGCTTGCCCTGACAGGCTCTCCTCCTCCATGTGAAGCCTTGCCATTACTAATCCAAACCATGTCCTAACTTACCAAAAACAATTCTGAAGAGAATATTGGTCAAAGGACATTTCAGACTCAGTCCAGAAATAGCCAGCCCTAGAAAGGAGGAGAAAGTCTTCCCAGTCCATTGAAGGCTTGTTAGGAGACTGCTAGAGAGGACCATGGCAGCTGACACCCATTCCTTTCTGCAAACATGTATGAAATAAAATAAACTGAATTTTCTTCCCACTGTGTTGAAAGTTTGCAAGTACAAGAGCAGAGCTCCCCCCATCTTCCCCTGCCCTGCTACAAACACCTTTGCTTGATGCACTCCAGCAGGTGAAAGTTATTGGAGGTATGTTTTCTATTAATTCTGAGCAGCCTGAAACAAGCAAACAAGGTGAGTAAAATTCAAGGTGGGCTTGTCTAAAATTAGTCACAGCCCCTTCAAGGCTTTCAGACGTATAATCTGACTGAGGTGTTTTGTGCTTGATGGTTTGATTTGGTTCCAGTGTGGGGTTTTTTTTGCTTTGTTTTTTTAATTTAAAATGGAAAGATGTTTTGTTTAGTTTGGCATACAAAACCTTTTTTTTGTCAAAAATAACTACATTAAATTTAAAAGCCCACAAAAGTGACATAATGCCATGACATGACAGCTGTTTTTTAAAACACACATTTTGAAATTATTTGAAATACTGAAAATTGCCTGTTTAGTGTTTAATATTGAGGTTTTTCTTTGCTACCTTGAACATGTTTAGCACTACCAATTTATTACTGCTTAGATCAATCATGTTGAACAGCCAAGAAAATGCAAGCTTAGTTAGAATACCTCTGACATTTTACATTTGTTTTTTAAAGTATCCAAGAGTTAAGCTTTCAAATTGAAATATTGTAAAAATGATGCTCTGTGACAGTTATCAGCCAAATTGCCATACACCACATTTTGGTACACTCCTAATCCATCTTTACATAAAATATCTATCTTTTACATGTAAACTGAACCAAAATTATGTTTGGCTTTCATCATTCAGCACTGAATAACTGCTATTAGGCAACAACAGTCCAATTAGAACGAACAGCATTATATTTATTGCCTAATAAAATTGCTCCTTGCTCTGTGACCTACTGATGGCTTTTCTAGAAAAGGGATTTTGCTTTTCTTGGAAGTCAAAACAATTTTAATTAGTGAAATCCACAATTCTGAATTCACATTTTGCCTTGGACAGGAGACTGAATGTAACATCGATGGGAGATGAGCACTTGCCTTTTCTTTATGAGGGAAAGGCAATCCTAAGAAGATGAAAATTGAACTTCTACACCTGAGATCTGAGAGGAAGGACCAACACTCCCAGAAAGCTTGTAATGCCTCATCTCTCAAAGGCAATGCCTCTGGGAAGGAACTGTTTGCAGAGAACTCCTGGGGCACCTCTCCATTGGTGTGAGACTGAAGAGAGATATGGTGCCTCTAAACAATATCCCAAGTTACTGCCACACCAAGTACAAAGAAAAGAGCTGTATGTCATTTTAAATTCTATCTAGAGATAGTCCTGAGTTCCAAAATTCAGTCTCTCCCAAAGTTAAGCTTCTTAAAATACAACAGCTCTTGTTTGTTTCATAAAGGGTGGCTTTTCTCTCTCTAACTTGCAGATAATCAGTAAGACTTCTTGGGGAAAACTCTATCAGAAGAAATCTCTACAAGCCAAAACTATAAATCCAAACATAAACAGGAATTACACACACACACAAATGACTTGAGTTTTCCTAACTACTTACTTCTCTTGGTATTAAGACTATAAAGGTCCTAGACAACAAGAGCCATGGAAAGGAATGCTTATCAGCTACAGTAGTGAACCTGACGGTTTGTACAGGGAACTGCAATGCACATCTAAGTTTTGGGCTTTAATCACAAATCCCAATGGTATTGGAAGAGCCTCTATGGAATTAACTACCTTCTTCAACCATTTCCATGTCTAATTATCAGGCAATAAGAACTTGAGAAGTTGAGGAATCACACACAAAGCCAAGTACTAGGGCTAGATCGCAGTGTTGTCTAGAATAGCCTGGCATGAGATTGGAATCTGGAGATGAGAAGGTAAGGATAAGCCTTTCAGCTATATCAACATGACACTCCTTCATATACTGCAGTTCTCCTTATGCCAATATCCATTTTTATTTATTTCTATGTTACATTTACTCCTCTTTCCTTCACAGTAACAGAGAGCAAGGAAGTACCAAAAAATCAAGCTCAACCCCTCCCCATATACTTCCACTCTTATTGCTGAAGCTTTATGCTCTCTCTGGTAAACACACAGATTATCACCAACACACATGTATTTCAATCCTGCAAAGTATACAGACATGTACTAGGTTATACAAAATACTATATGCACAAAAATTTCAAGCCAAGAGTTCAAAAAATCGTTCTATTTTACATTTTTTTCCCCACAGCTTTTCCTGTCTCTAGCCTTTTATTCTGTATTTCCCAGAACAACATCAAAAGAGATGTTTTGTACATTCTAGTACAGTTCTAGTAACTGTGAAAGAAAACACATCAAAATTTGCTTAAAGGGAGGCCTGAAGCTGCTTCTTAAACTACTATTTATTAGTAAAAATATGACAAAGTGGAACATGAAGTAAATTAAATCAGGTGTGTCAATGCAGAACAAGCAACTTACACTGCTATTAGAAAACATTAAAAAGGGGGAACTTTCAAGGTTGCACCATATGAAATGTAGTTGATATAGCCACATATCAGCTCCAGTGGGATCTAAGCCTGGATGTATGCTAGCAAGGACTGCAACCCAGTATAAGCAGGTCCAAAATGTTTATACTGAGAAAACCTTGTCTACATTATATACATTTCAGGATTTTGCATTTTAACATTGGACCAGCTGTACTTGCACTAGATACATTGATGAAGCATATCTTCAAGGGCATCTTCATTCAGAAAAAATCAAGTTCCAAGACTGTGTCACAATACAGATGAAAAAACAGTAAGAGAAATAAATTGATATTTGTTTCAAAATCACATACCTTACCTGAATGAAAATAGTAAAATATGCCTTAAATAAATTAAAATGCTTCTAGTTTTGCAATACAACATTAAGACTCATCTCTCCCTTTCCTCAGAATAAAGATACACTGTAGTAGCAAGTGCATTTTTCTGTATGGATCTACAAGAGAGAGACTAGACTCTGTGGGCCAAGGATTTCAACGTTTCTCTACCTGCAGAAGAATGTGGTTAGGCAAACCTCCCATAAAAGCAAGCAGAAGGATTTAAGATGACGCTTGGACAGTTAATAAACTAGTATTCTACCACTTAGAAAATTCAGACTGTTCCTTCATATCCTTATCAGTTCCTCACAAAAATTGCTAAACACTCCCACATGGTAAAGAGGAACGTGTTTGAACATGAATCCACTGATTAAAAAAATATATTTTTCCATTTTGTTTCACATTTTCTGCACTTTTTTATTTGTTCTACAGTACAGATTTTTAAATGGTTGAGTGAAACCAATTCATTAAAAACCCCAATTGCAATGACAAGAATTTTTTATCCTTTTCAGATAGTCTATTAGGTACAGTTCATAGACAGCAGGGCCTGAAAACAGTTAGAGACTGCTGGAACAGTTAGAGACTGGATGTAATCCAGTAAGAGTAAAATCATGCCCACTAACACATCACAGTGAAAACAAAGATATTTTGCAAAGGTCAACCTATATAATTTAGTGTTTAAATGCTGCTGCTAAGGAGTTCAGAAAATTACTTGACAAGAGATCCCAAGGAGACAGGCACAGGACAGATCCCCTAAGATGTAAGAATCCAAGTCTGCAAAGTCCTGCTGTAAAACTGCTTTAGGTGGCACTTGGGTCCTGGTTTCTTCTGTTGGAACAAAGTACCCAAAAGTGAC
Organism: Vidua macroura; assembly: GCF_024509145.1. Classification (NCBI taxonomy): domain Eukaryota; kingdom Metazoa; phylum Chordata; class Aves; order Passeriformes; family Viduidae; genus Vidua; species Vidua macroura. Next base: position 51,197,907 of record NC_071573.1, read on the forward strand.
TCCTCTACCTATCACTTCAGAGAAAGCACATGAGCACTGCTAGGACAGTTCTACACTTCATATATTTTTTCTGTTATTAGCAAAATACTGCTAACATTTACTAACATTCATGGTCTCACGCTGAAAAAGATGGAAATGAAAGCTCTAAGCCTTCAGTGAAAGGTACAGCTCTCCCTTCCCTGCTAGTATTGCTGTCAACAAAACCCTGAAATCACATCCACGTAAAACTTCAGGAATGTGCAAACAGATTCCCCTCTGCCTAGAACAGCCACTAGACAAAAGCAGAATAATTCCCTTGGCATTTTTCTAAACTTTCTTTGGAATCAAAACCAGTAGTAAACACATTTTAAATTCTTTTTAAAAGAGTAACTGAATGCCAGTTGTACAGATTTTCCACAACACTTGCACTGATGACCATCGGACTAAAATAAGATGAAAATTATGTGGTCAGATACTTAAAAAGAGGCTGGCATTAGTACCTCTGAAAGCAACTCAAAATCACTGATGCATATTGGAGTAGTTTTTCAAAAGAGTTAACTGGGACACAGTACTTAGTGGTGCTTGAAGGCATTCACGTTGTAAAGAACTCTCCTCACTACCTTCCAGCTCTCACAAGATCAGAAAGTTTTGCTGTGGAAAATAAGAGCAGACTCTGTCCTTATGCATTGAGTTTTGGAGGCAACACTTGGAGCAGAAAACAAAAGCACAAAGGCAAAGTAGGTTTCTTAGATGATCTGCTAATCCCTCCAATGCCTTGCTCCATTTTTTAACAGGAGATACATTAAAAAAAGAGAAATAACATATGATTTTAACAGCAGCAGGGGACTCCCCCTGCACACACGTTCCAGGCTACAGTTTATAAACTCATTCCCACTGCTCCCACAGCCCACTCCAGCTGCCACCTTTTTTGCTCCCTCTGTCTCTCGTGCTTGGATGTGTGGCTGCCACCATATGATACAGTCAAGAAGTGGGAGACGGGACTTGGAGCCACTCAGGAGAGTAATGTCTAAACCCCACCCTGACTTTTGTTTTAAAGTAGCTATTGACAGCTCAGTTAGACTCCTGAGGGTGGTGCCTGTCAAACAGAAAGGAACCTACAAACACCAAAGGTATTTGGGGAATTACCCAAATGGGTATTATAAGAACTATCTCAAGAGCACGCTATGAACTTAGAGCTGACAGCAAAATCAATACAGATCTTCGTAAAAACTTAATTCCAACTTAATTACAGAGTAAAGGAAAAGATGAAGCAACATTACAGAAACACCCAGCTCTCCTCCTCCAGCCAAAACCACGAACACCAGATGCACGGCTGTCTAGGGCGGGCGGCACAGAGCACCCGAGCCTCGCTCCGGGGCTGAGGGAGCAGAGCTCGGCGCGGAGTCCCGGCTCGCACTCCCAGCCGGGGGAGGGATGCGCGTCCCCGCCGCGGCAGGCGGGGGCAGCGCCGGCACCCACCTGTGCGCGCCGCGGGGCTCGGCGGCAGCAGCAGCGGCAGCAGCGACAGCAGCGACAGCACCAGCAGCCCGGCGCCCATCGGGGCCGCATCTCCCGGCCCGGGGGCGCCCCGCGCCGCGCAGGGGGCGGGCAGGGCAGGGCAGAGCAGGTGGGAGGAGGGAGGAGGGAGGAGGGAGGAGGAGCCGGGGCGGTGCCGCTCCCGCGGGGCCGTGCGGACGGGCCGGGGGATGCTGCGAGACCCGGCGAGCGCCCGGTGACGCTACCGCGACCGCGTCGTCCCGCCCCGACACTGTCTCCAAGGTGCGGGGTGATTTCTCCTGCATCCCTCAGTGCTTTCACTGATGAATAACTCTCCCTCGAAACCACCGTGAGACGTGAGTGGGATGCTCTTGCACACCCCCTTTTTTTTTTTTTTTTTTTTTTCTTAGAGGAACCTGAAGGCTAATGTGGTATATCACTGAGTGTTCAAAGATACGATTTCCCCCACTACTTCGCATTGTGCATTTGAAGATGAAAAAAGGCTATGGAGTCTCCGTTCTTTGAGATACTCAAAATCCATCTGATGGAGCTGAGCATCCTGTTCCACCTGACCCCGGTTGGAATAGGGGGCTGCAGAGGCACGTTCCCACCTCAGCATTCCTGGACTCGTGAGAAATAACATGTTTTTGCTGCGAACAGAGCTCTCACTGAGTGTATGTGGAGCTGCTCAGTGCAGCCCTCACTGAGAGCAGGAGATGAGGGAACCGGAAAGTGTGCACGCTGTGCTCGTGGGGTGCTACAGACTGAATGCTTGGGGAGGCTCTAGCAGTTGAAGGTGCTGAGACATCAGCCCTTCTTCCCTTAGATGGACCCCTGCCAGCTCCTTTCCTGCCAATTGACCTGATTCGCTGTCCTCCCACTTGTTATCTTCCCTTCAAGTTTACCTTCTCCATCTTGGCAAACTTTTGCCAGTTTTTGTTCTCTTAGTCCTTTCATCACCAGCTACTTCCCTCAGGCCTTTCTGTATAAAAGGAGTATCCTGCAAATTAGAGCCAGGTATCAACACAACTGCTACAGATCAATCCACTAAAGTGATGGTTAGCATAGTTTGACTGGTAAAACAGGAGGCTGTGTCTGGAAATTATTGTTTTGCTTGTTTATCTAATTCTAATTTGCAGAAGATGAGAAACTGTACATGGTACATATATAGGGTAGTATATATTGTAAGTAGGTATATCCATATAGACATATGCACTACAGTGAAGCTCCTGATGGACCTCTCTCCCCAGCTGCTGTTTCTGTGTGTTCTACACTGGTTTCTCTCCCAATTAGCTGACTGTCACTCTGTGTCTTCCCTGCAATTGCTGCTTTTTTGCCTGTTGGGCTGTCTGTGTTAGGAAGGGGGTACTTGGTGCCTTCATCTGGATACAGAGGCCCACTCTGAAAGTATGGTGAGAAAACGAGGTTTCTAGCCTCAATTCTGACTCCACAGACAAAACAGCAGCTCAAAGCCGAGGTCACAAGACAAGTAATCCTGCTTGCTCATGGCCTTAACTATAGCCATAGTGAGTTCAGTTACTCATCTGGACGGTGTCCCTCCTGTCAATAAATTTTGACCAGATTTTTCACAAAGACTTTGATGAAAGATGACACTGCTTTCTCTAACTGGAAGTGTTTCCACATCCAGCTGAAACTTCTTGCAGTCTTGTGGAAAAATGACATTTTAAGCAGATGTGGGGAGAGGAGGCCTTCTCGTGTTTTTTTTATTCCTCTACCCTTCTTGGAAATGTCCCAGCTGACTTGACTTAGGAAGACTGCAGCTTGGCTTTAGATTGGAAACTTTGTCACAAGTGGCTGAAGTTTCTAAGTATTATAAAGAATGAAAGAAGCCTCTCCATTTAAATATCTCATTTTCCATTTTTTTTTTCTTGAAGAGAAAAATTAATACCCTTTTCCTGCCAGAGTTTGGCACTGCCAATACAATTTGCTATCACCTCTGCCTGCATCTTCACCCATGACAGTGGAGCTTTGTCTCCATTGTAGTTTGATCTTTTTCTTCTCCATCTCTATTTTTTTTGCCTAAAATAAAAGATATACATAAGAAATTAATGATAGAATAATCTCATTTTAGCAGGACAGGATCTCTCTCATTTACATTACAGCAAATTTGCATATAGCTCTTAACTTCTGCAGATTTACTCCAGATTGATTGTACGTGAGAGTGGTTAGGAGTAGAAGTTAACTGCTGTACAAGGTGGCTAAAAGTTTGAATAGGGTGAAGAATTTAGTCTTTATTATAAAAAAAATAGTTCAAAGAGTTAATTCAGCTATACAATGGAAAAAGTCAGAAGAACATTTAAGATTATGTATCATAAATGGAAAAAATCCAATCCTTGACATTTTGATTTATTCTCCTTTTTACCTGGGTGTTGAAATGGTGTTGGGATAAGCTTCTGCCTTTGTCATATAAGTGTGAGAAAGAGATGATAATCTTTCATGATAAGATGCTATGTGACAGGTGTTCAGGAGCAGTTTACTTCTCCAAGGAAGTTGCTGGCAGGCACGAGGGTTTTTTTTTCACCTGACATCCTTAGCCCCAGAAGCCCAGCAGGAGGGAGGAAATTCTGTGTTTGATAGGGTGGGGAGCATTAACCAGCTTGATTGCATCAATCTGGGACTGTGAGTGCCCTTTTTGATTTTCTTTCTCTTTCCCTGATCACAAGAGCTACAGTTGAAATCAAGTCATAGTTGTGCTTTTCAGCAATCCCCCTCTCATTCTCAGTACCGCTCAAATTTCTGATAAATATATTTATTTTATGGAACGGAACAGTGCACACACAGCTTTTGGCTCCAACACTACCTGTAATCCCAGGCTCCTTTCTCAGTCTCAGTTGCTGTTGGCAATTTCATTGGAAATTTGCCTGAGTGGGGCTGGCAGTGTCTGGCCTTGTGTTTCTGTCAATTGATGGTGATATGTTGACTGTGCTTGGGTGGTGACTGAGCTGGGTGTGTTAGCAGGTGAAGAGTGAGGTAGATGGACTGTGCAGATATTTCTACAGTCTATATTTATTGTTTGCAAGCAATAAGAAAAGCCCTGTTTGGACAAAATAGAGTTTCAGTCAAGAGCATCACATCCTAGATGCATCCCACTGGATCTGGGCCTGCTATCAGTGAAGACAAGAACTTTTCTGAGACCTTTCCTCCTAACAGCAAATAGAGAAATGGTCTTAGAAAACCAAGGGCCTATGCTTTACTCTGTAAATTGTTTAACTCAGGAGTGTAAATGAAAGAGTCATTTCAGTGCATATAGCATCAGACATTGCCAAATGTATTCAATAAGAGCAATACTGGAACTAGAAGGAACTGGAAACTTCAGACATGTGGCCATAATCCAATCCAGCCTTGCACAACTGATCTTTCTATGGAAATGTTTTAATTGTTGTAATTTAAAATGCAGGTAGGCTGCCTTGGTCGATTTTTAAATTATACATGGAAAAGATAAACCTACACTGTTGCTCAGAAAACATTTCAGAAAATTTTTGCCTTTGCATTCGTTCAACGGAACAGTAGCAGTGTACTATTCTTTAGAGAAACTTAAAGAAAAAGTGCTTGAAAGCACTAAAAGGTGCTATCAGACTTATGTTTTGAAATCCAGATGTAGAACTGAGAAGGAGCAGTTTGTGTTTTTTGTGCTCACTGCAGGAACAAATCTGCATCTTGTGTAACCTGACCAACCACCTTGCAAGTTGTAAGAGGGATTTTTAGGTTTAACCAATTGGTTTAGGGTTAGATTGGGATGCTTTTTTTCTGATACTGTACAGTTTTATGTCTCTCATATTTGCAGTGTCCTTTGCCTACTCATCAGCTCTCTGTTGTTGAATCTGTATTCTGCCAGCCAGGTTAAAACTCAGGTTTTGCTGGTGCAGTCAAGAGGCACTGGTCTTGCTGTTCAGCTCATCAGAAGATTGATGGCAAGGTGTCTCTTGTGCTAATCCTGATTCTTGTTGCTTTGCCAATAAGTGCCTCTGACTCTGTTCACGTCGATGGGAAGACTGCCTGACTGCTAGCTTTGCTGCCCTCCATGCTGTTATTTAAAAACTTCTAGGGAAGTATCCAAAGGAAAATAAAGCAGAGCTCATTTATTTGTGATACTTCCTTTCTGATTATGAAATTCACTCACATTTTGAAGATAAATGTATACTTAGGCAACAATAAGTTAAATAGCATTTCCCCCTTTTCTGATATATGAATCTATCAGAGTTCTTTTTCAAAGAGAAAACTGAGAGTGAAATGATATTGTTATGAGTGTTACGGAAGAGAGTTTTGAATGATGATTCATGTTCCTCCAGACAGAATTTATAGGTTATTCCTCATGCTGCAGTAGTTTCAGTGTAACAACAGTTATTCATCTTCCTCCATAAAGTGCCTCTTGTGAAAGTGATACTTCATACTCTTGTTTTCTAAAATATTTCTATCGTTTGCTATAAAAGATTATATAAAAGCTCACAATTTTCCAGGTATGCAGAACAGCACAGTTATTTTTAGTCATAGGCTGAAAGAAAAGGATCAGATGTTTATATTTCTTTAAGACCTTGGATAAAGGGTTTAATAGACCTCATTTAACCAAAGTTCTTTTTCAGAATTTTGGAAAAATAAACAGCCCGGAAAGTCCTGCTGTTGTTCGCAGTGAACTGAAACACCTTAATAATTGATTCTTTGCTCTTTGTAGATTGATTGACTAGACAAAATAAGTACTCTTAACTCAGAGGTAAAACAATCAGCATCAATAAAAAACCATTCTTATACACAGCTGTGATTAGGAACACACTTACACAGCTGCACAGCTGCATTACCTAAAGTTCAAGCTTAAATTAATGACAGTAGTACATATTCTAAACCCTGGAGATAGTTCAGTTGGATCTTTTGCCAATGCTTTGCCTTTTGTCTCTTACAAAGTGCTTCTGATAAATGCAAACATGACCAAGAAGAAAATTCTCATATATGAAGAGCAACATGTGTAGAGATACTTTGCATATAGGTTGCCTGCAGTGAAAAAGTTGAATATGGACATATATATACATCCTTCTGTGTTCCTGTCCCCTTCCAAAGAAGCCAGAATATGTGTCAAACAAGATGGTCCCACCTGCTGAACCTCAACTCCACCATGCCATGGGTTAACTGAAGGGAGTCTATTCAAGAGACTCTCTCCAGAGTCCCTGGAGTTCTAGGCTTTGTGGCTTTTGGAACCCTAACCCTAAGTGAAGCAGTAAAATCAGCCTTTTGCTAAGACTGAGGTTCCTAGCACATAGTTTTTGCTATACATACACTTTTTCTTGATCTTTTTGACAGTGAAATTACAAAATAAAGGTCTCTTCATAGGAAAAAAACCCCCATATTCTTCTGAATACTCCATATCTCCTTCTTTTGACAAGCCCTTTAAAATTAAACTGCTTATTATGAGACTTACACTCCAGAAAAGCATGGTAAGCCTTCCATTGATGATACTTGTTAATACCTTCAACAGAGCTTTTCCTTATCTCTAATTCAAATAGTAGTTATGATTTTCCATCATATTACATGTAGGAGGATGTGGCACGTGTTCTTGATCTGACTCAGTCTACTGATATTACCAAACCCAGTAAAGTTAAACCACTGCAGACATGGATGTAAAAGTCATTCTTCCACCCTCCTAAGCCCCAGGTGCAGAGCTATTTTGAGTGGTGTATTCATTTATCTTGATTTGAATAGAGCCCAGAACAGCTGACCAAACCACTGAGCGCAGCCAAGATCACTCCTGATTTGTAAAACCAAAGCCAAAGTGAGTTCACTGAGGTGGAACAAAACTAACTGTGACTGAGAAGTAATAGTCATAATAATCAGCACTATCCCCAACTGAGCTTGACCCAGGATGCTCACTGGAGCAGAAAGTGCTCTGGGAAATGTTTGAGCCCAACAGCCTGCAAGAGGAAGTTTGCCTCTGAGTTAAGGAAAGATTAAGTGTAACTGTCTAACTCCCAAGAGGTCTCTCATGAACCTTCAGAAAATCATGATGGTGATGATATGCTAAAAAACGTGCCTGTCCTGCAAACCAGACTTCTTAAACTGCTTATCATTAATAACATTAATAACCTTAAGATACAGCCTTGTAGGACAGAAATGAATCTAGCAAACATCTGGGACAGGACGGAAATCTATTCCTGTCTGGGTTCTAAAAGTCCAACCTGTCCTTCATACTATGGTACCTGGCCTAGAAACCACGGACAGGTGTCTCAGCTACCTCCCCTGATGCTCTATGCATCATTCCTGGCCTGAGAAGTAGGGGAATGATGCAATCTCATCTGGGTTTAGATCAGACATCTGAATTTGTGGGCTTACTCTATGTTCACAAATTATTTTTGAACACCTGCTGGTTTTTTAATGCTTGATGTTTGTGGTGCTACCACATCTGCACGGCTAACATGCCTGAGCTTCAAAAAATCTGATTTTCAGTCATCTGTTCACATGTTTGCATTTGGAAGACAACACCTATTTTAGGTGTCTTCTTAAGACAGAGGATTGCAATTCAGTTTGGAAGACCTTTGTGTTATTAGTGCTGCAGACAGCAAGAAAGTCAGACATAATTATTGAGTTCCCAAAGTCAGTCATGTCTTTGAAATCAGGTAAGCCTGAATCTGGATAACTCTTATTGTCAGGACTCTTTATCACATGGGCAGTAAGACTGGGGCAGCCACAGACAGGGCAGAGTCCCCTGCAGGCAGGTAAATGCAATGGCCATAGCACAGGTAGGTGTGACATGTCCAGAATTGTACTTATGGTGTGCTTGCTGTGGGGATCACCCTTCAAACTGTGGTCTAACACGGTCTGCTTAGCCCAGGCAGTACTGCCACCTAGAAATTAATGTGCAAAATATGGTCATACTCAAGAAACTGTGATTAAAGAAGTCAAGCATTCAACAGGTTTACTGTTACAGTGCTCTGTTGCCTCCCCTTGGGAACAGAACAGAAACTGTCCTTTTCAAAGTGCTACCACCCTGTTATGATAATGTAACAAAGGAAAGGAGAAACATTGCAAATGCTTAATAAATCATAAGAGACAGCTGAAACAGTTACTCAAATGGATGGAGAAGGCTTTTTCCATATAAATAATGAATAGCTTCTCCTGTGAAAATGGCAGACGTGGCACGTATGTAAGAGGGAGCAATGTCACTCTAGCAGTGTTTTGTTAAGGAAGGAGAGATCCCTAAAGGCAGCATTTTGTCCTAACAGTAGAAAAAGTGCTTCCAAGTGGAGCAGAAGCATGCACAGGTGATATGACATGGCACTCCCCATCATCTTGGGAATGGTGCTGTGCAGGGCTGGGAGTTGGATTCAGTGACCCTTCTGGGTCCCTTCCCACTCAGCATATTCCATGAGTCTGTGAATGATTGTTACTATGATGCACATAAGTCCCTTGAAACCCATGAAAGTGGACAGTGATTTTAAATCTCACAGAAGCAGGAACACGGTGAATGTGTGAGTATGATGAAGTTTACACAGCAAAAATTTAATGAGGCTACCAACTAGAAATTATCTATAGGAATCACCGCCCTGTTTTTCAGAGGCTGGAGGATAAGTTTGCATGTACAGTAGCAGCAACAACCTAAAAAGAAATTTTGCTTCTATTATAGTTGTTCAGAAAATAAGCAAATCCCATAGCTTCTGAATAAAGTTTCTGTTACTTTCATCTTTCCTGCTTAACTCCAGTATCAAACTATGAACCCTTGGAATCAAGTTTTTACAAGTATTTTGTTGCTTGAGAAAATGGAATGAAGAAACAAATAGCCTATAAAGAAGCCATAATGGTATAATTTTGAAAGCATTAGCTATAACTCATACTGTTAACTTCTGAAGGAACAAAGCATTGATGCTATTTGTTTTCTGTGCAAAGGTAAAGAAATCAATATGACCACATAAATGCTTGATAGCATGAATACTTGAGTCACTATAAATTCTATTAAATCTATTTCCTAAAATGTCAACAATTCATCTCCGCAGAAAAATACAAAACACATTGGAGCCTTAGGAAAGTAAGTACTAAGTTTATATTTGCTGCAAGAATCTCAAAACGTTTAAGGACAATTTTTATTTTGTTTTCTTACGATACTAGCTCTAATTTTAATAAACCTAATGAAAGAATATCTGTATTATTGACTTAGAGCAGTGTTGCTTAGAAAAGTTGCACTAAATGCATCAGCTTTCATTTAAAATTAAGTACTAAACAGAGAGAAAATATACAGTCAAAGATGAAGTTGTAGGTCTGCGTAAGATTAGTCTAAAAATTAATGTCCAATTAGCGAATTGATGAGGATGTGCAAGCACTTTGCAGGTCTCAGCAGTGGCCTGCCAAATAGATGGTAGTATTCATCTCCCTGAAAAAGGAAGAATAACTTAAATTTAGAAAATGGATATGTGTTCTAAGCTGGCTTCTCTTCTTTGCTATTATGATGGATATGCTATCCATTAATTTGTTTTTCATTTTTGCTTTCCACAAAGAAGATTTTATTTTTATTTATTTTATTTTTAAGCTTTAAGTTTTGAATAATAAGCTTCCTTCTCTTAAGAGTTTAAATGTCAATTTGAGAGTTATTCCTGATTTCTGCTGTATTTGTTGAAAGCCAATGAATGTATTGAGTTCACATCTGCCTTACTATGTGCATTTGTCTCTATGACCAAGTGTTTTTTCCTGTTACCCACTCCATGACCACAGGCTATTTCTAGGCTTCTCCAGCTGTTTACTACTCATGCAGAGTTCACTCACCTGGCTCCTTCTCAGTGCAAAAGTTGCAATAAACCAGTCCACAAAGATGTGTTGAAACTCCTTCTGATGATCCCACATGATGCCATTTTATCAATTACTTTCATCTCATGAAATATTTATTCAGATGATAGTGGATATGTAGTTAGAAATCATTATAAGAACACAGCAGGACCCCACAATTTAGTTTTCCTTTAGAAGACTAATGTCATGATGCTTTGTACATTTTTCTGGGATGGAATAATTTTCTCAGTCAGAAGGAGTGTTAGAGGAAAGGTTAAAGATTCTTACTTTGCTTAGATAGATAAATTTTCCCAGGATGGACTTCCAATATTAAAGGTTTTTTTCCTCTATCAGTGCCCTTGCACCTTTCTCTCTTTTTCCAAAATGTCCAAATGAATTAAAAAATTTACCAAAATAGCAACTGGATGTCATAATTTCCTTTTAATATCTACTGCACCTTTTTACTGCAATATTGCAACTTTTGTGGATGGCCTGTGAACCCAAGCTTGAAGTCAAGGCAGATCAAGATACTCCATCCCTACCACTCAGGTCCTTGGGGTACTCACTTTGAAATGAAACTAAAGTAATTTTCAATATGAAATAATTTTATTGTGTGGGTGCATCTGTGCATAAAGTTTACATAGGGCTCTGAGCAGCATATAAAGGCTTGTGAGAGAAATTAGGCTAAGTAAAGCACTCATCATTAATCAGACTTCTAAACAAGCATGAGCGCTAGAGAATGAACACAGCTGCCACTTCATTTATCTTGCTGTCAGAAGGTAACTCTCCTACAGAGAGAAGCTCAGAAGTGGTGGCTTAGGTTCTTTTGTGTCTCTCAGCTTGCAGAGAATATATATGCTCATATATCTTAAATGCACATCTACATTACATACATAAATGTTTTTATATTCAAAAATATGCCATATATAAGCACATTTTTCTACTGCTGTGTGTATACTGATGTTTGTGTTTTCAGCAGTCCTAAACTCTAGTTTGGAGATTAAAAGTGAGCGATATGCCAGTTTATTGCAATATTTATTACTGATTTTTATATAGTCTGAGTTTCTGACTCAATAACAGAAATCTTTTCTACAGTCTCACTGTCGAGTTACCTTCTGTGATAACTTTCATCAGTTCACCCCTCATGGAGATGTGATGTGTAAGCAGCTGATAAGGTAAATCAGAGTATCTTAGCTTCCATTTCAGAGTGAACATGTGATGCTGGAAGGTGATAGGACCTATTTTCTCATTTTCTTTGGGAAAAAAACCCAGAAAAGTGAAGTACAAGTTACTGAAAGTCTCCAAGTGTTATTTTTGTAGTGGCTGTTTGTCAAAGGATGTTTTGAAGACAAACTAACAGACAGCTTGTCATATACTAAGTTTATAGGGCAACAGACAGTTGTTTGGTCTTCCTTAGTCTGACCTTTTGCATGACAGCAATAAATCAGGAGCCTTCCATGTCTCTCGTATTTTCCCAAGCTCTTGGGAAAAGGATGATTGAATAGGAAGAATTAGTGCTGCTGCATAGGATTTAGCATAATGGATAGATCATTAACCTTTTAAGTCTGGTATCCTGGCTTCCAAACTGGCCTACCATGGGTGCTTCAAGGAAGAAAAAATCTCCATACAATAGCAGGGGTGGTTTGTGCAGGCAAGGGGGAAGATTTCTGCTACCAGAGTCATGAGCATGGGTTGCTGTGAAGCCGGGTGGCACTGTAGCCACAGTGGGACAGCACTGTGAGTTACACAGACCTCAGAAACATAGACAGGGACATGACACATGTATGGCTTTCTCCACACAGCACAGCCAGAGCTAGGTACTCACTGTGACAGGCTTATGCTATCCTGTGGTGTCATCTAGACCTATATCGGAGGTACCTGAGATGCCTATAGCAGTGAGTCTGAGGAAATAGAAACTCTGTGTGGGCTGCAAGTAGTCAGGTGGTTTTTTTTGGGGGGCATTTTCATTACTACCTTGCTAAAAGCATCCAAATTAGCTAGTTTCAAGTCAGCCAAGGAGTGGACACATAAACACTGATGCAAGATCTGCACTCATTTTGATGGCAGTTTTTGTTTATGTGAAAGAGTGTGTGCGATTTGCTGCACCTCAGCCAAAAACTTTCAGGAGAAAAATACATCACCACCTAAAAGGACAGAGATATCCATACACAGCACTCTGGTAGCTGATAATATCAGACACTCTGGTACCCTTTCCTTGACTATCCAGGACACCTGCAAGAACAGGTATAAGGACACCTATGTGTTACAGGGAGACCTGAAATCTCTTTTGCAGTGTCAGATGAAGACCAGACAGGATATCCTCAGTACCTAAAATGTAGCTGCTTCCTTGATTTAGGCAACTACATCCTGTTCCAGATGTATAATAGAGTCCTATTAAAGTTGGAATTAAATTTTGAAAATAAAAAAAGTTTCTAATCTCATGTTGGATATTTGGTTTGAAAGAGCCTGCTCAGAGGTACAGTTTCAATTCCATTTGATTTGAAGCTACTTCACAGCATGCGTTGCAACACTTGAAAAAGTATGTCAGAGGACTCATCTTGACAGGGCTTTCCTCGAGAGAAAACAGCTAGATGTAGACAAAACTAGATGGGTGACACAATCAGATCAACCTCAAAAGTACCAGTTAAGCATGTACTTAATTTCTGGTAATTTTGATGAGCCCACACTGAAAACATGCGTTCATAATGCAGTTCAAACTTATAAAATCTATTTTAAAAAAAGTATTTTATGCTCCAGGAGCTATAATTCATGTCTTAACAACACCCCACACTGATCATTATAATGCTTTGTGTGTTGTCTTGCCACCTGCCTAGAGAGAGAAGTTACAGTCCCATTACACTATACTGTTGGTACCATGCTAAAACATAGGAAAATATCTGAGAAGTTTTCAGCTTGATTGATACTGTGGTATTTTCTAAAATAATGGCAAAGATAGCAAGTGTGCCAATTTGAGCTGACTTACACCTCACATTAATAATGCTGTGGAAATCTAATTGTGATATTTTGTACTTCCCCCTCTCTTACGGCATGTTACTCACAAGTGGCAGTAGCACAAGAGTGACAATCTGACTTTAAAGGAACAGAGAAAAGGCATAAACTTGTTTCCAGTCATAGTAACACCTCTTTCTGGCAAATCATATGGGAAAGTGGGGAATTTACAGGTGGACCAAAGTTGAAGTCTGACTGCTAAGGCTGCCTGCTTCAGAGATGACTGAGTATATAGCCAGTTGCTTGGCTGCCTGGGTTGTGTGTGTGTTCAAGAAACTCTCTATAAAACCTCTGAACATATATTAGGTAGAGGTTTCTCTTTTAAAAATGGGCTATTCATGTTTAACCCTGCCCACCGGGTGTTTTACTATTATTGCCTTTATATGGTCCCCTGGGATTGCTGTCATTCCCAGGTGGGTATGCTGCCACTTGCCTGACTAATCTCACCTCAAGAAACCTTCTATTTCTCAAGTCATGTCCTTACTTGTCTGGTTTTCCTGCTGTGCAAAAGTTTTTATTAGTTTTATTAATAGTGTAAAAGTGAATTGTTTAAATATCAGCAAGCATCACAAACATCTGAGTTTCTACCAGTTATCTTCTGTCACTGGCATGTGTACTCACGTACATGTGTAACAGGCTTCACCCTTGGGAAATCAGATTTTCAACTTCTACATTTGTTTTGTGCTCTGCTGATTTTAGCAGATCCGGTGAGGAGTGGGGAGCTAAGCTTGTCCTATAAACAAAAGTGAAAAAAAATCAGAGCATAGAGCTAGCTGCATGGGAAAACTTCATCAGGTCTAAAATTCACAGTTCACCCACAGAGACTTCCTTGCATGGTCAAGGTGTGAGTATCAAGAAACCAGAGGACTTGTCACATTGTTTCTCCACGACTTCACCTTTGAGGAGATGCAGAAGTTCAAGAGGAAAGCAAGGCTTTTTGCTTCTTCAGGTTTCTCTGGAAAGATCATGGATATGGCATCTAATGGCAGCATTTGAAATGCTGACAGAAAGAAAACAAACTTTCGAAAACAAGACAAGTTTGTTTTCCAACAACTTTTCTTGTTTTCAAGCACATGTATTCTTTTGGTAACTCACAAGATGCTCTCATGTAGTCTGTTTTCTTCTTCTGTCTGCTTCCTGCAGAGAGTTGCTGGCCACCACATGGCTGCAAAATTCTGCACTTCTGACAGGACTCCATGGGATAGGGAGACAAATAGGATTCACGCCCTGCAACATTCAGCATTGCAGCATTCAGTATTGTAATACGTAGTTTCCAGGCATCATGCTTAGTGGAATGCACAATCTTCAGTGAAGTGTCTGAATTGCTGGGGAGAAGTCTCTTTCTTATTACCATAATCCTAGACTGGATTTTTTTCTGTGTCTTGCCTCTCTTGTTATAATTTGCACTGTTGGCACATCCTGACTGCTGCTTTCGTGCCTTGCCTTTGCCTTCCTGGCATGCTGGAGAGCCTGGAGGGAGTCTGAAGCTGTCCAAGCATCAAGTTATTCAAGGGTAAAGGTGACAGGTCAGGGCTTTCATCTCATCCCTGTTGTTTGCAGGACCAGGGGTCCATGTATGCTGGAGGGGTGCTGCTGCTCCCTTACAGGTGCAGCCTTTAGGACATTCTGAGAGGAGACTCTTCACTGCTGACAGCTGTGCAGCTCCTTGGGAGGTAAGGATGGGTGTCACCAAAATCAGGCTGCTGGCACTGCGGTGTGTGCCAGGGGCTGCACCAGGCCCTGCTGGGCTTTTCCCAGACAGGAGCAGCCCACTTAGGCAGGGGTTCAGTGCACTCCTCCAGGAGGTGGGCAGTGGCATGTGCAGAATGGGAGGGTGAAATTGGGCCGTGGTAACCAGCATGTTGGCTAGAGTGGCTGTCTCTGCAGTAACATAAAATACAAAAAAATTTACCAGTGCAAGGAAGCACAATGCCATGTGAGCACCAGAAGCAGTGAGTTGTGAAGTAGCTTTTTCCAACTTTCTTGTCGCTGACCAAGGAAGTTGTAAGTATAATAAAGAAATACTGATTTAAATCCTCTCACCACTGGTGTACTTTGAGTGTTTTGCAGATAATGCTTTTTATTTTTCTTGTGAGTGAACTTCAAGCCATTTGGTATTTGTGTCTATATTTATTTTGATAACTAACATTTATGTCGGGACAGAGAGAAGAATTGTACACAAGACAGTGGTAGGGATGTGAACAACATTATGAGGTTTCAGCAGCTAGAGAAAAATAATTCCTTTTACTATAGATATCCTTTATACTACAGATCATAATACCACATATAATTCACTTCCAGAAAACATTTCCTCAGTAGGCACAACAGGCATTTCCTGCACATTTTCTGTGGACTATAGGGTTTTTTTACAGGAGTCACAGCTCTTCTTTAGTTGTATAATTCTCTGTGCCTGAGGAGCCAAGGACTGTGCAAGGTAACAGGGAATAACAAAACTAATTTCACCTCAACATAAAGTTCAGCACAGTCAAAAGTGCTGCTGCTTCATTCAACTGCCTTTGTACATAATAGTGTCATTAACAGGAATCTGTTTTTAAATTACAACAGGGGTAAAAAGTCAAAAGTCAAGGCATAGCAGTGCTTAGCACATTTCAAGCTGTAGGTTGAGTGTCTACATTTTTCCTGGCCTGAGAAGTAAATGAATTGACATTTTATTCTGAGACACAGAACACACTTTTTTGGGGGAAAAAAAAAGTGAAAAATCTTGCTGCTTTTTTTCCCAATAATATAGAATATAATCACAGAATATTATGAGTTGAGAGGGACCCACAAGGATCATCAAGTCTAACTCTCAAGTGAATGGCCCATACTGGGATCAAAAACACAACCTCGGCATTATTGGCAGCATGTTCTAACCAACTAAGCTAATTTTGGTGTTTTCTTTCTAGGAGCAAAAAAGAAAAAAAAAAAAAAAAAAAAAAGGCTTTAGTCATTTTAGGGCTGACTCTAGGGCTGACTTTCTGTTGCTGAGCCAGCTGTTCTGTAACTTCCTGCATCTTTTGAAGCACAGCTTGCCAGAATGGATATTTCCTAACTTGGCTCTTACAGTCTGACCTTTAACCACTGAACCTGTTGACTGTGATATAAACTCTGCCATTATCTTTATTGCAAAGGAAGACTTATATTCAAATTTGGCATTCATGTATTACTTTGACAATTATTTTTGTGTGATAGGCAGCAATCACAGCAGTCTAGTATTTGAGGTCCTGAAATCATAGAGAACAAAATCCAGTTTTACAAACTGGATTAGTGCCCTTCCCTGTTTCACATGGATGCTACAAACATAAGTACATGAAAGTATTTAAGGCACTCTGAAAGTAGGGGTATTTAGAAGATTAACTCCCACTGAAGTCAATCATTTTTTAATGATGGCCTTGACTGTGGTCTTCATGGTCCTGCAAAGATGCTCAGTGTTTCAGACATTTTTCATGGCCCAGAAAGAAGGTGCACCAAGTAACTCTGCCTAAGTCCTTCAGCTGGTGATCTGATGGCATGGTGGAACCACGGGTGGTCAGCCTTGCTTCATGTCACACTTTATCTCCCTATCACAACTATTCACTGAGAGTTGTAGCTTTCTGGCACTAAGACTGATTCTTGTGACTCCATAGATGGAAAGGCTTTATAATTCCATGCTTGAGGAGCTTATTTGTGGGAAACAGTAGTTAATAAGCGACAAATTTAAGAGAGTTTCTTTGTAGTTGTACCAAGAGGGGGAATTGTGGGAAATAGTAAAGGTAAGAAGACTGTCAGGAAGCTGTGAAAGCAGGCCTTAGAAACAGAAAAGAGCAGAGATGTTAGAGCTACCTGCAGCTACAAAGTCTGAAAGTGGAAAAGTTACACTAGTACAGCAAGCAAGGACATGAAACAATAGTTTGAATTTTAGGCTTGGCTAAGATAGACCTTATGACTGCAGAAAAATATGCTTAGCAAGATAGTAGAAGGCTTTAAGCTTAATAATGAAGTATTGTGTTTTGTTAATAAAAAGCACACAAGCAAGCATTGTGTGAAGCAGGTGTACCTGTACTTTTAGTGATTGGCTAGAACAATTGTCTGTAAGCTTCAGCAGTATGCTACTGACTAGAAAGTTTTCAAAATGCTCTGTAACAAAGAAATCTTTGGCTGCTGTTGGCAAGACGTGAGCTGTTGCCATCTTTCAATTGTCTCAACCATGTAATGAGGCTGATTCTGCAATAAAGCTCAAGGAAGGTAACCCAGTAGTCCCATCCTGTTCGTGAAAAACTACCAACACACTTATTCTGTTAATTATTTTCTCTGCATACCCTTTATCCTCTGAAAATATCATGTCTCAGGACACAGCTTGTGCCTATTTTTTTTCCCAAATCAGTGATATGGGAAAGATTATTCAACTGAATCATTCAGGGATTTTTGTTTTGTTTTGTTTTGGTTTGGTTTTGTTTTGTTTTGTTTTGTTTTGTTTGTTTGTTTTTTTTTGTTTGTTTGTTTTTTTGTTGTTTTTTTTTTTTTTTTTTTTTTTTTTTTTTTTGTTTTTTCTTGTTTTAACAGAGAGCTTTCCAACTGGCTGAAAGCTCAGAGGTTGGAGGCCTCCAAATGCATATCTTCAGCTGTGTGGGATGAGGGTTTCCAGCTCTGGATTCAGACAGCGAAGCAATCTGCTCTGCATCTCTCCATGCTGAGATGTGGAAATGACTTCACTGTTGCACATACTGCGGTTGGAAACATTGGAAGGATCCAGTGATGACGTCTTGCTCATATATTTTCTCAGTTTCCTTGTCCCTGTCCTCAGTGTGGGGCTGAGGAACCCATGACTTCTCTCTGCTCCTCAAGCAGAGGAAAGAGCACAGAACAGCAGCTGATGGCCACAGCTGTGATTAAGGCATTGCATTACTCCTGTTTTGCCACAACATGTCAGTATAATCCCATATATGGTTCAGCCACACTTCTTTTTATAGTTCCTTGGTTTATTTAGAAAACATTGCCTTGGGATTTGGGGTTTATCTGTTTTATTTTCAGCTTTAATTTGTTTTCCAATCTGTGAAGTAACAGCTGCATGCATTGAGTAGAAATGTACCTCTTCTGAGAAAAGTAATGCAGACTTGTTTCAGGAATAAATCCCTCTTTTTTATACTTTTCTTTTAAAAAGGAGAGTTTTGAAGGCTCAGTTCTGAAATGTACTTTTCCAGGACTGGCTCCTGCCAAGCTAGGTACACTTATCAATGAAAAATTAAATTACACCCTATGACTGTGGTTTGATTTTTTTTTTTTTTTTTTTTTTTTTTTTTTTTTTTTTTTTTTTTTTTTTTTTTTTACTTGAAGTTTTTAAATTGGGATTTTCTTTACAAAGTAATTCTGATTTTTCTATGGTAGTAGAATATTCACATCTGGTGTTCACATCATGCCGACCATGGCTAAAACGCTGTCCTTAATTAAGTGAACAGGTGACCTGTATCATTGTGTGAAGTTAGTCTTTGAACTGTGAAAGGTGGCTCTGATTTTGGCACAGCCTGTAGCAAGCAGGGAGTTTGTCCCTACTTCTGCTTCACAGCCTCTCGAAATAACTGTGATACCACCCCAGACTTATGGTCATCCACACCCATTATGTCCAGTACCACTCACCAGTACCTGCTCAGTTCTTCCCTAAAATCATTAGTAATTTGCTTTGTGATTAAATACACAGCCTCCTGAGTCATGACAGTAAATGCAAAATGACCAAGAGGGAAGAGTAAACCTCTCATTCTTTTCTCCTACTTTGCCACGAAGAAACTGAAAATAGTTTGGGGGAATTCTGTCTTCTCCAAATCCCAAGGATGCCCTAGGACTTGAACCCACTGGAACAGCTGTCTTTCTCTTGTTGAGTTTGTTAATGCTGTTCTCCAGCTAACTGCTTTAAACTGCTTTAAGGCTGGAAGGACATAATCTGCAAAGGTCTAGGAAGTGCCTCAAAACTTGCTTCTACTTAAGGAATATTACATTAATACAGTATGATTAATAATATAAGCAGCTAGTTTCTCTGTTCTGTTGTGCCTGCTTGCAGGTTGCTATCTGCATAACGCGGGTGTAATGTCTTCTGGTGTCCTCTTTTGGCCTGTTGTTCGTGTCACTTCAGCTTGCTCAAGTCTTGAAATTCATTAGTAATACTAGCACTGGTGTTTGGATTTAAACATTAAACAGATGTTTTTAATCTGGACTGTTCGTGGGAACAGACTGTTTGTGCAGAACCGTGTTCTGCACTGTTCACCAGCTGAAATGAAGTGCAGAGTGGGAGTTAATACTCAGCTTGCTGCACGTAAACCTCAGTGAGCTCTTTGGACCCTCATGATTACACAGCAGAAGTTTCTTGAGTGTTGTTTTTTTCTTTTCTAACCAGTGCAGCAAGGAAACAAGATGTAGTGAAGTGTAACTTGTGAAACTTGGACATTGTGAGCAGGAGCAGAGCCCCTGGAGCAGGGGAGAGGCCTGATCCAAGGCAAGGGAGACTCTTTGCTCTCTTGTCAGTGTAATGCTGGTCTGTCAGTCTCTGTTGGTGAAATCACAGGGCTTTTTGTCATTAACAGGAAGCTGAGGGTGACTGGAACAACCTCAGCTCCTGAAGTAAGGCTGACGAGTGTGCAGAGCAATGTCTTCTCTTTGCCTCCTGCCTCAGATTACCTGGGTATGCTGAATTCCAGGCAGGATTGTTGAATATTATATACTGAACTATACTGCCTCCAGAGAAATAGCACCTCACTAAAAGCATTCCCAAAGGTCACTGATTGCAGTATGAGCTCTGACTGGATGTGTTAGATAAAGATTGATCAGAGCTGTCAAGGACAATTTTCATTCCTGTCCTAGTCCAGGAAATTTAGACATGTCATTGGAAATCTCACAGCCTGGAAAATTAAGGACACAAGGGGCTTTTTCCCACAGAGAAGAGAATCTTATTTTATTTTTTCACTCAAAAACCAAAATGCTATGAATGATATTTTTATAAGTGGTATTTTTTCCTCTCAGCAAAATTCCAGTTTTTCATTAGAAGCATTTTTCTGGAAGTGTTTTGGTTGATACTCTCCACATGCAGGGCAGAGGCTTATAGAAAATCATCTGAAGCTTCTATGCTATTCAGTTTGCCCTCCCCTGTTTGGCTTATTTCCCCACCTTACACCATAACGTAACTGGCTATCCTTGGACCTTGAGAGGTCATGTGTCTTGGCACAGGTCACCAGGTGTTGGTTGCATGTGCATGGCTCTTCATGTGGTGCATGGCTCTTCTGTTTGGTCAGATTGATGGCTTCACTCTGAAATGTTACTTTTCCTACTTTATGTGGAAGTAGCAAAATATTTTTTGTTGTAATGGTCGGTCATGGTAAAAACATGAACAACATAATGTTCCTTTGGATAACTGATGGTAACTTGGGTTGATTTTTCAGCTGTCTTTAATATACAGCAGGTATAAAAATTAGGGAAAATACCTTTTCCCAGTCCTAATGGGCTTTCCTCCAATGCTTGACAAATACTGTGTTTGCACACACTGAAAGGATCACACAGCTGCAGTAGCTCTTGCTTGTTTGTGCCTTGTTTGGTTCTTTTTTGAGGTCCATAGCACAGCTTGCAGAGCAAGGAGGTGTATGACTGGAACATTCAGAATAACTGATTTCACTACGTCTCCCAGATGAAATTCCTAGCTCTGGGCATGTCCTGCTCAGCTCTTCCCATTGCTTGTGCTTGACTCCAGCCTTTTGTGTTTTAACATCTTAGACACTTGAAGTGCATTGCACTTTATATCACTGTGTTTCCTGTTATTTCAGGGAATCTGTCTTTTTGTGGCAAACACCAGCAAGGAGCAAATTGGCAAGAAATAATGTCCTTGTGTGCTCAGGGACAGCATAATGATACATCTTGTGCAGCTGAGAGGATTTTAGTATTTATTTAATAAGTTTCTGCACTTTCAGCATAGATTTTCATGGTACTTATGAATGGAGAAACATTTCATTGAGTGAAAGAATCAGTTTCAAGAAAGTATTCAGAATGAATGTGATATCAAGAAGTACCAAACTGAAATATCAGTCAGTTTCTGAAGTCTCTTCATGTTCATTTTCCAGACTTTCACTCATCCTACTCCATTCCCGTAAGATTGTTCAAATTTAAAAGTGATCATTCAAAGGCAAAGAGAAGGTCCTTGGCACTAGACAGGCTACTGTGCCCAAAATACCCTGCAACTCCAGTATACATATCAGCATTATCTCATTATCATTTCATCCCCATAACCAGGTTTTCTCCTCAGATTTGTTAATGTAACCCCACAAATCAAATACACATGACTTCAGGGTCCAACTTATACCTGGTAAACTTCCCATTAGTACATTACAGAAGTATTTCAGTGACTGGAGTAGAGCTTCAGTCACCCAAGCACAGATGTTGTGTGCATGACTTCAGCTGCCACCCCCAGGACATGAAGACCTCAAGCAGATCCCCCACTGTATCTGCCAACCATGCATGAATTTCTCTCTTTGGCTTTAGAAATCTTCTCTGTAATGGCTCTTCTCCCTCTAAGGTTGCTGCTGAAATAGCTGAAATGGTCTCTCTGATCAGAACATATCTGTGTCCTAATAGGTATATCTTCTCCGTGACTGTGCACACATGAAAGTGTTTTGCTCCATAGAAGTATGGGTGTCCTTTTTAAAGGCAGAAACTGCTTAATGTTTGTGTTGTTCATCAATTTACTTTGTTCCTATTTTGTATGCTTATTGAAATACACATTTCTGCTCTAATTCTGCTCTTTCCAGCCCCTGTCTATGTGCACTTTGTCTTCTTTCCTTTTCTTACTTTTCCAGCAGTTTCTTCTCCAGGTGTGTGTCTCTGAGTCTCATTCCATTCAGGACATGATTTCACAGACCCTCTGGAAGTGTTTAAGTTTGATTTAACACAGACAATGCTATTTTTTACCTTTTTGCTGATAGCTTTTAGGAGCTTTATTCTTCCAAATATTAAGAAGTTAGCCTAGAAATAAGACCTTAGCCCTATAACAATCATGATCTTGTCACCTATTCAACAAACCCAGTGTCACCTAACAAGCAATGTTAAAAAAATAGTCCTCTGTTGCAAAAAATGAAAAACAAGAGCTTTCTTGGAAATTTGTAAGATTTGTGATTTCTTACACCCAAAAAAAGGAAAAAAAAAAAAGTATTAGAAAGGCATTGCTTGAAATAAATAAATTAAATTAATAACAATTTTCCTGATGCTCTTTTGTGGATATAACAATTAGCACAATGGCTCTTCATTGTCATCCTGTTCCTATGTTTAAAAGTAAAAACATTTCTGAAGAATCTGGTCCTCAGTGTGATACTCCTGGGCTGCATTTTTTCATTATTAAGGATATTTAGGCAACTCAGCATCAGGGCCCCAGTGCCTTAGAAAAGAGCAAAATGTTTAAAAAGTTAAAACTGTCTTCAGTATTTACCTCATATCATGCAACTTTTTCAGGTATTTCTTTCTTTCTAAGCATCGGGGCTCAAGGTTCCTATTTTTCCCCATCCCAAGCCAAAATTCTGGTAGCAATGACTCCTTTAGCGGGGTTTTCAGTGGAATAAACACATAACACAATAAAACAACCGGTGACTTCAGAATTTGGGGAATTACATTTAAAAGGGTTTTTTTTTTTTTCCCTTTGGAAACCTTTTACAAAAGATTCTGAAAACAAGTTGCAAAGGCGACTGTAATTTTCCTGATCATGAGCATCAGTGTCATTTCTTTCCCTTCCCTTCTCTGCAGAAAGTACCCTTGTTTTGTGTCCTGTGTCCTTTGCCACAAACTACTACTCAAGAGCTTGTGATTTCTCCTTTTTTCTTTTTTTTTTTTTTAAGACAGGTTTTACAGATTAGTATCTTTGATCCTTGTAGCAAACATTGGAATCCAGAGAAAACCCCACTATTTATGATTAATTCCCTGCAGTGTGGAACACTTGCTAATGTCTAACAGCTATGTTGCAAAAGCCAAATGTCATTTCACAACAGAGCCCCACCCTGGGCCACAAAGTGGTTCTTAGCTGAGATCAAGCTGTGCAAGTGTGTAAACCCCAGGTTCACATCTGATTAAAGCAGATACATGGGAGGTGTGAACAGGACTGGCCAGATGCTGCATCATATGATAAACACCAAGGACTGTGGCATCCTATAAAACTGGGCATTTATGTGGTACAGCTGGCTATGCATAATCTTCTCCTAATTTATAAGACTGGAGCATCTGGTTCATTGCTGTTGCTCTATCAGCTTTTCTGGAGGCCTGTTCTTGAATTTCTGGTAGCTAAATATTGCTCTTCTGAGTGCCAGTAGAATGAGAAATTAAATCCATTTATAGTAGGAGATAAGCTCTTATTCTTTCTGGCAGATCAGATATATTCAAGCAAAGTCATGAAAGACAGAAGGGTAGGCCCTTGTGGGATAGGTTCCACTTCACAACAAAATCCACAACTGCAAACACTAAAAGAATAATATCTATTTCTCACTGGCAGGACCCTCAGCCATGACAGAGGCTCAGCCAGATGAGGCCATTGTGACAGGCTGTGGCCATCACTGCAGACATCCCTCAGCAATGTGGCAGCTGAGAGTCCACAGAATTGATCTCAAGTCCTGCTTTTGTTACTTGATCTTTCCCTCTCAGTGCCATGGCCCTAGAAGTCAGCATTTCTCTCTTTCCTGAAACAGAAGCTGGCACTTGGCACTTGGTTAGAAAATACCTGCTGTGTAAGTGACTAAAAAAACAAGAGACGAGTGATCTCAGCTGGGTCTTGAAAACTTTTTGCAAGAAGGAGCCAAGCCAACAATGTGAAAGCATCCTGAACTGAATGGTATGCACATGCCCTGTGCAGCTCTGTGCCAGCCTGGGCAGTTCTAGAGGTGTGGACCCACAGCAGATGGATTGCTTGTGCCCATGAGGAGAAAGAGAAAGGAGGGCTAGAACTCACTCCTCCATGTATTTCCAAACTGACTTGTCAGCAGGAAAGTCCCAGGTACACTTAAGAGAATTCTTTCTCCATTCCACCCTTGTGGAGTTGTAAATAGCAGTGCAGCATGCAGTCTATGGCACAATAAGTTGTTTAAGTTACAGCATTACCAACTCTATCTAGAAGCTGTGAGTGCAGATCACTCAGCCTTTTGGGAGAAAAAAATACAGCAGCAATCATTCTACCAAACTCTTCCCCAGTAAAATTACATGTCAGAACAGCCCTGACAGAAAATTTGCATTTCAAATGGAAAGGGAAAATTTGCTTTTGCAGAACATCATGGGGTTGGCAGTAATAAATCATGGTACTGTCAGAATGGAAGTGGGTTCCTGCAACTCTTGCACTGCTTTCTGTAAGCCTGTGTTGTTGCTGAGGAAGTGAAATCTGGTTAGCCCACAACTTAGCACACAACTGTGCAAGACTTCTTCAGATCTTTTATTGCTTTTCCCAGCATACATGCTGCACATTTTTCATAATTTTATCAAATTGAAAAAAATTTCAGATTTCAAATGTCTTCATAGACCCATAGCATGGCAGCTGCTATATTTCTAGCTAGGTCTGAATGCTTCAGGTACTCCTATGGCTCTGGCTCTGCCTCTTTGCCGCTTCTTTTCTCTCTCTCTCTTTTTTTTTTTTTTTTTTTTTTTTTTTTTTTTTTTTTTTTTACTGTTCTCTATAAAACAGTTTTATCCTCTGCATCTGACATAGGTACAGTATCTGGGATTGTCAGAATCTGTTCTCTGATAAAGCTTTATCTTTGTGTAATGATGGCAACATGAGCTGTCCTAAGGAAATTACTACAGATACTGTTTTCAGGCTGTGATAACCCACTGCTGAAATACAAGATAGACTATTTCTTAATTGTTTACCTGGACAGTTTTTCTGGCCAGTGCAAGACAGGCAGCAGGATCTCATACTTGTCTTAGCACTAGGTATTGCACAGAGATTTAAAGACCTGCTTCTCAAAAAATTCTTACCTAAATAAAGAAACTGAAGAAACTGTGGGGTGTGAGTGGGCAAAGAAACGGGAAGAATTGAGAAAGGAGGAAAAAGGGAAATGTGGTGAAAGAAACCTGGTCTTATGGACTAGATGTTTGGATATGGCTGGATGTCTGCAAACCTAGTTGTTCAAATATATCATGTATTATAATCAGGTGGTGGAAATATTTATTATGTAATGACCTCTTTCGTTCTGTTAAAGGCAAGACTGACCAGCATTAACTCCCTTAAACACAGCCTCTTCCCAAATGCCTACTGCCAGCATCCTGAAGCAGCTCTCAGCTCTGAGGCCTCCAGGGGAGGTGCTAGTGACAGACCATGAAAAATGCTTTGGATTTGGCTTCAGAGAACTCAATGTCTATTACTTAAACTAAATTGATCCACTTTTGTGTACATGAATTAATGGAAAAGTGGTAGCTGGGACCTCCATTTTTCCCAGGTCTTTCTTTGCCCTTTTGTTTCTGGGCCTCACCTTCTCTGATTTAATCTGCAATTACAGAACATAGTCAAGTACTAAGAGTCTCATTACTTACAGACCTTGCAGATCTGCAAAAGCTATTTCACCCTTCCCTCCTGGAATGGCTTAGTGAGTCGCTACCCAGACCTTGCCCAAGCAATTTTTTCCCTTGTATGATTAAGGGCTAAAATCATTAGAAATCACAAGTAATGGTCAGCATTCAGTCACCATTTACTGTGAAATGGCTAAAATAGAGGTCACAGAATCACAGAATTCTTAGGCATGAAAGGGACCTCTGGGAATCATTCAGTGCATCCCCCCTGCCCAGGCAGGGCTACCTAGAAGTGACACAAGAATGTGCCCAGGTGGGTTAGAATGTTTCCACAGAGGAAAACCCCATGACCTCCCTGGGCAGCCTCTTTCAGAGCTCTGCCACCCTCAATGAAAGGAAGTTTTCTCTTATGTTGAGGTGAAAGTTCCTGTGTTTTAGCCTATGGCCATTGCTCCTCATCCTGTCACTGGGCCCCACTGAAAACAGTCTGGTACCATCCTCTTGGCACCCACCTTTGAGATATTTACATGCATTAATCATATCCCTTCTGTTTTCTCTCCTGTAGACTAACAGACTCAACTCCCTCAGATGCTTCCTGCAAAAGAGATGCTCCAGAGCCCTCATCATCTTTTTGGTTCCCCACTGGCCCTCTCCTGTCACATCTTGTCTTTCTTGTACTGAGGAGCCCAGAAGTGGACACAGCACTCCAGATGTGGCCTCACCAGGACTGAGTAGAGGGTCAGGACCATCTCCCTTGACCTGCTGGCCACACTCTTCCCAATGCACCCCAGGATACACTGGCCTTCCTGGCCACAGGGCAGTGCTAGCTCATGGTCATCCACCAAGACTCCCAGGTTCTTCTCTGCCAATCTGCTCCCCAGCAGGTCAGTCCCCAGCCTGTGCTTGTTGAATCTCATTAAGTTTCTCTCCACCCAATTTCCCAGCCTATCAAGGTCCCCCTGAATGACAGCACAGCCTTATGGTTTATCAGCTACTCCCCACAGCTCTGTTTCATCAGCAAACTTGCCGAGGGTCTCTTTCCTTTAACTGTCTTTCACTGAATGGAAGAGAGGATCTTTCCTGTTTTAGTTTACATTCATTCCTGGCTAATCACATACTGGTTTCACTGTGAGAAATATTATGCTGGCGGTCCTACGAAGACACTGTGAGCACGGAATTACTCCTGCATTGCACATTTCTTATTTTAAAGGAAGGACACTTTTTCTATTTTCTGTTGAAATCATTGTAGAAAACATAAAATATCTGAAACTTCTATTTTATAGAATTTTATGGTATTTTAATTTCAAGACCTAAAATACAAAACCCCTAAAAGCAATCTTAAGGATATTTCCACAAAGACTTTTTTCATGGTTTTATTTTTATATTACAAGTCTGTTACCTTTGAAAATGCAAATATATACCATCATAAATTGTAATACAGGACATACAAAGGCTTCATGACCTTCATGTAGCATAAAAAGATTGTGATCAAATAATCAAATAATTTAATGCAGCAAAGGTTAGTTTAAAAAGTATCCAAGTATGTATTCCAGACATAGACAGCAGATATTGATTTACAGCTGGACTTGTGATGGAAGGCACCTTCTGCCTTTATCCCTGTAATGGGGAAGAAAAAAAAGAATTGCTGCTAGCATATGCATTTAAGATGGGTGGTATTAAGATGAACTGACATTCAACACATGTCATTCACCTGCATTTGTCCTGTCCCTCTGCAAGTTGTTTGTAAGTTCAGCTCTAACCTGAGTTTTCAGCTCTTTACAATACAGGGCAAGCAAGGAAAAAATGCAGGAAAGTCCCCTAGAAAGTGACTCCTCCTTAGCCTAAATCCACCAACAAAAACTCAAGAGACACCAATGATATGTATCATATTATGAAGCAGAAGAAAGGAAAACTTCTATGGTTTTAGGGTACAGAACTAAGAACAGAAGCCCAGTTTAAAACTGATGATTTTCCAGTTTTCGTCTTTTACCCTAAATCTGAGCTTGCTAACGCCAATTCCAATGAAGTCAAGTCTTTGTACTCTCTGTGCTTTTGCACCTGCAAGGCAGGGTTGCTAGCAAATCTTTTGGCTAGGCATATGATATGTGACAATAGATTAGTGATTGATGTAAGTAAAACCCCAGATTTTTCAGATCAGCTATTGGAGATAATTCTTGCATTTTGTCTCATGGGAACTCATGACATTTGATAACTGATTTATTTTTTAAAACACTACACTGAAGAGTGTCCATGAAAAGGGTACAGACTTAATTAATCCATCAGATCAATTTCTGAGCAGAAAAGGCTGGCAGAGCTTGCATGAGAATTACATGTTAATAAAGTTGGAGGTTACTCATTTTTCTAGTTAATTATTACTTGATAGAAAAGCATTTATGAAAGCCATGCTATGTATAACTATTTAACTATACTATGTACAACTGTTTAAAGAAAGGGAAGAAGCAGATATTTCTGAGGACAGTGCCAACATGCAAATAATCTATTCCATTCCTCTAATCATCTTGGCCTTATTCTTACCTGGCGTGCATCTGAGATTATGTAAGTATTCCGGCTAATATTATCATGTGGGATGGCAGTTTCTATGACACACTTTTTTCCCTACTTTTGGAGAGTATCTGCCTTTGGTGAGGGGATAGATCTTGACTTCCAGAGTCATCTCCAGTTTCAGTGACTTACCTGTCTCAGTGGTGCCAGCCCTGTCACTGCAGCACGGTACATTGCCTGCTGCTGTAGGCACTGCTGTGGTCCAGCATTGGCACGTACATTTTAGCCACGATGCAGTAGCTGACTCCAGGCCTCAAATCTTCTATTTTAATAACCTTGTCTTTCCCTTCATACACCAGGACCCTGTGTTGCTTCATACAGCATGGAGAAAGAAGAGCCAGTCAAGCACATTTCCCTAGCAAGTGTGTCTGTGAGTAAAGTTTGATGAGAGCAGAGGATGCAGAACAGCATATGGACTTACACAATCTCAACAGCATTAATAACTTACTTATGCTTTTTAAAGAAAATTCCCTTCCCCCCCAAATTCTTCTCCTGTCCCAATTTTTTAAACTAGGTCATAGATTATGAAGTATTAAGTTGATGGAAAATAATACAGGGAGGAATTACAACTCAATTCAATCAAATTCAATTCCTGAAAAATAAGCCTACTTTGTTTTCAAACACTTGTACAGTCATTGCTGCTCTCACAATCCCAGAAGACTGTTTCAACAGCAAAACAGGTATGGTGTGCCTGCACTTTCCTGGCTATTCAATGGTAAAGGGTTCATATCTGAATATACTCTTACCTCATCTAGCAAGTTGTTAATTATGAAGACTTGAAACAGCAGATCATAATAATTTGTCATTGGTATTTTGCTGCCTCTCTTCCTTCTATAAGGAGAATGTGGAGCCTGGAGCTTTACTGTTATGGATTTGTTGCTATGAACCACAGTTACCATTGGAGGTCCTATCATAGCTATGGAAAAAAAAAAACAAAGCTATAAACACAGTTATCGTTTATGAATAATATTTCCTAGAATGCAATTTGAATCTATTCAAAAATTTCATATTACCAACAATATATTATGCTGTATTTACTCCTTAAGTGACACTTTGTAAATTCCTACTTCTTGGTGTTTATTGGGTTTGGTTATTGTTATTTTGGAGGTGGCATTTCCTGTGTTTGTAAATCTATCTTTGAGCCAAAAGTTTTGAAATCCCTTAGAGCTGATGTTGCTAAGTGCTGACTGATCAAGCAAAATTCCAAAATTGCCCTAATTTTCTTTTTCCCTTGTATTTGTCTTTATGCTTTCTGCACAGAACATCCATTTAAACTATTTCAGCTGTGCCAAGGATGCAGTTTACATCATCACTTTCAAATATTTTGCAATCAGCTTGGTTAAACACAGCTAAGGCTTGAAGCCAGTGCCTGCATACATGTGTGTGCAGCACCAGGAATGTGGGGACATGGGCAGCAGCTGCCACACGAATCTCTCCAGGAGGAGGAAGTGGCACAAGGCAAGGTGTTCTGGTTCTGGTTTTGCTGCAAGGTACTTTATGTCAAAGCTTGTGGTTTCATCTGTGCAGGAGGCTCAAGGTGGTTTGCACTTCGGGGCTGTGAAGTGACCCACACTGACAATTTGATTTTGCATTGGCCAGTGAGGGGAAAACTAGTTAATTCATGGTGAACTTACTGGTAGGTAGATTGCTACTGTTCAGCGTTTGGGCAGTCCTCCATTTCTAACATACTGTGGCACTATAATGGCAGTGCTAACCAAAAGCTTTGCACATGTCCTTTCTATGTCCTTTCCTGCAGTCAGGATAACACATAAATGTGAGAAGGATGGTGGCCACACACCACACAGCTCTGTTCTCTCTTCTCCCCACAAAGAAAAAATGCTTCCTTTTTTATTGTCTTGAGTCCTATCCTCCAGCAGCTCCAAAAATGCCTGAAAATGATTTGTGTATTTCCATGCCCAGAGGAAGAGGTTGAACTAAACGGATCTTTTGATCTCCTGATTACTGATAAATGGCTATTTAGCCATAATCACTTGGCTTTCAAGTGTGTGGAGAATTACTGTGGCATAACACTTCACCTGAGAGCTATTGACTCACTTCTTTACAAACAGCTTTGTGGCTAGAAAAGCCACAAAAGCCGTGGCTTTTGAAAGAAAAGCCGTGGTTTGCAAGTTGTGAGCAGAAATGTTGCTTTCCATGCCATGGAAGATCAAATTCCTTCTGGAGGGACATGTATGTTTGCACTTACTTTCTCTCCAAGGAGTGAATCTGCAGCTGAGGCTCCAGTTGGAGTAGACACCAGCCAGGGCTGCTCTCACTCTGCTGTAGTAAGGCTCCTGGATATCAGAGGTCTCATGTGTTAGGTCACAGACATGGCTTGAAATCCCCCAGCACTCGTCTTTGTTTTGCCACGTGCTCTGCCCATACCTATGGAGAAAGAGGAGGAAGGATGTAAACTTCAGGGATCACTGCCTATGTCCATGCAGATTCTCAGCCATCTGTTTTACTCTCTTGGCACTGACAAGCATCTTGCCATGGAAATTAATTGCCTTCAATTTGATAACAGGGAAGGTTGATTTCATGGGTGTTTGGGAGCTACAGGTTTCTGTCTTTTCTGAAAGAAATCTAAAGCAGAGACATGGGTCAACAGCCCTGTCGGAAGCCACCTCTTAGCTGCCCCATGGGACAGGTGGGCAAGCTTCGGCTTAGCCAGTGTGTTCACTGCTGGGCAGAATGCTGGATTTCACCAAACCGTTTCCCAAGGGCAATAATGATTTCAGGCACTCACCAGTGTGCCAGGGATAGGAGCAGACCCTGGAGACCAGCCCCTAATGTTACCTCAATCTTTCCATGCAAGGCACCCTGAGGCAGTGCTGTGGGCAAGGTAGGCCACTGAAATACCTTTAATGTTCTATTATAGAATAACTTGACCTACCTAGACCTGCTTGAAGCAGGTGGCTGGACCAAGTGACTTTCAGAGGTCCCCTGCAAACTACATTTTGCTTCAAACCCTTGGTCAATGAGGGTGCAGAGCATAGTACTGGAGGTGGTTACTCCTTGCCTGCCTCATGCTGCTTGACTGCACCTCATGGGATTGGTAAGTGCAGAAACAGCTGCGAGTTGGCAGTCAAGGAGGATGTGGCTGTTCCCCAGGAATGAGAACATCTTGTCACCTGAGAAATCATTTTAGCCCCAGAAGGGCTAAGCCCCAGCACAGTGGGAGGCCCCAGTACTTACACTTTGTACTGCACAAAGTAGAGCGCATCTCTCGCCTCTCTGGCCCACCCAGGCTGCCAATGCAAAGTGGTGTTGAAATTTAACGAATGGAACTCTACCTTCTGTGGCTTAATCGAATCTTGAAGGTCTTGGTTTTCCAAAACTAAAAGTGCTGCAGATAAGAAGGAATGATAACATAACGTGTTTATCACAGGCACACTCCTCCATACTGGAATCAGAGGGTATTGCTACAGACCATTTCGTTTCATGACTAGCAGACCACAGGGAAGTTAAATCTCCTGGATCTCACATTCAAAGCTTTCCAAGTCATGAAGTCAAGCAGTTACAGAAGAACTACTTTTACATAGTTACATTTAGAACTATGAAAGGAATACTTTTATGTGGTCTGAGTGTTTGAGGTGGGATTTTTTGCTGTTTGTTTTAGGTTTGTTTGTTCGTTGTTATTTTGGGTTTGGTTTTTTTGGGGTTTGGGTTTTTTTTTTGTTTTTTTTTTGTTTTGTTTTGTTTTGTTTTGTTTTGTTTGTTTTTTTGTTGGTTTATTGGTATATTTTTTCTTAGTGACTTTGCTGCTGTGAAAGATGCCTCATGCACATCCCTGGAAACAAACCCTTCACATCTGTTCACAGAGTCTGCAGTGGGCATCCCCATCAATACTTAAAAGTCAAGTGCTCTTTCCCTCTTTACTCCACAACTCAGCTTTAACCTGAAGAAATTATAGCTCTTAAAACTGTTGCCACAGTCATGTTTACCAGCTCCTGCCTAATAAACAACCACCTGAAATTCACTTCTTTTCCTGTCTGTACCACTGGAAAAGCTGTCCGACAGTTTTCAAGACCATCTCTTTTCAAACTGAATCTTTTCAAAGATTCAGTTAACAACCTCTGAGCCATTCAAACCCTAATATTTTTGTGGGTTTTGCAACCCAGATGACAGCAGCTTTTATCCTGGCATAGAACAGAATCAGATAAGACTTGTACTGGCTGCTGAAACTGGTAATACAGCCATGAAGAAATCTAATGGGCAACACATTCATTTTATCTGCATTTCAGAACCTGGAAAGATAAAATAACAAACTAATTTGAAAGTGACTTGCTTTTGAAACCCACCAAAGGATACAGAGATTTCTTGACTCATCCAAAAATTCAATAACAAGCCCTGTCCTCCTACACCCCCCCCCACCTTCCCTTCCCATACAGGAAAAGAGCAAAAAGCCCTTACTTACAAGTTGTCTCATGCTGAAGCAGATGCATCAGTAAGCAGAGGAAGGAAAGCATGATCCTCCTCATGCTTAAGAGAGCAGCTCCATGACTGAAAAGCACCTCTCTTCCTCTTGGGCATGTCCTATGAGGAAGTAATTGTTAAGCACTCCAGAGTTCCCCTTATTTTCAGTGGTTTCCAAATTCCCCGGTTTGGCTTTGGTTTAATTTAACTGCAAAACATATGAGTAGCTCTAAATTAAACATGAGCAATCATTCTTTCTTGGCAGCTGTGGTCATGCAGAGTTTGGAAGTAATTATGAACCAAGCCATTATGAAAAATGTCCTTTTTTAAAAACACTAATTCCCAGATGATGTCTGCCAATATTGCTTTACCCCATAAATTTGTCACAGAAGCTTTCTTGCTTGCTTGCATTTCTTAAAAATGCTAGGATTTTAAATATTTGTTTGTTTGTTTGTTTTTAGCTCACTAGTTGCTCAGAGCTGAAGAACACAAGAAATTTTGCTCCAAAGATATAGAAGACCTACCCATGGGATGTGCTTTGGGTTTGATGGACTGCCTCTGGGCCAAAAGCAAGAGATGAAGTTTGCAGGTGTGCTGGTGGCAGGACATCATCTAAGGAGATGTCACTGGAGGAATGAGGGCTGTGAAATCACCTCTGGCTGTTGGGCAGCACATTCATCCCATGCTGACTGCAGGAGAGATGCTGGGATGCTGGGGAAGTTGCAGGACTGACAGCCTCCAGACTGGAATTAGGAAGGTAAGCCCAGCCCGTAGGGCAAAGTGCCACTCTGGGTTGGACTTTCAGACTGCTCGGAACCGTATGCCTCAACTGGTGCAGGTGTGCTGCAACACTGCCTGCACAAATATTGGCATTTGTCAGTGTTATCCTCTGGATCCTGACTGCCTAATATGTCCATCCCTGCAAGCTTGACCCTAGGGCTGGGGATGCTGGGGCTCTCTGGTGAAAAAAATATCACTCTGTGCTTGCAAATGCTTGAATGCCACATGCATGTCTGCCTGGCGGGAGATGAGCTTTGTACTCCTGTGATGTGTGGAAACCTTAGACAATTTGGTTGCTGGTGGTGAATGTGATGCTACTGTCTAGCCTTAAACCCTTACTCTTCCCTCCCCAAAAGCTCCCCGATGCTGACACCCACTGGTACTTCACTGCTCATGCACTAGTGCAACTAAGCAAAAGTCCGGATATTTTCTATTTTGCAAACTCATGATGATAAGCAAAAGGAGAAGAATGCAAATTTTATAAGACTTTGCGCAGCCCTGTGTAACAACTTCCACAAAAGGAGTAATGGATGTGAAGTCTACCTGTCTACAAAAAATAATTGTCATGAAATCATCTTTACTTTGGGAAAATGTGGAAACAGAAGACTTGTCAGGTCAAAAAAAAGTGCAAGTTCTGGTTCAAATGAACTTATTTAAAGGCCACCAGTTATATTGAACAAACTGAACAACATTTAGTCAAGAAGCTGATTTTGGTCAGATAGATGGGCACAGGGTCTCAGTTCAGCTGATCATCTATACCTCATTATACTAGCACCAAACCTGCCCCATATACAGTAAAATGCTAACTGTGTAGCTTTGAATAATGAATTAGTCAAACCAGTTAAGGGAATTAAAGAACTGAGAAAAAATGAAGGAAAGAAACCCCACCAAAATGAAGGCAGAAGTCAGAAAGTCTATCTCCGGCTGCAGATTTTTTTCTTTAAAAACTTTAAATAATTTATTTACTTTAAATAGTTTCCCATGTCAAATTCAATTAGTATTTCATCATGTTATATGAACTCAAGTACGGGAATAGGGAATTTTTACAAACCAATCACTAGACTGAAAAGTCATCAGTGTTTAGTCACAGGTCATGTATTTGTTTACTTGAACTGTACACACCTTCCCATATCCCGAGAAGCAGCCCATTGCCAGGAGCTGAAGTGTGGACCTTTGTCAAAGTTCCCTTTGATGGTGGTTCCTCCTAGGAAAGTGGAGCTGGGGGCCAGCCTGCTGGTGCCAGTGGATTTTGCTCGGAAAAGGCTGCTGTGCCATGTGGTGAGACGGGGCAAGAAATGCCTGTCACATGGGTGTTGGAAAACACCCAGGGTTTCCTGTGCACTGCACTCCGATAGTGTTTTATCTGCAGCTGGGCTCAGCATTCTGCAGTAATCTCTCCACGTAATTTCTGTTGTCATTGAAACAGCCGCTGTTGCAATAGCAGACTATTAGCACCTGTGCTACTCATTGGCCTCAGTCATGCTGCTTCAGTGCTTTGTGTGATAAAAATCACCACAGTCAGAAGGACCAGCTGCACACACACAGACACACACACGTACACATGTACACACACACACACACACACACACACATACATACATACATACATACATACATACAGACACACATATATATGTCTGGAGTCTCACAGAATCTGTATATAGTGCATATACAGCATATATATAGTGTATATAGCACATTTCAAAATGTAAACTATTGAGGAACACAGGATGATGCACACTGCAATGCTATTTAAAATACGAGAACTTTTGTAAACAATATTAAGGGGACTCTGAACAGTACTTTATGAAGAAATGGAAAGTTAAAATGCATTACTTAGCCCAGCAGAATCCACATAAGTAGTTATGCTACTAGCTCATCCTAGCTTACACTGCAGCATCTCTCTGATCTAAACCATTGTGAAACAGCAGAACTGCTATTTTTGTGAACCAACGTAGAAGACCATGTGTATGAGAATTTTTTCCATTGCTGAAATAGAAACCTATTTGAATGCTGGGTAAACAGCTTTCTTTCTCTTGAGGACAGATTATTGCTACCCAGAGGTAAAAGTCAAGTACATTTTTGCTGAAAGCTGCTTGACTCATTTCATTTGAAAGGACCACCTCCTTGTTACTCTTTTCTTTTCTTTTGCCCTTGAAAGGGTTGTTTCCCATACATAAGAGGAGAAAATGTAAGCCTGAAACTGCTACTGTAACATGACCTTTAGCTTTTCAGATGCGAGTGTGATATTTGCAGTAGGTGTGAGGGTGGGTTTTGTTTACATGCCTGGATGAGGATGAGGGAGGATGAAGAAAGCATATCCAAAAGCATACAGGGAATACTTACAGTAACTGCCAGAGGCAAGGCAATTCTTTCTCATGTGTGGCATTTCACACAAAAATAAAAAAAAAGTGAGTGTTACTCTAGACCTAAAGGTTTGTGTTACTCTAGACGTAAAGGCTATTCACAGTTGGAGCCATAGTTTTCAGTCTTTTCTAAACAGCCAGTGTGGACTCAGAGGAAAACCTGTTTTGGGAGGGGACTCTGGAGGTCATCCTGTCCAGCCTCAGCACAGGGATAGTGACAATTTTATCCCACAGTTAACCACCTTTAATGTGAATTTCCTCCTGCATATCCTAGTGGAATTCCTCTGCTGTACTTTATGACAGATTTTTTTGTGGATTTACTGGGAGCTTCAGACAAAAGTCTGCCATTTCTGCAAATGCTACCCTTGGCTATAGTTGGCAATTAGATCTCTCCTGAGTGCCACCTCTCCTGGCTGAAGGGATCCAGCTCCCTCAGCTTCTTTTGGTGTATTGTGCAGGAGGACAGCCCTTCACCAGCTCAGTGGGGACTGGGAAAGTGAATCACTACACTACGCAAAAATTAAAATGAAAGCAAAGAAAACCCCTACAGTCAGGCAGGAGGGACTTTTTTAATTTTTCTTCCCTGTCCTGTAGGGAAGAGACATTGCATCACACGAGTTCTTACAGAAGTTTCTGAGGAAGCAACGCAGACTTTCACTGCACAGTGTGTGCCTTCCCTGCTTCCTGCACACAAACTTCACCTCTCACTGTTAAAGAGCTTGGGTCAATATTTTAAAGATTGCAGCTAGAAATTCCAATGCTGTAGCTGCATCTACATAGGGAGACTTTTGACCATATTAAAGATGAAGATCTGCTGAAGGCTCAAAAGTAGTAAGTCATCATTTGCACATTCAGTACTTATTAACAATGTGCAACACACTGAATTGACTGGGAAGTTAGTAACCAACACTAACATTCATTAGGAACTGAAACCCAACCCCAAAATAGCTCCAAGTCTTTCATTTCAATGACAAGTTCCCTTAAAATTGTCCATTTTTCTCACTTGAAAAACCATAGAATTTTATTTTTTCCTACCACTAAGGAGTGCTGTAGCTTGTTTAATCCCATCAAGACACACTTTTTAGGTTGTAGATGCCTCACCAAATCATCTGCAGATAAAAAACTACCAACTTGGAGACATGTGAAATTAATATTCCAGAATTTGTTGGTTTTTCTTAGGTAATCTTCATAGTGTAGTAAAGATGCCAAGTGCTCACTCAGCCAACAGAACTCACAGATAAAACTGCAGAGGTACATCACAAACATTGCTCATGCTTTCTTGGTCCACCTATTAAAGAAAGGCTCAATTCTGTAGTGCCAATGCTCTCTGACACACTGCCACCAGAGGCAGCTGAGGCAACTCCTGATATATTGGTAGGATATGACCCACACACTGATTTTTTTTTTTTTTTTTTTTTTTTTTTTTTTTTTTGGTAGGGAGTGGTTTGAAGCCTCTGCATCTAATCACCAGGTCCAGACCACACTGGGCTGACTCAGCAGATGGTACAAGAAGGGCAGGGAGTTGGCAGGCCTGCACTTGGGAAAAGACACACAGAACTGGGACGCTTGCCTTCATATTTGTCATCAAAAATTGGGCAGCAGAAGGAGCAAACACTTCTGGTGGCTACTTTGGACAATAAAACCTGGAAAGATACAAGTTCCAGGAGTTTCCCTGGCCAAGGGAAAAAAAGAAATAGAAGGAAGAAGAAAGAGAATCTGCCTTTCACTCATCTCTTCTGCAAGGAGAAATTTGCAAGCATCACACTTTCTAGCCTGTGGCTCAGTTCTGTGATTGTCTTTTGAATTCTCAGTATCATTCTCCATTATCCAAGAAATGCAAACTCTAGACCAAGAAGTCCATTCTTACAATGATCTTTACCACCACTGTCTTCAAATACCTACTATATTTGTATATACACCATTTTACACGCCTTTTTTGTTTTCCTTAATAAATACAATGCTGAAGATCTTGTGTGGATAGTCTCTGAGCATTCAGGAATTGGTGTTCTGAGCTTTTCAGGACAGGACACTTCACACTTAACTGGTTTTCACACTTCTCAGACGTGTTAGTTTCGAGTCTACTGCAACATGACTGTTAAACCAACATCACTCTGTGATTCTTAAAGACAAAAAAGCTTTGTTCTGTATTTGTCTTAAATGAAGTTTAGTGTATCTCAAATAAAATTGCTAGTTTTGCTGCACATGCTGAAGCAATTGACAAATTAATTCTTCGTAATTTACCGTTCAAGTTCACAGTACTTTATTGCAATTTCTAGTCAGATTTGGGGGGTGAGCACGAATTAGTACTGTATTAAAACCTAATATAAGGCCAGATTGATACTTGAGATGAAGCCACATGGAAGAAGGGACTGAGAAGTGGCAGAGATGCTCTCTACCTCCTTGCTACCACTGCCCTCTAGCCATTCAGGCAAGCTTTTGCAACCCTTCCTTCCTTGTTATAATTATCTCACGCTTGATCGCATTTGCAGCAAGTTAGCACAGGCCTCAACTCTTACAAACCTGGTAGCAGAAAGCACACAATACATACAGTTCTTATCTTCTGGAATGGAACTACACACACCCTCCACTCTTCCTGCTATTAACTGAGCTGCTATAAACTTGCAAAATGTGCCACAAAACAGTCATGCCCAGAAAGAAAACAAAGTGAATTTATTTTTGGTTTTTTTCGCTCTGTATTTTCAGTCTGAAAGGATTGTATTTACTCTCTTTGAAAGAGCATTTTTGAAGGGATGTTAAATTTTTGAGTTTGTTATTCAAGCAATGTTGGCACAGAAAAAAAAGCTGTATCAGAGTCAATACTCTTACTGCTGTACTGTGCACATTGCAAGGATTTGACAACTGCAGGATTAATTTTGCAGGACACAGAGAAAGCTGGCAGACAGAACCTCTTGGTTGGCCTGCTCATTGTTTGCTCTGCTTGTAATACTTTTCCTCTTTCAAGCTGTGGCTGGAGAGCAGAAATCAAAACATTGCAAAAATAAGACTTCTGTGATCTTTAAACTTCTAATTAACAGTAGTAAGTTCCAAGGAAGGCCAGCTTTCCTCACTCTGTAGCAATGAATCCATTCAAATAATTTGACCATTTAATCCTTGTCCATAATTTTAAAACAGAACATAAGGGAACAGACCCAGGCTGAAGCAATAGGACTGGACTTAAGTCTGCAGGCTGCATCAACAGGGTCAAAGGGCAGAAGAGAAGCTGCAACACCAAGGATGAAGATGGTCAGTAGGATCCAGGAACTGGCTGCACACATCCACACACACAGATGGGCCACACACATCTCCCCCAGTGTTTTGATTCTCAATAAAGCTGAAATACACACCATGTAAGTAACATGAACTGAGAGAGCTTCAAAAGCACATTTAGATTTCAGAACAAAAGAACAGTCATAAAGAGGCAAGGACACACAATTTCCTTCTTAGATTTTTTTTTTTTTAATTTACATATAAGAACATTTAAATAGTACAGTATTTACAGGAATTTCATTACAGATTTCAGCCCAACAATGGCATTCAATTAGAGAAAGAGTATTAATAAACAAGAACTTCATAAAGGACTGAACTATAAAAAAAACCACACTAAAGGAATCTACACAGGTCACCTTTCCCTGAGATAAAAGGTGCTTTGTGTTTGGTTTGTCATTTTGGTTGTGCGTTTTTGCTTTTTGAGTTTTTGTTTTTTTAAAGACATGCTGAAACTATTAATTTGAGCCAAGTACAACATCTCTTATTAATACTCAACTGTTTACATGGAATGACTTCAGAGCAAATTACTTCAGCAACCCTGAGAAAAACAGGTTTTCTCATGCAAGTTTCTTTTTCTGCAATCTTCTATGAAGGATAAAAAAAAAAGATAAAAAAAAAAGTAGTAAAAAAGTGAGTCTGTTCCATGCAACTGTCTTGTTTCCACAGATATCAGTAGATTTGACAAATTTTTTTAAACTATTATTGACTTATTTGGAAAACCATACAAAAGCAGCTTTTATGTTTTTGTGCCAGCACACAGTACTGCCACAAAACTTCATTGTTAACTGCAGATCTAATAATAAAAATTACAATGTTACAATGTCCACTCGAGAAGAAGAACCAAAGAAGTTCTTAGAAATGTTGGCAGGTAGGAGGCCAAAGTAAAGTTCTCTTTCACAGTATATAACGTTTTGGAGTCTTATCTCATCACCCAAATCATCTTGAAGCAAGAGGAAGGGAGGACTGCTAAGCAGCCAGGACAAGAGTAAAAATCAGCTGAAAAGGTCTGAAATGGCAAAACCTTTTAAGTGTGTCATACTGGATAGCTGATAGGCCTATAAAGGCATGAATATTAACTTATTTTCAATGTATAAATGTTAGGCACTTTCATATTCTGGATCAAGGTGCAATGTATGAATATTCAGAAGCTCAAGCAAACTACTTCATCACAAGAATATGAATCAATTAAATTAACTCAATTAAGTGAAAATGTACAGATAAATACTACCTGACAGGTTGCCAACCACATTGCTCAGATATTTGGTATTACAGAACTGCAAAAGCAAGGCTAACTAGCTGTAGCAGGAAATGCATTTCTATTCCCATCCCAAGAAATCCTCACACTACAAGCTGCTGGACCATATCCAAACAGAGATTACCACCATGACTTGCCCTACTCTTAGGCTTTCAATACCACTGCTGGCAACTGCTAAACACAGGCCTGGTGGTAACAGAGCTTAGTGACCCAGAATATCTTAAAGATATCCTAGCTCCTGGCTGGGTCCTTTTACTCACATTTGACTCCATGGGATTTGAAAGCTTCAGAACAATGTACAATGTAGTTGTATTGCAGGGGTAAGAGAAAAGAACCTGAGATAGTCAACTTGGTTTTAAAATGTGTCTATCTGCATTCCTCTTCCACTGTGTCAGCAAAGTAAAAACTTCCAGAACTTAGCTCACACAAATTAAGATGCTAAGTCTTGGTTCTAACAGCACCAGGGCCTGCTAAGAATGTAAATCTAATTAAAAAAAAAAAAAAAAAAAAAGCATGCTTCTGACAGAATCTTGGTTTTGTGGCAGATCACCTCTGGCTGTTGGGCAGCACATTCATCCCATGCTGACTGCAGGAGAGATGCTGGGATGCTGGGGAAGTTGCAGGACTGACAGCCTCCAGACTGGAATTAGGAAGGTAAGCCCAGCCCATAGGGCAAAGTGCCACTCTGGGTTGGACTTTCAGACTGCTCGGAACCGTATGCCTCAACTGGTGCAGGTGTGCTGCAACACTGCCTGCACAAATATTGGCATTTGTCAGTGTTATCCTCTGGATCCTGACTGCCTAATATGTCCATCCCTGCAAGCTTGACCCCAGGGCTGGGGATGCTGGGGCAGATACATCAAACCCAACAACTACCAGAGCTAATTCCTGACATTCCCGGACAACATCAACATTTTATTTCTTTTTTGACAAAACTGACAGAAGAAAAACAAGCAACCAAGTGCAAGGTTAAATACTCTGAGCAGTTGCAAACAAAATACTCAGCAAATTGTCTGGTCAGAAACTTCTTCCCAAAAAACAAGACTAACTTTACAGTTTCTAATGTTCTCTTTATCCCTTCAGAAGTAAGCTTAACTTAAACACTTCTCTGACATTTATAAATTCCTGAGGTATTTATTGCAATTCATATTCATCAACAAACCTCCAAACTCAGAAAGAAATTACATCAACTCCAATTTTTGCACAAGACACAGCTGCTCATGTATTTTGTAGACAGCCTGCTAGGAGCTTCAGTGATGAACCACATCACTACCTGAAAAGTCAGGTTAGTTGAAGTTTCAAGTGCAATTAATGCTGATTTTCAAAAAGCCTTCTTGTAACACCAAGAGTGTTATTTTCTGCACCTCTGCCATGGGAAGACCTACACAGTAGTGCATCCTCAGCAGTTAGTCACTAAGCACTGCCTTCTAGGAACTCAGCCCAGAACATGTCATTGAAAAAGTTGCTAGGGGGTCTTACTATGTTTGAATATAATGCAGAAACAAATCACAGCCAGCTAATAATTACTAACTGGGCTTTCCATGACATTGTAACTACAAAATTCACCTGCTTGATTTGGCTTTTCCTAAAATTATCAAAACCCTGGTAACCAATCTGTTACCTTCCTGTAAGGAGTGATGGGAAAAATAGCTATTGTCTTTAAATCTTTTGTACCATTGTGGTCAATATCTGATATATACAAGAATGGAAGCACTCCCGAAACTGCTATATAAACTAACTTCACCTTAACTTCACTGAGAAATGCAAGGACAGAAGTACTATGACACTGGTTTTCCTTTAAACCCACCTGCTGTAACAGGCTAACAATTCTGATAATCCTATAGAAATATCTTTTAAAACAAACCCACAATTTTGTGTGAATGGACCAACTTGTACCCGTAAAGTGTTCTTTTTTTCTGAATTAAACTTCATTAATAACTGCTATAAACATTTCCTACAAATAGAAAATACCTATCAAATCTTGATTAAGGGGAAATAAATGGATTACATGGATTTCAATATGAAAAAAAATATAAAAATAAAAAATTCGTAATATTCAGTTTTCAAAACTACAACTCTACGATACAAAATTCAGAAGGCTGTCAGATGGCAACAAAACTTATGAAGTACAACTTAATCACACTATTTTCTATTGTCTTGAGTCATATTTTTAGAGGGTGATTTTACATAGTTCCTGAATTATGTTATTAAAACAGGTGAAATGGCAGTGATTTTCATTCTGCTAGAAAACATGCTTGGAAGAAAATCTATTAATTTCTATTTAGAGAACATATTGTTCTAAAAATTAGGATAAAAGTGTCCCAGAAGAAACCAGGCTTTTTGAATTTTGAGGACATTTTCTAAAGAATTTGTGCAACCACCCATTAGACTTTTTTTTTTTTTCAGTGATGATCAGCTTGCTAACATATTCTGCCAGAATGTCACATGGTTACTCACACCACTAAGTGATCCAAATGGGTGCTTTCTACTGAAGTTAACAGCAAAGACTACAAATAACTGGTACTTTCACAGAATTTGTAGGGTTGAAAGGAACCTCTGGAAATCATCCAGTCCAACTTCCTGGCAAGGCAGGGTCACCTAGAGCAGGTGACACAGAAATGATTTCAGGTGGGTTTTGAATGTCTTCAGAGAGGGAAACTCCATGATCTCCTTGGGCAGCCCCTTCCAGTGTTCTGCCACCTACCCTCAATGCAAAGAAGTTCTTCCTCATGTTGAGGTGAACTTCTTGTGTTCTTAGTTTATGGCCATTACTTCTTACTTCTTTGACATGGAATGAAATTCTTAAGATATACCGGAAGAGCTTATAGGCATAATCTTATTTAAAA
Organism: Vidua macroura; assembly: GCF_024509145.1. NCBI lineage: Eukaryota > Metazoa > Chordata > Aves > Passeriformes > Viduidae > Vidua > Vidua macroura. The sequence goes on from NC_071573.1 coordinate 51,241,124, forward strand.
GAAATAAGAGCATTTAATTTAATATAAAAATACTCCTCAAAAGAAGAAGATAAGCAAGAGGATACCTCCAATAATGGTAAAAACTCTTAAACATTTCTTGCACATGTCTAATCTAGTGAAGGATTTCTTAAGCATTTTATTCATTGAACTAATTTTGAACAAGATTTGAAGCAGAAGTGAATAATGGTACAGCTGCTCTTTTATAGTCAGTGGTATGCTTTCTATAGAGTATTGTTAAAAAACACAGCACTATTTCAAATAGGAAATAATGAGTTATATATAAAAGCATTTTAAAAAGTGGTTATTATGAATTTTCCCCACACTTTTAATGCCATTTTCAGGTACTATTTTCAATTTTTTACTGATCAGAACAAGTACAACTTGTAGATGTTCACAATTTAACCTAGACTTTCCGTAACCTTCAGTAATGCTGTTCTTTCTCAGTTGTGGTTAAGCACTTCAGTTATCCTGGCTACTCAGTTGGCCTGTAAGCATTCACAGGCTGCTCTTCACCAACATCTATCATCAACATATCTAATGGAACGTGAGGCTTGTCATAGCCAGAAAACTTGAAGCAGCTGCTTGGAGTGACTGTTGGCTGTGTTTCTGCAGTAGAAATCTCTGACTCTGAAGACTTACTGCATATATCCATTTGGCTACTGTTAGAAATGAAGTAACTCTCTTTTATGTCACAATTTTGTTCATCAGCATCAACAGAGAGCTCCTCTGTGCCTTCCTGAATAGGCACCTCCTCTACTTTGGCTGGTGCCTCTGGGGAAGGGACAGAAGATTCTCCGTCGCAGGAATCCACAGGACTAGCAGTTTGTTCTTTTGACTCTATCTCCAGCAAGGTTACTTCACCATTCACTGGCAAATCCGAGAGGCCTGATGTTACAGATATATACTTCCCCTCTGATCTTGGTCCCATTAAGGTGCCCGTGTTCAGGTTTCTCATCACACTGACCTTAAATGGGAAAAAAAACAAACAACTTCGAGTTTAAAAGTTGGAAAAATATGTAAGTTGATAATAACAAATTTAACATCATTTTAATAAATTCCAAAACAAAACTGCAAAATTAAAATCAGGCACAGATGCTGGCCCACTGGCCTATGTCCGTAAGTTTAACTGTTCCAGTAACACTTATATGCAAGATCTCAAAAATGCTTTCTTTGGGCAAGCATATTTGCAAGGATCAAATCCATTTCATGTCACCCACTATACTGTGAAGTTTCCAATGTAGAGGAAAACAGCAAAAGAAGACAACGTAATACTCTTCAGCTGGGGAAACCTTTCACACTCTATAGCTAATGAGTGTAACTTACAGTGCCTGTGATAATTTCTGGTATCTGTCTCAACCAGGAGGGAAGTGAACAACACACCCAGTAACTATGCTGAAGTCTCTCAACTTACTTCACAGAGCCACTAAGCAGTTCCTCAAGGCTGCAAACTTTCATATTTCACTTTGAAATCCCTCCACAGGCTGATAATATGAATTCTTTCAATGGCCAGGCCCCAGCTCGTTTTAAACAATTACAATATGCCTTCAGGCTGCTTAGATTCTTTACACTTTTTTTTTTAATGTCTTTTCAAGAGTACATACAAATGAAAAACAAAGTAGGGTAAATTTTCAGCTATTTGATAGTGTTCCCTAGAACATAGAACACCTAGGGAAAAAGAGTTAATAGTGTTCTTTCACAAATTTTGTAATTCACTATGTTTGTGTATCACACAATATCAAGTATTATAGATCCACAAATTTCTTAATAAAATACAACAATCACAGTTTTTTCAGATACTTTGTAAAAAAATAAACTGCCTGAAAATTCAGATAGAGGCAAGTTTGGAAGAAAGAGATGTATACAGGAAAAGAAAAGACGAAGTAAAATAACATTAAGAAAAATTACAAAGACACAAATAACCTCCCAGTCTGTACTAGTGTAAAAACAGAGGGCCATCAAAACCAGATGATCCAATCTGACTCTGCTTTTCGAGTCTTCTCTGATTAAAAGGTTTTGAGACTGTAGCTGCACATTCATACCTTCAGAGTGTGCTGACTTCATTAGAAAGTGCTTTCATCTCTCACTTTATCTTACCCCTCTGCAGCCCTAATACCTGTTGATGCTACTCTGTGGCTAAGGCTGGATCCATAAAAGCATTACAATTTAGGAAAACCAACCAGCCAAGCAACACCACCACAAGTCAAGCAAACACTCCCTGAAGAGCAGTTACTGGTCATCTGAATTAGTTTTACAAACAGCTGTGTGAACATCACTAAGGTGAGGCAATCCCCAAGGGAATCAAGGGTTGACACTGAAGAGTGCTTTCAGGTGGCTCATAACACACTACACCTAGCTGCCACTCAACCATCAGTGTCTCTGGATCTTCATTTTCTGTTCTGGAAACAGAATACTACATAAAGAATATTCAGAGTCATTTCCATGAGAATTCACGGAAATGCTTAAAAGTTAGTTGCAAGTAACAGATTACAATCAATATGTTAAGAACACCTTAAAGGATTAATGTACTTTTTGAGAATCTCTTTATACAGGTATATTGGATATATATCCAAAATATTGGGTATTTATGCTATACAACACTGATCTTGAAGGGACCAGCATCTATAGTTTTTTTGGGATGGAGGGTTAGCAAACATCTGACTCCAATAATCGCACAGCAAGTGACAAGAGAAGGTAATTCTCTGTGTAAGGTGGAATACTTGAGGAATGCGAATTACAACAAAGTATTACAGAAACCATGGTCAAAAGCTGCATTTTCAGCTTTCCATCTCTCCCCATACTAGCACACGCTAAACTAAAGTTAAAAACAAAACCCAGTGAATTCTTATTTCTGTCCTTTTAGGACACAGCACTAAAAAAATCACTAAAAAGTCCTAAAATCTGTTAAGGGATCACCTTGCATTCTACACAGGTCAAGCATTTCACGGTGAGCACTGGCAATACTTCCGAGACTTTGGGGATAAAATGCATATTCTCTGTACAACTACATCCAAGACTTCTCAAAAAAGGAAACCCATTTTTCTCTTGACAAGTTTCTGACCAGGGCATGATGGTGCAAAGACACTCCTGTTCCCACTCATGAAAGAAGGAAGTGATCAGAAGAAAAAACTCCTGCGTGTTTCCCGGTATCAAAGGTTTTTTAGAAGTCACTGAGTCATGACTACAAGACAATTCAGCAACTCCTGCAGTTGTTTCTAGCTTCAAAGATAAGAATCAGTTGATTACAGTAACTGAATGCTTATTACAGTAACATTCAAAAGATCTTAAGTAACAAGGGTAATTAAGATACGGTTGCTATTTGAAGTATTTACTATAGGTAAGTTAATATTTTTCTTTTATTCACATTACCTAGCAAACTGACAGCCAGTGATGGTTATCAGCAGTATTTCCTGGCATGTGCAGGTACTCACATAACTTCCTGTCTCCAATAACAGCACCTGAGCTTTCAGGCCTTTCACTGTCTCAACAGACTAGTAAGACACCCTGCTGAAAGTCAGGCTCAAGGGCACAGATAAATAACATATCCCAAGGAATCCGTAACAGTTAAGGTAATTACCAATTCTTTCTTAACTTCCTTTTCTAATGATGTGTCCACCTATGAATTCCAAGTAATTTTCAGGTGTACATTTCATGAAGGAGAGTTTGAGACTCCATTTGAAACTCCATTTCAAATCTTATTAGGACGATGGCAAAAATCTTTGTGGTCTCTGCATGGTTCCACAAAACATTAATGCTACATAAATTTATAAAGAGAAGACTATGTGACTGCCCCCTAGAGATGCTCACAGGGGAAAAAAAAAGTTTTCACAAAAGCAGTGAAGCAGCTTCTCTCTTGTAAGATGACAATTATTTGTGACAAGTGTCAATCAATATTTACGGGAACAATTAATTTCTCCACATCAAAAATATATGTTGTATAACCAAGAAAAAACAGAGCTGCAAAGAAAATTCCCAAGTGTTTTCTGAATATCCTTAAGTGTTCTACAAAGAGCACAGCTTGACAGTCCTGACATTCCTGTCAGAACCAGAAAAAGCACCAGCAGAAAACAGAAAAGTAGGCTTAAGTAAAACTCAACTTTCACTTTTCTCTTGAGAGTAAATGATTTCTACTCCCAAAATATTTGCTACCATTCAGAGATAAAAGACACTGAAGAAAAAGAGAGGGAAGTTAAAGCAGAGAGAGAGATGCCCACAGCACATCAGAAAATTGGGTTCCTTTAAAAGTGGGTAAGCCCTTATCACAGATCTTAGAACAAAAATCTAGTACAGGAATAGCCACAGGATAAATTGCAATGACTGAAGACAATGGGTAGAAAGAGACAGCCTCCTGCAATATTTTTTGTGATATAAATGAAAAGGAATTTTAACTATAGCTGAACTGCTGGAACTGATTCCTTTGATCCAGGCAGAAGACTAACATCATGTCTTGTAAAGGAATCTGTCTCATTTCACATATGCATGTTCCTGGTAGGATTCTATAATGATGTTTAGACATTTAAACAAACAGGTTTTCTGATGAAGACAATCAATCATTCATTGCCTGTATCAAATGACAGCTGCACTGTGGAAGTAGGAGCAAGACATGACTGATATGTAATTCTTGGGAGTTACAAACAGCATAGAAAAGACAGTATAAAAGCTCTGGAGCTCTAATTGACAATGGATATTTTTTCCGTTCTCTGAGTATATAAGACTCACAAAGGTAGCTGCTTAATGGGTACTCTTTCTTATTTTCCTTTCTGTTGGAAAATTCCAAGTGCTGGAAGTCACTCAAATGATGCTTTAGCATCTACTCAGAGGTGCCAGGAAGGAGATCACAGAAAATTAGCAGTCCTAAGTAGGAAGTCTTGCCCAGCCTTTTAATAGATGGAAAAACTCCCTAGATGTTTTATTTTCAGACAAGCTCAGCTAAGGCACAATGATCATAACCTGTACAGAAAGAAATGCCTAGTATTCAAAGGTCAGTGACAGGCTCCAAGTGGCATTAAGTCTATAGAGATAATGTCATATAATCAAATGTATCATTCATATTAATTGAACTGCTTGTTCATTACTTTAAATGATTAACCATAAAATAATTATTGTCTCAGTGCCTGACCACCTAGCTAACAACATTTATAAATAGTTGTAAGCTTTATTCAGCTCCTTAGCAATAAAATAGGATGTAGGACATGAATCATACTGTGGTACTGGAACCTAGGAACCACAAAGTAACATCTAGCCCAGTAAAATGAGAATACGGGCACACACTTGAGTTTCTATAAAGTGAGCTCAAGTTGGAGCATGCATCAGGAAGCTCACAGGTGCTAAGAAGCACACATTCTATTTGTGACATTCTGCTTCCTGATCCTTTAGATGAGATATCACAGTGCTATTGGAAAGCCAAAATAAATATGGATCCACTGAGCACAGCACTGTAATCCTGCATGAGCCATCTCTTGCTACAATGAATGGTCTTCACAGAAATTACTGTTGTGTGTACATAAGACACAAAGTTACATATTCAGACAAGTACACACTGGTGTGAACATGACAAAAAGTCTCCAGTGTCCGCTTTGATACTGGGGCCTAGCTGCAGATATCAGAGAGGTTTCTTTCAACTGATTTTTTTAAAGCCTACAGTGTGAATGGCTACCTCCAAACTAGTCCCCTGGCTCCATCACAGTCCATGGAAAGAAATGGGAATTTTAGAAAGCATTTTGTCTGACCAGATGTGCATGGGCTAGATCACTGCTTTACTACAAAGGGACCACCTCTGGCTTGGATATCTTCATTTAGTTGGAGCAATTTCAGCTCCTAATATTCTATTCTAAAGAACACAGATTCCAGAGGAATCTTGGGCATTGACTATGGAGAGGCCATTTTAAAGGGTTTTGAAACTGAAGACCATGGAATCAAAGATTGTTGTCTACTCTCTCTATAAATGAGACTTACTCCATCCACTGAGAAGATACCCTTACTATGATTTCTTTTTACTACTGCCTCAGGTGGCAGCTCTTTGAAGTTGTGGTAGTTCATTTGTTGTGACTATAATGACACCAGGAGAATATTACAACAGTAGTTCTTAGATACTCCACTCTGGCCTGACATGAAACCAAGGAGTGCTGCTGCTCTTTAAGGAACATCCATTCTGTTTCCTAAGGATGGCTACAGGAAGTTTTAAAGATAGAGCAGCTGTTGACTTTCCTGTGACTGCTCAGTGTGAGAACAGACTTCCGCATGTCCTTCTTCCCTCTTCCTACAGAACTATTACTCCCTCCCCTTACTCTGCACATTACTAAGAATATTGTAGCAATTAGCAGAATTGCTACTACTACCATTTAATGAAGCAATCTCACAGCTCCTATGACAGGAGAAAAGGAATTGGGCACAAACTGAAACACATGGAATTTTTTCTGAAGTTAAGAAAAACTGTGAGGGTGGTGTAACATTGGCATAGATTGTCCACAGTAGCTGTGGAGTCTCCTTCCTTGCAGATATTCAAAAGCCATCTGGATATGCTCATGGCTAACTTGCTCTTGTGCTTGAGCAAAAGGCTTTGGGTAGATGACCTCTAAAAGTATCTTCTCACATCAGTGATTCTGTGGTTTTGTGTCTCTGCTACTAGAGCGAACACAAACCTGCCTAGGTATGCACACACTGATTTTAAGAACCAAGTTCTCAAACTAGACGAACTACTGCTACTTCAGTTAAAGAGAGACTGAAGTCTAGCCCTAAAAAACTAAGAGGCATCTGGTTGCAAATGCTATCAGAATATTAGACTGGCATAAATCCTAAATATCTATGAGACCATGGTTAAAAATTAAAAAAAAACCCAACCAAACAAACCCAAGAGACTGGCATAAACACACAGTAGTTACAGAACTTACCAAAGACTTAGGCAGCTGTATGTTATTTTTCCTTAGTTTCTTGCAGCCACAATATACTGTCAGTATTACCGTCAAGATCCCAAAAACAACACACAGAATGATGATACCATGTGTACCTAAGAAGTTAAAGCAAAGTCTACTAGGAATTTTGGAAAAACAAGCCACTGCTGTATCATTTAGAATACCTTCAGAAATTCTAATAGCTCAGAATGCTTAGCTGTAATGTGTGAATTTGTCAATCTACTACCTTTTTTCACTCAGGAAAACTTAATGCATAAGACTTTTATAGAGCAAATAAAAACTAGAATGGCAGAAGCTTTTCAGTTTATATAAACCTAATCACATTTTTATAGAAATAAAGGAATTTTGCAACTACTTTTTTGTTCCTTAGAGATGACAGATGGGGATAATGAGATTTGTATACCTTCTATGTGCTAGCATCTTAACTGACGTAACTACACAGAGTTTATGTACAATAAAATTAAAATATGGTATCTTCCAAAACACAGAATTGTTAACAATTACAGTAGGACTCCACTAGTCTGACTCTCCTTAATGCCCTCCTTCATCCAGCTGCTCCTGTGCATTCAAGAAGACTGCTTATATTTTATCTCTTTGCTGAAATATACAAGCTATGATGAAGTACAACCTCAGTGTTTGTAAGAGATTCAGAGTTAAAAATTTGGGTCACTATTTGCCTTTTGTTCTCTTTAATTAAGAAAAAGACAGTAATATCTTAATTTAATGACCATAAGTTTATAGTTGCTTCCAGTTAAAAGTCTATACATATCACCCTCAGTGATGAGGCTGAGCAAAAAGCCATTTGCTAGAACAGACAATGCCTGTGAAAACCACATAGCTCAGTGAATGATCCATTTGTGATTTTTTTAATTACACCGTGTTCATGTGCAATAGAAATACGTTTTGTAATACCAAAACAGGAAAAACACCCCAAAAATATTCAGGGTCACTTGAAAATTATACATGATTTGTAAAGGTCAGAACTGTCAAAGTGCATTTGGAAAAGACTGACTAAGCTTTCCCTACTTTTTCTATTCTCCCAAAGGCACCCCAAGCATCAAATACTTGCTAGATCAGATCTGTCTTCAGATTCACTATTTTTTTAATATAGCATTTGAATCCTCTTACTTGATGTCTGCCTGAGAGGAGCAGGAATGCAACTTTCCTCTGATGGAGTGCCAACCATCAGAGAATCAAAAATTCCTTTTGCTGAAACACAGTAAGTGGAACTTTCAGTAAGAACTGGGATTCTGAGGGTACACTTTTGCATTGTACAGTTGTCCTCATAGAGCTCTTCAGTCTGAAAAAAATGGAAGACATGTTATATCCTTTGAGTCACTAGAACAGTATTACAGTTCCTTCCACTACTTCAAAAAATGTTACAACATATGAGTGATGTGCTTCCTACATCACTCATATGCCTTGCAAAGGCTGTGTGACCATTGGCTTACTGGCTACCTTAAGATGCTATATTTGATCAGAGCATGGTATTTTCCACCTAAAATTTTTTGCTGTTCATAGTAGAGATTCACATTTATAAAACTTGCACCTGGATGCATATGAAAAGCTAACTTTAAGTAAACACACCTGTTGTAATTTTCCCCACCTTCACCCTCCGTGATTGCTAAATAACCTTGTATAAATACCTTGAAAGGCAATTTTCTTAAATGAAATGTCTCTTTAGACAAGTGAGAGGGGCACAAGTTAAATTATCGGTGTTTTAGCATGTATGCAGAAACAGCAGCATGTGATCAAGTAACCCTTATCTCATGTACAGTTAATGCAATAATCTAATTTTTGTTGCAAGCACTCATTTGGACAACTAAAATACAGACCTTTCATTCACATATCTCATTGTAAAGTGCTCAACATATCAGGTGTTCAACTGTTTTCTTGATACCTGTTACCTCCACGCGTCATAGGCATAAATCCCTTGTATAGGCATTTAAGGTAAAAAAGTGTTTTCAATTTTAAATTTTATTTTTGGAACCTACCTTATTTTCACTATCCCAAACAGTCACCAAGTATGCCAGATTTGAATAAATGTCTTCAATACAAGAATGAGGGAATACAGGATGGTAAATATCAACCAGGATTTTATCACCATGTCTTGAGATATTCAGTTTTGGCGGTCCTATTTTTCCTGCAACATATTGCACCATTGCTATTAGGCCAAAGCTTTTAACATAAAATGTGGCATTTATTGTTAGCTTTCCAAAATTCATCAGAGATTTGAGAAGAGTTACATCTTTATTTCCATGCCGTGAATATTGCATACGTGTGGTAAGACCTCTCTGATGCTTAGAAGTAATGAAGGCATTTGGATACATTAACTAATCAGCTTCTAAAATGGAAACTGATTGTCCATGATGAATTTCACTACTAAGCAATTTAACTTTCCTACATGAGTAAGGCCATAAAAATTCAGCTGACAACAGAAAAAGCTAACGGCAATTAAACATATACATGAACAAGAACCAAACACAAGATCCTGCTGACTAGATCCCACCATAAATCACCTCAGTTAAAAACAATACTGCATTGAAACAAAGGCTATATGAAAAGCTAAACAAATCTCACCATGAGCACCATTTGGAAGCATTGGATTTCCCATGGCAATGGCCTATGTGAATTTTTTGTGTCTAATGGTCTGACTGAATATATGTTTCTTGTTCAATGGGAAAAGGATTTTGTCTCTTTTCTCCATATATGGCTACCAATTTTCTGGAAACTGTCACATTGAGCATTAGCACCATGACTTGTTCCTTTTGTCAAACTATAGAAACCAGCCACTATTTCAAGTAATAGGACTGCTGAGTGGGAACGTAATCATAGCAGAAAGCAAAGAGGGACTCCACTCCTTCGGCTCTAGCAATTCAGGAATAGATAGAATTCAGATAGAATCTCATGGGCCAGCTTCTCCCTGAAAGCTGTATGTTTGGAATGGAGCAAGCATGGTAAGACGTCTCTCAGTCTTTCCTGACTCTGTTGCATTTCCTTTGCACTGCCCATGCAATGCCAGGGCCTGCCACACTGGACTGTAGACACAAAATTTACTTTTACAGTACTGATGTTAAAGTCTGATTTTTTCCAAACCAGCCCAAAGTATTTACATGAAGTACTAGTAACTTAGTTATCCAGTATTTATCCAGCTTTTAGCTTCAGGTATCTAGGGAATACTATCAGTACATGGCATTCTAGTGTCAAGCAATACATTGCTACTTCAGTGATGCTTAGAGGTCCATGTTATCTGGTGACAGTTTCCTACCCTAAACTGGTGTCTGGAACATGGGAAGAATTCAGAGTGCACCATCAGCATCACCTTCTTGCCTTTAGACATTTTGAAACAAATACTCAGACACCACAGAGTAAGAGCTAGCAAGCACCATGAAGCTCCTACCAAGCATCATCATGATTCATTTCATCCTGGACTCCTGGCTGTAAGACATTCCCAAATGTAATGCAGTAACAGAGCAAAAGGAATAATTACTAAAATGTTTGGAAAAAATTACAAGGTTTAGTTTAGATACAACTTACCGTGCCTTTGCAAAATAAACTCATTTGCCTCAACATATTCAGACTGTTGTGACCCAACAACAGCTTTAACTTGAAGCCAATGAGATGAATAAGGGTCACATATTTCCTTTGAGAGGTCACAAAAATGAGCTGAAGTGTTCACACAGGTTGAGACGTTCTTATAGCGACCTGAACTGTAAATCAGATCAAGTAATAATTAATACAATTTCAGCTGCACAATTCTGTACAATACACTGCCTGTAACAAAAAACTGTGAGGGTGGCCAGGACCTGTGAGGGCACAGATTGCCCAGGGAGGTTGTGGAGTCTCTTCCCCTTGGGATATTCAAAAGTCAAGTGGACATAATCATGGATCGGGGTTTGGACCAGATGACCTCCAGAGATCCCTGCCAACCTCAACCTTTCACTTGTCAAATTTTGCCTTAATTTACACTTGAGCAACCTTCACCCTACGTGACCTCACTTCATAGAAACAAGAGAATTTAACAGGGACTGACTACTTTTATGTGCTTCTAGAGAATATCAGGTATAGGAAATAATAAAATAGTTAGAACTTACTTGTAAGGCTTGATTTCCACAATAAAATGTGGAGTTTCAGACATAGGTGGGTACTGCCAATGCAAAACTGTTTTGAAATTTTCAGATGTTACTACAATCCCCGTTGGTGAAGGCACTAGAATGAAGAGAACAATTGCACTTTGATAAACAGACCTTTGCAAACACAAGAACGGCCAAATGTACTTCTAAATTATTTGGAAAAGGCAACATGCTAAACATAAAAATCACAAATACATCCCCTAAATGAGCTAGTCTGTCACCAGTACAAACATCTATGAGCCCTGTAAGCTGATCTATTACTCACCTCTCCTGCAGAGACAGCTTTTGTCCTCTTTGCAACATCAGATAACCCATGCCCACTGAAAGCAAGTCCATCAGACAGCCTGTATCAGGTGATGATTATACCCCTGTGTTGGTCTTTTACAGATAGGTTGTAAGACTTTACTCAAGTTAGAGGAGATCAGTCCAGTTCCTGTAGATTTCTCTTGCTGTTCAGAAATTGAATTGGAGTGGATGGGCTGGGAAATGGCACCAGAGCTGGAGTATCAAAGCCAGAGTACAACAGGTCTCCTAGGGTAAGCCTGGATTTCCTATGAATTTCTACCAGTAATACTTCTACCACTCCAGCAGTATCTTCAGTAAGCTGTGATGACCAAAATAAACTACAAACATTTGTAAGGAATTTGAACACTGAAGCTACAATGTAGTTCCTTTTGAAGGAATGCATTTGAAGTACACTTAGCAAACAACATCAGAGGTAATGTAGTAAAGCAATCCAAAAATAAGAAGCAACACTGACAGTCTTCCATGTGCAGCCAAGTATCTGTTTCAAGCAGCAATCCCAAGAGGGATACCAAGGGAGCAACTGCAGGGGAAGGAATAATACAGGATCCTGTAAATATTGAAGGCTGCCACATGACACCCAGGAAGAGAAGAGAAATTAAGGTCATTTAACTGAATCTGTTATAACTCAGCTTCTCAATGTCTGGTTTGGCACCCCTAGTATTGTCAATGTGGCTTTTACAAACTGCTGAGGGAACTCAGACTTGCTCTTGTTCACAAAGCAAGTACTACAACTTCACTCTGTGATACAGTTAGGGAAAGTAAACAATTTTCACATCCTAAGAATAAACCACAAATATAACACATTACTGAAAGTGATATGTAGAGGCTGAGATATGCTATTGACAACCACAAAGGTTTGATGTAATATAGATCATTCTGCAAGCAGTACTGTGGTTTGTTTTAATACATACAGGAGTGGTATTTCAGCTATTGGAAGAAAAGGAACATAATCATCAAATTCACAACCACAAGGAAAAAAAAGGTGACAAGTTGACAGAAGAGGCGTCAAGCACAGACAGGTGAAAGCGCACAAACGTTACTTCAAATATGTACTTTTAAGCTACAGTGTAGCTAGCCTTAAAGAATCTTAACTTTTGTGTACTATTACACAAAATAACCTGCTTAACATAAGGGGCTGACCCAGAGCACTGAATGAGGTAGCAAATGTTACAGTAGGGCCCCCTCCATCATCTGCCTAAGGCTTGGGGAGGCCCCTGCTGATTAGTAACCAGCAATGCACTGCCTAAAGGAAAAATTAATTCAATGAACTGGACATTTCCAAGATGTAAAACTGAGACAGCTTTCAAAGCCTGATACTTGTATCTTGTGCAAGACTGAACTTCCTTCCCTCATTCTAGCATTATTGTATACACAGAGGGATTTGTCAGCACTGCTTACACAACCAGAATTCAGCTGAAGTGCAATAATGCACGTAATAGAACAGGGCCCGATGAATCCACAATGCAGAGTTTATGGTACAGCTATCTGAGACAACAGCGGCCCTAAAAGCAGCAGAAGTTCATTCAAGTTATATGTGACTTTTAAACATCATTTAGGCACTGAAATACAGACTGAAAGCACAAACTGAAACCTTGAAAATACAAACTGAAAAAATAACAACTAAAAATATATTTTGAAAGTTTGTTCCTTTTTTAGATTTCCATTAAAAACAAACAAATACTTATACTCCCCAAGTGACACATCATAGGAAGACACTTACAAGCCACTTTAACAGGCCAAGAGGGACAACAGTTTGAACTCTGCTGTAGAGTCATGGTTAATTCATCTTTTAAAGACAGATAGCTGCAATAATAACCAGTTGGTCTCTTCTGGGCCCCTGACTGGGAGAAGTGTACCTTCCTTGTGCCAACCCTGTACTCTACTTACAGTTGCTTCAGCTCACAGATTCATAGAATATTCTGAGTTTGAAGGGACCCACAAGGATCACTGAATCCAAGTCTTATGTAAGTGGCCCATAGGGGGACCTGAGCTCGCATATCCACTTAAACTGCACCCAGAAAGGGTAGCAGTTCTGTTGATTTCACAAATGCAAAAAAGCCACTCTCCGTAGCTTTTGCCACCCATGAAAATTAAGAAAATGGAAAAAAGATCAGATAAATTTGTACTACCTTTAAATGCTTCTGCAGTATTCTGCAGCCATATGCACTGAAAAAAAAAAAAAAAAAACCAAACAGAAAAAAAAGGTGGCAATAAAGCAACCCATACTCTGAAAGATGGATTCAGAAAGCAGCAAGTCAATGCTAAGGATGAAAAGAATACATAAAAAGAATTTAGTCTATCTCTGAAGGCTATTTTTCCTTTTTTTTTTTTTTTTCCGCCCAACTTCAAAGGGTTTGAGTTAACAACAGACTTGACTGGGAAGTACCACACTATATTTACAACTGTTAGTGCTGTTTAGCTCCTGTGGCTTGCCCTGAGGCTCACTTTCCTGACTGTATATTCCGAGTCCAGTGCTCAGAGTCCAGTGCTCTTTGCTTTCACTGCTTGCAGTACTGCTTATCACCTCACAGTATTGTGCCTGGGAACATTCTGGTAACAGCCATGGCGATATGCATGGGCTGGCAAGTGGCCAGGGTATTGCTGCTTTCTGTGCTGCATCACACCCAGTACATAAAGTGGGGGGAAGAAGGAGGAAGTGTGGGACATTTGGAGTGATGGTGTTTGTCTACCCATGTGGGGCCCTGCTTGCCTGGAGATGGCTGAACACCTGCCTGCTCATGGGAAGCAGTGAATTAATTCCCTGCTTTGCTCTGCTTATGTGCACAGCTTTTGCTTTCCCTATTAAACTGTCTTTATCTCAATCCATGAGTTCTCCAGCTTTTACCCTTCTGATTCCCTCCTCAGTCCTGCTGGTAATGGAGTGAACAAGCAGCTGCATGGGGTTTGGTTAAACCTTGACAAAACAGTCCTCCTAATTACTTATATCCTCACTTCAATCTGTGCTAAATCAAACAAAATTGCACTAAAAGCAGAGTTCAGCCATCTGGGGGCTAGACAAAAGTTAGGAGCACTGCCCAGCACCACAGGACCAAAACGGAACAGGAAGAGGTCACTGCTCACCACAGGCTGAGGGAGCACCAAGCACGTGCCTTGGGGAAGAATGGAAAATGTCTGGCAGAGCAGTGGTTCTGCCTTCTGTCACGTTCCCCTTCAAGGCAGCACACCTGGGTTAGTGTGGCCCCTCTCTGTGCACTTCTGGCCAGGCACTAAACAGGTCCTGCTCCTGTCAGACTGCTGGAGGGGAGCTGCCTGTTCGCTGTGCTTGGTTGGGAGCTTGGCAGACTGGGAAGCACTAAGGAGCAAGGTGATGAAGAAATTTTGTACCTGTGAGATGACTGGCTTTCTTTTAAGAGGCAGCAGCCACGAGGTGTATGTGAAAATGCTTGCATGTGCTTGCCTTGGCCAACTTTCATTTATTCTTCCAAAAGAAACCCAGGACATGCATTTCTCTTGTAATGCCATTCCCATACCTGAATGGTACTTCCTTTAAAAAGTTACTGAAAACAAGCTTAATTTAATGGATGTAACAGCAATTTATGCAGAAGGTTCTACCAGAAGTTCTCGAAAGACCTCAAATTCACAAAGGAATTAGTTTACAAATTAAATGAGTGCCATGATTGGTGAAAAATTTAAAGCTACTAGTTTTTTAAATATTTACTGGAATGAACTTAAATGATTTCCCAAGTATCATGAATAAACATTATATACGGTAGATAGAGCATTTTTACAGCTGCTATTTACAACAGAATTTTATTTTCTAAGGGCTCAGAGGTTTGACATTGTTCTATGGAGTTTTAAAAATCATTGTTTATGACAAAAATCTCCGCAAGGTTGTAAGCTATACTAAGAGGAAAGGTAGACTGAGATCACCATCTTGAGAAAAACCACAGCAAGTTGCACATGGTGGACACTTAAAAAACGGATGCAATAATATAAGCTAAATATTGTTTTATCTATTTTATGAGTGTTCATCCCTTTTGTTATAGCTGAGAAGTGTTGCAATAGATGATATCTAAATACAGCACCTTCTACCATCTAATTTGTTTTTGTTTGCAGCTTGACAGTAAATTGCTATGAATGTCAGTAATCTGAATAATAAACAACAACTCAAGGCCACCATGATTATCACATACAACAGGAAGTCAGCTGCCTAAATGAACTACACACAGCCTTGGAAATGTGGCTTACAATGTGCAGTTAGCACCTGCACCACTATCACAGCCTCTAAATCTTCTTCACCTTGACCACAGACCTTGTCTTCCATGATACTAAAATAAAGACTGAGAGTTCCCATCAGCAAGTGCTCAGCTCCACTGTGGGGTCAGAGGCCTGTCAATGCAGGCACATTAGGCATTCAGCTGCAGGAAATGCAGGAGGTGTTCCAACTGCTGCTGGGTTGTCTGGCTTCATTCCTTTTCTAAGGAAAACGGTGTCCTACTGACTGAACACTTCCCCATTACACACTCCGCCTTGATATATGTATTATACTACTGGCACATTGAAAGTCCTGTAAGATTTAAGGGGAAAAAATAGTCATACAACTGTTACCATGGAAATTCTGGGCTCCTTAGTACAAGAGAGACATGAAGTTTGTGGAGCAGGTCCAGCAGAGAGCTACAGAACTGATCAAGGAATTGGGGCATCTCCGTTATGAGGAAAGGCTGAGGGAGCTGGGCCTGTTCAGTCTCATGAGCAGATGACCGAGAGGGGACCTCACCAACATCTACAAGTACCTGAAGGAGGAGTGCCAAGAAGACAGTTTCTCACTGGTGCCAAGCAACAGAACAAGAAGCAAAGGGCAGAAACTAACATACAGAAAGGTCCACCTGAATATGAGGAAGAACTTATTTATTATGTGAGTGACCAAGCACTGGAATAGATTGCCCAGAAAGGCTGCGGAGTCTCCCTCACTGGAAATACTCAAGAACCATCTGGATGCAATCCTGTGCCATGTGCTCTAGGATGACCATGATTGAGCAGGAAGACTGGACCAGATGACCCACTGTGGTCACTTCCAACCTGACCCATTCTGCTATTCTATATGTGACAGCGTCATAAACATGGTTCAGACTTCCCTTTCTACCTTAATTCTTCCCCTGTTGGTCAGCACATCTGCTTGCATCAATAGTATAAAAAGTAAGGACATGTTATTAGTCATTACATATAAAACCAGCATTCTCATTCAACTAATACACAGAATTGTCAATAAGAATTCCCTTCATTATGCTTTTGTTCACTAAAATGAAAGGGTTTACCTATAGAGGCTGTGACCAAGCTGAATACAAGTCACCAACAAAATACTGCTGGAGTTTTCAAAACTTAACTCAAAAATACATTCTGCTCCTTTGAGCTGAAGGTTTGCTGCACCTGCATGCAGAAAAGTGAGCTTTTTGCTTCTAGGCAGCTTGCCGTTTTTAGCACCACTAGTCCCTATCAGACAAAGCTAAGCAGACTTCCAAAGCATGGTGTGGCCCATGCCCAGGGGCAATCAAGTTCAGTCACTTCACCTAGGCATGGATCTGAACCCCAAGAAATCTCCATTTGCAGAATCCAAGGAGCCTGGGCACACAGCCAGCTCTCACTAGTCTCAATAAAAATTAAATGCATGTTCCCTTTTGACTATTACACAACAACCTCTGTTCTTAATGAACTTTTCCAGTTTAAAATGAAGCTAGTAAGCCTGACTATTTCTTTCATAGTTTACTTGCCGTGCAAACAGAGACACAACGCTGTTCTCCGTTGGCAAGCCACTCCTCCCCAGGAGTGCTTGGTCAAAATGTGCGTGTTCCAGGCCGTGATCCCCATACCTTCTTTACACTCCCCAGTCCTGTGCTCCCCATTTTCGCACCGAAATTCCCAGTTTCTCTACTTCTTTAGACATATGAAGTCATAAAGCGCAGCGGAGCAGGCCTGTCCGACGCACACGCAGCTCCTGCTATGCGTGCCAGAAATGTGCGAACACCCGAAAACAAGGCTGATGTCACCAGCGCGCCGCCGGCGCGCCACCAGACGGCCTCCGGGGCCCGGCTGAACCGCGCACCCGAGAGAGCTCGCCGGGGCCGGGGTCCCTCGGCGGGGCAGCGCGGCACAGCCCCGGGGAGCGGCGGCTCCTCCCGCCGCCGCCCGGCCGCTCGCACTGCCCCGATGGCTCCCTATGCCCGCGGCGGGCGGCGGTAGCGACGCGGGGCCGGCGGCCCCACCGGCGGCGCTCGGTCACGGAGGGTTCCGGGACAGGGCGCGGCACGGCCGGTGCCGGTGCCGCCGGCCCTCGGGAGACCCGTGCTGCCATCAGTCGGTCGGCCTGCCCGGGCCGCCCCATCCCCCCGCCTCGCCCCGCCCGTTACCTGCGGGCGGCTGCTCCTCCTGGGAAGCCGCGCTCCGGCGGGCCGCTAGCAGCGCCGCGACAGCCAGGAGGGACAGCAGCACCCACATGGCGCCCGGCGGGGACCGAGCGGAGGCCGCCCCGCACACAGAGCCCCGCGGTGCCCCCTGTCCCACGCCCGCTCTCCGCCCCGCCCCGCTGCGGCGCCTGCGCCGGGCAGGAAGAGGCGGGATGCCCGGCAATGATAGTGCGGGGGCGGGCGGCGGCCGTGGGGTCGCCGCCGGGCAGCGCCCGAGGGGCGCCGCGGGAAGGGGAGGAGGGGGGAAGTTGCGGAACTGTGGCTTGGCGGCGGCGCCAGCAGTGAGGGGGATGTTTTGCTCCGCGATGCCGGCGCTGGCTTTGTCAGTGCTGTGTTTTAAGTGCTGGTGCTGGGCCATACCTGTCAGCCCGAGCCGCTTGGAAAGCACCGTCCAGCTCGTCATGTTGTGACTTGTGCTAGCTCCCCATTTATTAAAAAGCACGAAGCGTTCACCCTGTGGAGTGTTTCAGAAACAGCACACTAAATCCAAATTTATGCTGGGAGGCTTTATTTTTCTTGGAAACAACCTAAATGTATATGCACTTCAAAAAATTGAAGTTTGCTGAGCAGGATGAAGACTGCAGTTTTTGCCACCTTACTGTTCCCGTGTCTCCTATCCAGTGTCCCAATGCCAGCTAATTCTGCACCTTAACCTTTCAAAATCAAGGCCACCCTGGGCCAGATGAGTAGAAGGACACAGAAGAGCCTCTTCTACTACATGCTTCTGCAGCTGTGATGAGGATGTAGCAGCTATGTAAGCTCTCGTCAGAGATTTTGCAAATAATGCTTTTTCTAGACCTAAAATGGAGGTACCTTGTTGGATCCTTGATACCCACATGTATTCTCAGGCTTTCAAGGAGACAAGAGGGAGGAAAACAGAGCCACTTGCCAGAGCCATTACACTTCCCCTTTCCCATGCCTCTATTTGAAACAGTTCAGCTCCTCCCTAACCTTTATTTCCTGTCCTAAGCATTAGTTCACTCCCTACGGAAAGGTGTGGAGAAATTGATTTTCTTGCCATCTGCTATCCACACAGGCAAAACTCAGGAGACGGCACAACTTGCTGTGTGGGAAGGAATGAGTAGCAAGGAGAGAGGAGGTTACAAGTTAGCAATGGATGCTGAAGAAACCACCTCACTGTTACAGCCTAGAAATCAGGTGTTCCCAGAGGTGATGAACTGGTGCTGTGGAGTGTAGGATCAGTGTGGGGTACAGAGCTAAGATCTCGTCCCAGCTGTGCTAAGGCTGAAGAAAATGGATTGTGAAACTACACTGGCTTTGTGTAGCTAACGATCCTCATAGACTGACCTCTGTGCTTAATGCAGTGCAACAGCAAGCTTTTTACAACCAACAAGCACTTAACTGCCTTGACTGAAGTATTGAGCACTCAGTGGCACGTGGATTTTAACTGCCTGAATGGTGTCATTCTTGCATAGTATTTTCTGGCACATAATGACAGGAGGAGAAGAAAACGGCCTCACATTGTGACAGACGAAGTTTGGATCAGATGTTAGAAAAAAAATTTCTACATCAGTGCAGTTGCCAAACATTAGAACATGGCTTCCCAGGGAAGTGGTTGAGTCACTGTCCCTGGATAAAAGAAGCACATATGTTACACTTAGAGACAGGGTTTGGTGTTGGACTTAGCAATGTTTCAATAACAGCTGGATTTGGTGATAGCAACAGGTTTTTTCCAACCTACATTATTTTGTGATTGAAATGATGTTTTACACAAAATTAAGTAAGAACAAGGCATCACCAGCCCTCGATAGAGTTCAGGTGTTCTGACAGTTGTGTCAAAGAATGACAGTGTGCCTAAGGTAGCTGTCACATAAACAGAGCTTGATAAGATTGTGGGTGTTTTATGAAAATGCTTCAGAGACTTGAAAAAACAGGAAAGGGAAAATCAATGAATAAAAATTAAGCCAGCTCTGCATGGAGAAAGTAAATATAATTCCACTTATGAAAGCTATTCCCGGTGTACCCTCTGCCTGTGCCACCAGAACCATGTACACAGCTCCTGGCAGGGGGTGTTCTTACTGTGCCGTCAGTGTAGTCTATCACCACCAAAACATTGCCAACTTGCTCAAATATATCCTTGTCTTGAAGTGTTATACATTGGGAAAAAAAAAAATTGGCTAATATGTAAACTGTCTTGTAACTTCCTCCTTTGCTCTTCACACACTCAGCCCAAGTGCTTGTCATGTGCCTTTCTGCCAGAAAAGGTCCTGACAAGATAAACAAGTTCACATATCGTGGGACAAATTTCCACAGCCTTTTGCATGCTTGTTTGTTTGTTTGTTTTCTTAGATATTACTTAGTTGTGTCACAGGGTTACTGTGCCTTCACATGCATGTGCAGTAGCACTCCATGTGGTTTTGCCGTCCTTGAAGAAGTAGGGACAGGATTTTCACCTTTCTTATACTGAAATGCCTGCTGCTTTGATTCAATATCACAGTCATAGCACCACATTTTCTTTAAATGCTATCATAAAGAGAAATCACAGACACAGAGAAGTTATGTCTAACCAGAACTTTCCCCAATGATTAAAAGCACTAGCTATCCTCACCTTTGAAAGGGAAAAGCAATCAAATACATACACAGCCCCAAAAGAAATAAAATTAAAAAGAGATCATTTGTGATAATTTCACTTCTATACATCCCATTAATCTGTCGGGAAGTTTAGTAATCTTCTCATGTACACTTACAGTAAAAATACACATTTGATCTTCCAGGAGCATCATTCCTAACTCTCCAGCAGTCATTTCAAATGCATGCCCAATTTTATTTTTCTTGGCTACCCATTTTTTCTAAATTAACAGTTTCAGGATCTCCATTGGAGCCCCCTTTATTTTAATTTTAAAGTATTTAAAAAAAAATATCTTCCAGTCAGACAAAGGAATGCAATACATTCTCCTTGGCAACAGGCACAAGATCTTGATATCTGACTGACTGTACAATGGCTGTAGTGTGATTAGCCAAGCAGCAGGTATGTGACTCACACTGACCATTTAAAGTGCTCATTTTGCATAGTGAAGGTACTGTGGAGTGCATAGTGTGAGCATGGAACTTGGGAATCAGCAACATAAATCCCTAGGAAAGCAGACTTCATTAATTCTGCTGTTCATGGAAAATTTTGTTATGTGAATACATGTTTGCTGAAGCAAGTTCTATTATCTGGAAAGGGAGAAGGCTGAATAAACAGTAATTGGAATGCATAGCAGAGGAAGAAGGTGAAGTCAAATAGATGAAGCAATATATGAAAGTGCCAGTGTGTGGACTGATACCAGCCAAGCTTTCATTCCTTTTCACAAATGCCCAAAGAGAATTAAGCAGCCATTGCAATAGGTGCCCTGCAGTTGAATAGAAGAGGAAAATAAGGATCTTCAGTTGCTCGTTTGAGCACAATGTTAAGCTGCTACCCTTGGGTGAAGTTGAGATGGAGTAGGGATCAGTTCAGGATTCCACAGGGAAAGGGATTATTCCTGAGCAGGACATTGTTGGGCTTTTCCAGGAACATAAGAGATAGTCTCGGAGAAAACTCAGGTGGCAGAGACTTACAGAGACACCTACTTTTCCAAATTTATCAACAGTTTTTTGTTACCTTGGCCATTTATTAGATATAATTTGTTTGGCTTATGCTTCTGTTGTTTAAAAATAACAAAAGGGTATTTGATAAATTAGTGGTGGGTCAGGAAATTGTCACTTCATCTGAAGCCAGAAGAGACACCTGGTCTTTATTCTATCCAAAGATTTATTGTGTCGGGAGACTTGCCACAATTGAACTGTGTGATAATTAATAGACTATGGAAAATGTTATCAGATTATGTTTGTTTATTTATTAGCAGCAGGCTAATAAATTATAAATGTGTTGGATCCAGTAGAGAGAGGGAAACAGCAACTCCAGCACTTGAGGAAGCAGATATTTTCTGCAGCAGTGCACTGGACTGCCCATGTCTGTCCCAAAAGGATGTTGCAGTCAGCAGAAGGGGCTGAAAGGAGCTATTCTGATCAACAGTTGAAAGTGGGTATTCTGAGGAGATGCTAAAAGTGCTTGTCTTGTCTAGTCTGGTAAAAGAAAAGGCTGAAATGGAAACATCTCCTCTCTGCAAAAATGCTCATTGTTTTTAAACCAAAAGATAAAGTTTAAACATAATCATGAAATGTAAAACATTCCTGCCTGAATTAAGGCTGAAAATTACAAGAACATTTCTAATTTTCATGAGATTAGACCTTGGAACAGCTTCAGACTAAGATTAATGGGAATAAAAATTTAGTTAGGTGTAATAAAGTTTCTTTATATTATAAATAATTGTGAAAAAAATTATTAAAGAATATTTCACTAAAAAATGAAAAGGGTTCTGGTAATCTATCTGGATTACTAGTGAACTGAAGAATGTGTATAAATATTAGCTGCTAAGAGTATTGTATTTCAGAGTTTCTTTTTCTTGTAAAGTTTATTATTGATAGCCTCCAAACCTTTCCTTTTTAGACAAAAAGCAAACTACATCCATATAAAAGAAAAAAGTTCTGACAATACTTTGAAATAATGCCAAAAGAGAAATAAAACCTGGTAAAAGAAAAAAAAAAAGGCACTTCATTTAATAGGAAGTCTTTCTAATTTCTATTGGACATGTAGTTTCATTTGTAAGCATAGTGAAACAAAATGCCCTGCAGAGCTGCACACAGATTGGCACAATTCTGACATAGTAAGATCAATAAAGGGATGCATATCTCATTACATCAACTAAGAAATTAGTTGTTGAAAAGAAAAATGTCAAGAATTGTTTAGATTGTGGAATTGTGCCTGAGACTGATCTGTAACAAACTTATATAGCATACTGTAGAACATAAGTAGAACATAATTGCTACTCAACAAACAGGCAGCTAAGCAAGCAGTTAGTAGTTTGTGTGATTTTGTTTTCCTGATTTTTTCCTGAGGAAAAAACTTTTCTAAACTTTTCTACAGTTATTTTTGGTTTTGCTGAAGAACAGCATAAAACTTGTGGTGGTTTTCTGTTATTGGGAGAAGAGCTATGTAAAGACAAGGAGTTAAATGTCATGCACATGTCGGGAAATGGAGTGGTGTCTGGGTTTTTGAAAGGTAAATTGCTTGTTGGTAGAATTGTGTCATTAAAGTTTAGGGCTTGACATGCTTCAGTGATCTCAGTCCTAGGTGAAGGTTAATAAAGCTTGGGAAGAAGGATGTCCAACTGATAGTGGAGACAAGGAATACAGAATTTACAGTCCACAGGGACATTTGGCAGAACTCCTAAGGGTGGGTCGTTACAAACTCACAAAACAAAGAATAAACTAACAGAGCCAACTCAGCAACTGTGCTGAATCCTCTCCAACTGGGTAAAAAGCAGTTCTGGCAGGGAGAGATTGCGACCACCGACTCATGAACCACCGACCCAAGAAACCCAGTAACTCAAGAGAAGAGAAAGACTGAGCATGCTCACTAATTATTGTAAGAAGCAAAGAAATGATTCAGCCAATTAAGATAGAATATTAATTAATAAGAGGACTAGGTAACTTGTAGCCAATGAACATTAATGCCTTTGTTTGCTAAAATGTAATAAATAGTGAAATTTTTGAAAGTCAATGTGCTGATTTTGTGGATTTGTCACCCAAGCACTGCCTTCTGTGCAGAGTTGTAACTACATCAAACACCTCAGGCCTGTGTGGGGATCAGTCTCTTGCACACCAGGTAAAAGAACCCATTTTGGGACAACAAGAGGATCTCTGAAATTATGTGCAAAGATAAAATCACTCCTCTAAAATGTGTAAAGCTGCCATGGCCATGCAGATATGTTTTGTCCAGACTACGTGGGTACAGGTTTTTAATGCTTTTTCTCTAAACTATTGATGTTCAGTCGCAGAGCTAATAATCAGTTTTCCAGGAGAGAGAATAGGAACCAGACATCACAGAGGGGTGTGTGCATACTGTAGCTATAACACCACAAGGGTGTGTTAGGTGAAACTGCAACTTTTGCATTCCAGTGTATTTTATTTGGGAGAAAAAGCTTTCTATAAATCAAACAACAGCCTTGAAAACCATGTTGGAAGCTGCTGACTGCACAGATGGACTGGTTCACAATTTGGTTCCCTGACCACCCTCTTCCCAAAGAAAAACAGGACATTGACATCTCGGCAAATAGTTGAACCTACACAGTGAATCAGTAAGACAAAACTACCCACAATTGCATCAGAAAATCATATGCCAGTCTTTGTTCTCATCAAAGGCATTTGTTTTTATGGAAGTCAACCAGGAAAAAAAAAAACTTTTCTGGTATCTTTGATAAGAAATGCTCCTTTGAACTTCTTGTTCCAGTACAAATGTTCAGTATGCATATATCTGCTTTTGTAGAGACACATGTAGAGACACAAGCATACAGAATGGGTTGTAGAAAAGCAATTATTCTTGGCCTGATGATCCTAATCAGAGTCATCTATTCTCACTTATAATTATCTGCTGAATAAAAAGGGAAGATGAGCATGGAAAAATTGCAAGTCAGATGCTCAAATCGTTAATTCCTTCTGCTGTGTGGAAGGGAAACAAGACATCAAGTGATGTTGAGTGGCCACCTCCTCCAGGTAAGGCACTGCTTTCAACAGCTCACATTTCTATGTGAGCTAGAGACAGTTTAGTCCCCTGCTTGGACTGGCAGAGGCAGAAGGTCACTGGTGCAGGCATTCACATCACGCTCTCCAGTGCATAAGCACACATGCATTCATGGATCCCCTGAGCACCAGCATGACACCTCTGATGATCATCTCTCTGCATCCAACCCTCCCTTGCCTCCCCCACAGGTCTCCCAGTTGCTGGTTGGTCTGGATTGAGGCATGCAAACACCCATGCACTCACATCTCATTCCACAGACACCCCTTGTTCACAAGGCCCCCAGGCATGGCAGCAGTGACTCCCTGTCAGCGTGATGCCTCAGCCTGAAGGCCCCTTACTCATTGGCTGGTCCAGCTTGAAGTTTGCTGGTAAGCACACACACAACCTCCCTGCCCACTTTGGGGAAGATACAGCCACTTACCCCCAGCAGCTGGCACAGGCACCCAGGCTGTGACCCACAGCCCTGCTCCAGCCCCTGGTGCCGAGCCCCTCACTCAGCTCACTCACCCCTGGGAGGGACAGACTGCTCATGCACAGGGCTCAGACCGACAAACACACTCATTGGACCAGTTTACATTCAACAGCTCCCTTCATAGCCTTTTCTGCCTACCACCCTCTTTGTTCCTCCATGCCTGTATTCCACCCCTTCACGTGTATTCCCACAGGGATTTGCACACCTTATCCTGTTCCTGTAGCTATTCTAGTCCAGGTCTCTCCCTGGCCTACAGTCCCAGCTGTTGCAAAGCCCAGGGTCTTGGAACTAGATCCCTTCCAACCCAAACAAAGTGAAGGTGAGCCCCTTTTCCAACACTTACTTAATAAAAAAATTGTTAGCACAGGTAGAACTTGTCTGATTTATCTGTGAGGTTTATTCAACTCACCTAGACTTTATGGTGCAAATAAACATCAGTGAAATGAATAGAAGATTTTGAGCTGTCAGCTGAAAAGATCCAGGAGAATTTAAACACAGGAAAGTATCTTACTAATCCAGGCCTTAATAGGAACTTTAAATAAGTTTAAATATTTAAATAACTTTAAATAAGATTTTAATAGGAGCCAGAAATTAATCTGACAGAGAAAAAGAAGAGGCATAACTTGAAAGTCTGATTGATCTGTAGAGAATTTTACTTTCCTGAGATACCAGATACAAATAAAGACATCCAGATTGGACTGGGAAGAAATGAAAGTATGTGGGCATGGAGCTACCTTTGGTCAGGTGCATTTTGGTCTGTTGAAGGAGGATGACAATGTATGGACAGGCTCAGGATTGTGTAGCAAAGAGTGAAGAACAAGCAAATTTGAACAGTGTTCATGGGAAGATGTTGTTTCCAGATATTTTCAAGGAAAAAAGGCACAGCATTGATGCTTGCTGGCCAAAAGGGGTGGCCAGCTAGGTTGCTACCACACTGTCACCTGGTATGCTAACAAGTACATAAAAAGTGTAATATTGCTACCAGTAAGGACCAGGGTCCAGGACTCCCCTTCTACTGAAGGACTCTGATCACTGACCTTCACAGCCAGGCATCATATCCCTCAGCCAGATGCATCTTCAGCATGGGGAATGGGCCATGGGGAGTGCCACCCTCTGGAATCCTGCATAGATGACACCATTGGAGCCCCTTGGGCAACAGCAAAGGTTTTGCTCAGCAAAAATGTATAATGAAGGCTATGTGTGGCAGGATGTTTGTACATGAATGCTCTTCAGAGTTTTGGCTTCTCTATAATTAGTTGCACTTTTGCTGTTTGCAATCTGTTGTTATATCTTTTCCCCACACTTTCTTTGGTCCATACAGAATGTCATGCCTCTGAACTTCACTGGGAAGATGGGCAGAACTGAGAGAGAAGGTGTTTTAATTGCTGAGACTGCAAAATGTCATTGCAGCTGGCAGACAAAACTGCAGTCATGCACCAAGGGCACAGGCACCTTTTACAGTGTAAACAGCCAGAACTACTGCTTGAGCAGAGGCCACTGTGCAAATCAGATGAATTTTGTGAACACAGTAGTAAGGGACATGTGGCAGAAAACAACTCATAAGGGTGTGAAGAACAGAAAGGAAAAGTAGAAAACTCCCCCAAATGATGAATGGAGGAAATAATTAATAGGGAATTAAATGGATAACAGGAACATTTTAGGAAGGGCACTGCTTTGGAGAAAGCTTGACTGTATAAGAAAAGACATTTCTTCTTCTTGTTTGCTTCTTACTATTTTCAGGTTCTGTTAGAAAAGAAACAGTGCTCAATCTTAATTTTTTGCTTATATAGGAAACCAAAATCCCTGAAAGTTTCTGTAAGTTAGAATCAAAAGCAGTAACAGTGTGTTCAGTAAATAATAGCAGAGATGAGATAAACAATGAAGACCCAAGATAGTTTTTCATACACTGTGAATCTTGTTAATATAAAGTAAATATGAACTTTACTTTTACTTTACATATCAAGGATAAAATCTTCATTTTCATATTGGTCTCAAAATACCAATAATATGCTATGAAGAAAAAAATGGTTTTTTAAAAAATTTTCATCCTTTTTCTCCTAATGCTTTTCATTTTGAGCAAAACTTAATAAATGGTAAGACATGCAATGAAACTCTATTCAGCTGTTAAGCCATGATATAAAAGTACTGCTTTTCACAGGATTATCTTTGTAGTGATGTTGGGCTAAGGCTGAAATTTGCCAGCAATTTTAGGCTGCAAAACAGTGCCTGTGTTTTCCATTAACTTTTTTTAGTTTCTGGGTGGAAGCCAAAAATGCTTCTATCATTTTTGACTTTTTTCTTTCTATGGTATCCTACCGTGTGCTGAGATATTTCACTACATCTTGTGCTGCAATCCAAACTTTGATATATTGGCAATGCACTGTGTGCCCCAGAGTTCTGAAGAGGGGACCATGAGGTGTTTGTGCTGTGTCTGCTGTGGCTGGAAGGGAGTTGTCTTAGACTGGTAACACATAAATAAAGCTGCAGGTTGAACAAATGTGTAGTGGGTCTAAAAGGGAGCCAGAAGCACGAGAGGACAGTGTTCATTGTCAAGTTGTTATATTATTTTCACTAAAGGTGAAGTGGCTATTTTTTCCTCAAAAGACCAGAATTTTAAATAGGCACTTGCTCATTGAGTTCCCACAATTCTGAAAGATCAGCGACTTGGCTGGCAAAATTGAGTCGAAAAACTGAATGCTAGTTTTTGTGCTGACACTTAGAGGTATTAAGCTTTCTGTTTGAAAGCAAATGTTAGCTATTGATGTTTCAAAGCATAAAAAGTAGATTATTAGATTTAATCCTCTATCATAAAGTAGATGATTCAATTGCTTTTGTATTTAAATGAATGGTTATTATTGATGCTCTAAGAGCTTTGGTCTTGACATTTGTTGCTGAAAAAGGAAGGCAAGCAGGCAAAATTTAGTGATTGAAACCAGTGTACAGACTAACACAAAGGAAGATTAATATAAACATAGTTAAAAATCTTTTCCTGTCTTAACACATGACTGAGTAATCTGGTTTGCTGTCAAAATGCCCACATTCATTGCTTTGCTATGTTATCATCCCAGAGGCATCTGTCAGATCAAACTGGAGAACTATTTGTATGTGATACAATACTTCACGTGGATTGAGGAAATACTACAAGCTGGAGTTCTAATGTTGTAGCATTTATAGCACATCTAAATAGAAAAGAAATAGCCTGATTTAGGGAGTAAAGGAGGTAGCAAGAAGAAGGGAAATATGAAAGACATGATTTCGGAGCCAAGGTTCCATTTCTGGTCCTGCTGCTGGCCTTGTCAAATGACTTTTACAGGTGACATCTTCCAGCACTTCCTCAGTTTTCTCTCTTTCTAATGAGAGGAACTAAGGGGTGCTATTGTTAGCACATACGTCATAGACTAGCTATGGAAGAAATCAAATCTGTGTTTGTGAGGCAAAGACCCGCAGACTAAATTACATTTCTGTCTACAGCTGGGTATCTTTGAATTTTGCATTTAAACACACATACAGAGAGAAATGGATGTATCTACTTCACTAATGTGGATTTTTAACATTTTAGAATCTGCAAGTTAAGCACTGAAGGACTGCTAAATCTAACACAAAGGGTTTACATGTTTGACTGCCATGCAGCGTTGTTTCTTAAATTATGTAAAACATTCTCAAGAAATAGTTTCTTTTCTCAAAACAGGGACTGAAAGACTAATAAGACCCCATCTATATGGTCTTCTGATAGGAAATGTATGTTTGGCTGAAATTACAGCAAGCCTATGTTGTTTTAATTTCATGTAATTTCTTTCTGCTTTGTCTGAGCTAGAATATGATTAACATATATAAAGATAATTCTATAGAAGAGCAGCAGACAGTCAGTGAGTGAATTCATAGGTCCATCCCACTGATAAACACTCGTAGATCAAAATGAGCTTTGCAGGTCTGATTTTTGACTTGCTAGCTTCTCCTTACATTTAGTTACACTGGTTCCATCCAGTGTCAAAGCAAGAGAAGGCTGAGGCCATCAGCTGGATGCAGTTTACATTTAGGAAAATCTGGAAGTGTTGTCATTGAACTAATTGTTTGGGGCATATGTTCGTTGTGGGCTTTGTTTAACTGTGGACCTTGTTCTACTTCCAGAAAAATTCCAAATGTCCTTATACTTTTATTTTATAGGAAAAGAATTTTCAAACTTAGGGGAAAAAAATCCAAAACCATACTACCTCTATGTGCAACCATGACTTCAGAAGTACAGCATGTTTGTGAGGAATATGTCCAGAATGCTGTTTAAAGTAACAATGTCAAATTGGTTTTGCTTTTCCTTCAAATCAAGTACAGTTGGCAAAGTGTATATCAAATTGCTTGTGGTAGAAAAAAAAAACAACATTGATGTCACACATTTTACCTGTTTAACATCACATGGCACCAGTGAATGCTTCAATGAGGAAAACTTAACTTTTGAGTTTGCTGGGGAGGTGCATGGCCAGATCTAGGTTGTGTTATCAAGGAGAGGGTCTATCTGTATGTACCTTGTATCTAAATGAGTGCCCTCCCTAATCTGAGCTTCTACATAACCTGTCCTAAGTGCCACCATGAGGATAAGGGTTTGATAGACTTTTGGTTTTACTCAGGATGCTGCTTCTTATGAGTTCCCAAGCTGTATATCAGACAGCTAACCTAACTCTGGAATGCATAAATGGAGGAACATCAGACAAGCATTGAACAGATACTATGTTATAACCATAGATTAAAAACTGGGGTAGATGCTTCAATGTCGTGACTATTTATACTGCCTGGATGGCTTAAAAATTGAAGCATGTCCAGGAAAGAGTAATTTGACATCTGGAGATTGCTCCTGGTGAAAAGAAAGCAAACCAAGTTGGTTAGTACAATTTATCTGGCAAAGGGCAAATTGTAGTCTCCCTAGACATGGAAGAGTTTTCTGATGGAAGACAGATCTTCAGTCTAGGGAAAATGTTTTAAACAGATGCAATTCATTAAAGGTATTTACATATTTATTAACAGTACATCCTGTTAGAACAAATTATGCAGAAATCAGACAGGATCTTTAGCACTTAATATTAAATCAAGATCAAGAATCGTTCTTGAAAATATACTATAGCCTAACAGAAGTTCTAGGATTAACCCAGAAGCTAAGAAGTGTAATGCAGGAATTAAGAAGTGGTCACACTGTACAAAGGTGGACTAGGTGATCATGATTTTCTCTTCAATTAAATTATACAAGAGTACATGAGAATCTGCAAAAATTATCAACTGTGGTTGGTAAAGAGTTGTGCAAGAATGTTACATGATAGGGAACATTTCACCTACCACTTCCCTAAAGAAGTTATGAAATCCTTTTTTTGTGTTGTCTGCAGAACTGTAAAAAAATAGAAGAGAACCTCACCACAGGACATGCAGAGGACACAGGAACCCTTAGAGATTTCTAGGCTTCTTGTAGGAAGGAGAACTGATGACAGAGCATGTTATTTTCCTGACAAAGACATGTTTATTTGCAATAATGTCTTGTAACTTCTTTATTTTGGTTTGGTTTGGTTTTAACTTGCTGTTGTGGGGAGAGTGGTGGTTTACTAGATGAAGTTCATCTAGTTTAGATGAAGTTTACTAGATAAGCCCTCCAGTTGAGTCACAAGGTGCAGAAACCTCCTTGCTTTCTAAACACCTTCTCAGAGAAAAGTCTAGGTGCAGCTAGACCATCATCCAAGCCCCAGACTTTGTCAATGGCTTCAATTTAAGGAATTAGAGAGGTATGATCTTTGCAGAACTTTGTCCCACAGGCTTAATGATGGCAAATCAGATATATTTCTATGAAAATGAATTATTTCTTATCATAAATGATTAGACAAAAAGATCTTAATCAGAATTATTTGCTAATAAAAGTTTAAATTACTCATAGTGGATAGGATAGGATAGGATAGGATAGGATAGGATAGGATAGTGCACTATATCAAAGCAATTCTATTAAAGCTAGCAAAAAGAGACAATAATTAAAGGAGTTTGTAACTCACCCATACCAACAACCAAGGGCTTAATCTCTTTCAGTCACACTTGAGGGGTCTCCTGGGGGGTGTCTCCTACCCAAGGGAGGAATCCCTACCCACTCCAAGGAGGAATATGTTAAAAGAGCAGAACCATATGAGAGTAGACTGGACTTTCATAGTATAAAGTGATTGACTTCCAGTTGCAGGTCTCCAGTTGCCTCACTATCTGTTGATAGTTGCCAACAAATCTGTTGATTTGGGGTTCGGGATCCAGACTTCTTTTAGCATAATTCAACACCAAAAGCAGCACATGATTCCCCCTCTCAATTCTTTCAAATAGGGCATTGTCCCTTGACCACATTCCAGGCCAAAGAGTCCTGGTACACTTTTATATAAATAAAGGGCTGGAGATAATCTTCCTGTTTGTTCTTGAGGTCTTGTGTGTGCATGTGGTGTTTTTTTCCGAATTCTTAAAACCATTGCAGTTGCCTCTTGAGACAAGAAGGGTGCTGTGGTGATGGCAAAATGCTTGATGATGCTATTTATACAGTCCTGGAGGGTTTAGATTACTGCTCTGATGCAACTTGCTTTCATGCAGTGTAAGTGTAGCTTTTGTGCTTTTTTTTTTTTTTCTGGGAGCTGTGCCTCCTTGCCCAAGAGTGTGGCAATGTAGCTTGGGAGACCTACATGCTAGCTTTGCAGAAACAGGGGAGAAATCTTTACCCACAGATCACTAAAATCTCTGTATTGTGTTGGCCTACAAGCTCAGTCCTCCAAAGTTTAGAAGGCAGTTCTCCTCAGCTTCTCAAAGCCTGACTGACTTCCTCTATCACTTTCCTTACCATTGGCTCCTTGTCGGAACCCAAGGTGTCCCTCAGACACTCTTGGATGTTCTGGGCCCAGGGCAGAAGCCTCTGAGACCCTGGCAGGCGGCCAGGGACCCCTGTGGTCTTGAGCTTGACCCATGGAACAATTTACCAACCTTGCAGGAAGAACAAGAAATCACAAAAGTTTAGATATTATAATAGAAGTAGTCACAAGGTGAAAGGTAGGATTTTTGAGTGCTGTACAGGGGGGTTTTAGGCCTTGTACAGGGGGGTCTGAGGTTTGTACATGGGGGTCAGAGGTTCTAAGATGGAGGGATTTGGGCGTGCCCTGTCCTCCTTCTTTCTTCTTCCTATTCTCCATGTTCTTGGTGATGTTGGCACTCACAGATTGGTTTAGAGTAGAAAGTCACTGTTTAACATAGGTAGTAGGCATTGGGAAAAAACTATAAACACCTAATACGTAATGTGTGATATAAAAGATGGCACCCTCCCTTCGGGGAGGAGAGAGGGGGACAGCCAGAGAAAGGAGACAGCCAGAGACGGGGACAGACAGAGTCAGGGACAATGTCAGGGAGTCTGTGTGCCTTGAGATAACATGCAATAAACTGCCTTGAGACCGGACGACTGAAGACTGCTGAGTCTTTCTTTGAAGGCACGGGTTGGAGGAGAGACTTCACCACCAGCCGGAGTCACCCCAATCCGGGGAAGGCTCCGACATCTGGCGTCCCTGGGTGGGTGCTGACAAGAGACTAATTTACCAGACGACCTCCAACTTCCACCCGAGACACAGGCACACCCTGAAGACTCCGAAGAGAGAGAGAGCGGACAGCTCCAGACGAAACATCCTGACCTTCACCAAAACAAATCATCCCAAGGACAGCCCGGAGAGGAGAAAAACCAGAAGCGCGCCTGGAATTTCTCGCCCGTGAGCTGCTGGACAGTAATCAGGATCATCTCCGGACCGACCTTGCGCTGACTCGGCTTTTGGTGAGATCGGTTGAGATTAAGAACATGGGGGGGGGATACTCCCAAGAGCAGATCCAAGTTTTGTCAGCCCTACAGGGGGTGGCATCCACACATCCTGTGGAGATGGCTCCAAAAGAGCTAAAGGCTCTGTTGTTGTGGGTGCGGTGTAATTACCCGCACACAGAGACACATCTCTTGTTCGAACCAAATTTCTGGCAAGAGATCAATAGGCATTTGCATTATCTGGCCACAAAAAGAGATAAGAATGCCGCAAAACTTTTACCTTCCGCGAGAATAATGTTAGAGTCGTTTTCACAACGCGGCAAGGGGTCTCTCGTTTTACACCAAATAGCTCAGGCTCCTGGAGGAGCACAGGGAGAATTGCCCAGCCAGCAGCATGGGGCAGCTCTCTTCACCACAGATCAAGAGGAAGCAGAATCGCTTCCCGTGGAAAAGCAAGGGGACGATTTTCCAGCACGCCCAGGATCCCCGGATTCCCACAGGTCCTCAGATTCCCCTGAGCCCCCAGAATCTCTAGGGTCCTCCGATGCAGAAACCCCTCAGTCGGTTGCAGATCAGCCGGGGACAGTTGTCACCCTCGGTGAGGGAGGAGATTGGGAATACCCCGAGTCTACACTCACAGAGGGGGGGGCTGTAGCAGCACAGGCTGGGGAAGGTGCAGATGGGAGTGCAGAACCCAGGGAGGAGGGGGAGCCGTCTCTCGCAGCAGCGGCGGCGGGCAGTTTGCAACAGCCCGCGGCGCCGGGGAGAGCGGGGGGGACTGTGAGGGCAAAGGGGACCAGTGAGAAAGCGGGGGATGTGGGCGCGGCGGTCGTACGTCCCGAGGGTCCCGTGACGCGTGCCATGGCGAGAGCCCGCGCTGCCGCAGCGGCAGCCGCCCGGCAGGCACAGGGTGAAGGCTCCCAAACCACAGCAGCGGCGTTGGCCAGGCAGCAGGCTGAGACAGAGCGAAAAGCTATGGCAAATGCTCGTCTCGCGGCAGCGGCACCGCGCATGCGTGGAATGGAGAAGCGAAACCCAGAAGCCGGGGCGGGAGAGGGCACCTCGCGTGCGGCGGGCGCGACACGAGCACAGACGGGACGGAAGCGACGCGCTCGGGTTGTGGGCATTGGCACAGAGTCAGGAGAGGCGTGTCCCAGTGATGGGCAGTATGGGGTGGATACATCAGAGCCGGAGTGGGATCGGGAAGGTGGCGACGTCAGTCTCGGGGAGGAGGAGAGCGCTCCCGAGATCGCGGCTGCGCTGGAAAAAGCAAGGAGGCGCGACCAGGGTCGGGGCGGGAGCGTCCACACCCCCGTGGTGACACAGGCAGAGATGGGGCGTGCCCAGGGTGCAAACGTTTGCCAGGGCACCGCCTCCACACCGTTCCCACGGCAATCGACTCATGCGCACTCAGCCTGTGCCCACAGCCAATCCCAGCCAGTCTCAGACATTGTGAAGCTGAAACAGTTGATACAGCGAGAGTCGACATCCCAGACTGCGGGATTTGCAAGTGTAAATCAATTGTTACAAGAATTGCACAGGGATTTATCAGAGATACAGATAGGGGAACAAACGTCCGAGTCTTTTGCAGTGCCGACCTCAGCCGGTCAGACGACAGCGCCACCCAGTGGCGGGACCGCAATATTGCAGGAGGTTTTGCCGGAGCCGGTTGCCCAAGCCATCGCGCCACCCAGTGGTGGGTCTGTAACATTGCAACACTTTTTTCCAGTTTTATATAAGAAGAAATCTAGGGCGAGGAAGACTACACCTGCACGACAGCGGGAACCTCCGCTGATTCCAGAACGACATGAGACTCAGGACACTCCTGCTGAGGCGCAGCAACAGGATGATACTGGCAGCCGTGTGTTTTCCTCTGCAGCAGACGTTCCATTCTCATCCGCAAGCACCCAGCCCTCAGCCTTGCAGATGCCACAGATGTCGGTGAGTTCTGCTGCACCAAAGCCTCGATCACAACAAATAACTCCACTCTACAGGCAAGTACCCACAAAATTTCCAGCTTTACCGAACGCAAAGCTAGACTGGCAGGACATTCGAGCAGAATTAGAAAAGGAAAAAGGTTTATTGCAGGGCTCGGGAAATATCATGATGCCAGTGAGCTATGATGCTCAGGGACAAAACCCAAGGTGGGAACGCCTGGATCGTGATGCGATCAAAGACTTAGCCAAAGCCATCCGAGACAACGGGTTGTCATCACCGTACTTCAAACAAATGTTGAAGAGCATCTTTGGTATGTATGATTTAACACCCTATGATCTTAAATATCTTGCAACATCAGTTCTTACAGACACCCAGGCTCTTGTATGGCAAAAGGCGTGGAGGAGATCCCTGGAGGATCTGAGAGCCAGATACCAGGGCGGACCAAACGCGAACCTCACCGTGGCGCAGCTTGCTGGTGATCCTCCCGAAGACGACCCGATTCAACAAGCGGTGAGGCTCCCACGGAACGTGCTCAACGACATCAAGGAGGCGGCACGGAGAGCAATCCTACAGATTGCTCCGGCGGGAGTCCAGGACAGCATCTACACGGAGATCAGGCAGGGTCCTTCGGAGCCATTCTCCTCATTTGTGGATCGTCTTTCCCAAGCAGTGGAACGACAGGTAGTCGAAGAGGGGGCGAAACCACATTTGATCAAAAGCCTTGCGTTTTCCAATGCCAACCCGGAATGCAGGCGGATCATCAGCCTGATGCCACATCAGGCCACTTTGGCAGACATAATAGAGGCATGCAGCAAGGTGGGGACACCACAACATGTAGCATCCATCGTGAAAGAAGAGTTAACAGAGCAGATTAAGAGCAGTGTCAAGGAGGTTCTTGCAGATTACACAAAGAACAGTGACAACACAGGGAGGCGATGTTTTGGATGTGGGGCACAAGGACATATTAAAAAGAATTGCCCACAATTTGCAAAATCTAATAAACCATCAGATCTTTGTCCCCGATGCAGGAGAGGAAGGCATCTTGCGAGTGAATGCCATTCGCAGACAGATGTGGATGGAAGACCTCTACCGCATTCGGGAAACGGGAAAAAGAGCGCGAATCATCGCCAGCGCGCTCCGACACAAATCATGGCGGTGACACAAAACCAGCAGGAGCAATCCTCGGAGAAGAACAAGCAGATCCCCTCAGCAGAACAATCTCCAAAATCCCCAGCGACCCAGACTTGGTACCGCCCGGATTCCAATGCGTGCTGGCAACCACCAAATTGACGTGTCTTTTGGACAACAGCCACACAGTGATACCCACAGGTGTAACTGGGACTTCCTGGAAAAGGCAAGATTTTTTGATAATGGCCAGGGACAGAAGCAGTATTCTTGGACTTGTTGTTTATCCATCCTTGATTTCAGCAAACTACAAAGAGGAGCTGATGGTCACGGCAAAAGCCCTTCAACCACCTTTGACGATTCCAAAAAATACACCGATAGCCCAAGCCATGGCTTTGCCGTCCCATGCAGAAAAACAATTCTCACAGATTTGGAGATGATGGCTCAGATCATCATCAAAGCAAGAACAAGGTTGCTGACAATGTCAGGCAGGGATTTCTCAATCATTCATTTACCCCTAAAGAAAGATTATTTTGAATGGGCAATGCAAAAATCACAAGATATCTCCATTGCGTTGTTAGGGTATCCAGGGGCTTGTACAGTTCATTTCCCACCTCACAGAATGCTAAATGCAAAAATAAGTTTTAGAGAAAAACCGAAAATAAGTCAGGAACCAGTGGAAGGTGTGACAGTGTTCACTGATGGTTCAGGGAAAACCCACAAATCAGTGATCACATGGCAAAACCCAAAAACAGAGGAATGGGAATCAGACATCAAGACAGTGCAGGGTTCACCACAAATTGTAGAATTGGCAGCAGTGGTCAGGGCTTTTCAGTTGTTTCCAGAACCTCTCAATCTGATCACAGACTCAGCATATGTTGCGAATGTGATCAAACGATTAGAGGGATCACTGTTGAAGCACACAGATAATGAAATCTTATATTCATATCTGTCATGCATGAGAACAATCCTAGAAAATAGGGAACACAAATACTTTGTTATACATATCAGGGCGCATTCCTCACTTCCAGGGTTTTTGGCAGAAGGGAATGCTCGTGCAGACAAGCTCACAATGCCCATCTTACAGACATTGCCAGACATTTTTGAGCAAGCAAAATTGAGCCATGCATTCTTCCATCAAAATGCTCAAGCATTGATGGAATCCTTTCGCCTTTCAAAAAGCCAGGCGAGGGAAATCATCAGTGCTTGCCCAGATTGTCAACTTGTGCAGCCACCTGCATCCACAGGAGCAGTCAATCCAAGAGGATTGCAAAGTCTCCAGCTGTGGCAAACTGATGTCACAAAATACCCATCTTTTGGGCGGCTCAAAAACATCCATGTTTCAGTTGACACATTCTCAGGGGCAACATTTGCATCATTACATACAGGGGAAACCGCAGAACATGCCTGCAGACACTTTTTACAAGCATTTGCATCATTAGGAGTGCCACAAGAAATAAAAACAGATAATGGACCAACCTACACAGGCAAAGTGCTTGACAGATTCTTGAAAAGATGGGGAGTCAAACACATTTTCGGTATTCCTCATTCTCCCACAGGTCAGGCAATCATTGAAAGAACACATCATACCCTGAAATCACTTTTGGATAAACAGAAAAGGGGGGAGGCAGGTGCAACACCTTATATGCGGTTGAACAAAGCTCTGTATGTGTTGAATTTTTTAAATGGCTCTTTCTCAGAGCCCACTCCACCAATTATCAGGCACTTCACGAACAACACGCAAGCAAAGCTAAGGGAAAATCCTTTAGTTCTGATCCGAAACCCAGAGACAGGACAAATCGAAGGCCCATTCACATTAATCACTTGGGGCAAGGGTTTCGCTTGTGTCTCCACAGGGCGAGGGCTGAAGTGGGTGTCAGCAAGGCACGTGAAACCTTACCGGGTGCAGACGCAAGCGGACGCAGATCCAAGAAGCAAAGACGCGGGCACGCAAACGAAGGCGGACAACAGCGCTGCAAACATCTCATCAGACAACGATTGACAACTCAGAGACTTGGGGTTCTTCTTGGGACTCGAGTGTCATTCGGGTGTTGCTGCACTGCAAGGTGTCTCGCAGAGAGTGAGGACATGGGCATGGGGTTCAGACAGATGATGTTCATGTGCTTCATTCTCTTGCCTGTTGCCATGAGCAATAGGGCACATTTTCCCATGAGACAGCCAAAGGGAAATGTGTGGGAAACTTTGGCAAAGGCAGCGGGTCTGGACAGCATTTGTCTGACTCATTCAAGGCCAGGGAAACCATTCTCGACATGTTTGGTAGGTGTGCCGATGAAAGAATGGCCGATCCCAAAGAACATCCCTCCAAAGGTTCTGAAATCTTTTTCGGATCCTGTGGAAGGATGGCGTGTTTGGACACAGTTCCTTCCTGTGGCTCATTTCGAACCCCAGGAATTGGACATCTTTGGGTCAACAAGAATGAAATTTTGCATCATATTCAACCCATCGGGAGTGACAGAGACAGATAACCACACGATAGATGTCACTCCAAACCAGCTCTTTTACAGAAATGCATCATCCTGGTGCAATTACACCAAGATGATGAGCAAACTATCCCTCCAGAATCCAGCCGTTTTACCAAAAGGAATTTTCTTGATTTGTGGGGACAGAATTTGGCCTGCTATCCCTGCAAAAATCAGGGGCGGTCCATGCAGCATTGGAGAACTCTCATTGATAACACCCAATTTGAAAATTTTGAGGGAACAGTCACACAGGAAAATAAGATCCATTGAACAATATGGCCCAAATTGTGATGATGAGGTTTATACCTGGAACAAGGCTCGGAGAATTGCAGTAGCAATTTTCTCACCCCAAGCAGCATCGGGGGTGGCCTTGACACAATTGGACCACATGGCTTGTTGGTTGAGCAAACACACTCGTGCCGTTTCCTCTGCACTGAGCGACATGTTAACAGATCTCGACAGTGCGAGACAAGCAACACTTTAGAACAGGGCGGCAATTGATTATTTGCTGCTATCACACGGACATGGGTGTGAAGAATTTGAGGGAATGTGCTGCATGAACTTGTCTGATCATTCGAAATCTATCCATGAAAACATAAAACAAATGCAAAATAGCATCAACAAATTGCAAAAGGTTACAAGATCATGGTGAGATGACTTCATCAACCTTTTTAATCTCTCACCATTGTGGAGGGAGCTTTTGAAGATAGCATTTTATATTCTTACAGGGTTTCTAGTTCTCCTGCTTGTTCTGCCGTGCATTTTTCTATGCACTCGGCGGGTCATGGACAAAGTGGCAAGACAAGTCTTCTTGGTGCAAACAGGAGGGGGAGATGTCGGAACCCAAGGTGTCCCTCAGACACTCTTGGATGTTCTGGGCCCAGGGCAGAAGCCTCTGAGACCCTGGCAGGCGGCCAGGGACCCCTGTGGTCTTGAGCTTGACCCATGGAACAATTTACCAACCTTGCAGGAAGAACAAGAAATCACAAAAGTTTAGATATTATAATAGAAGTAGTCACAAGGTGAAAGGTAGGATTTTTGAGTGCTGTACAGGGGGGTTTTAGGCCTTGTACAGGGGGGTCTGAGGTTTGTACATGGGGGTCAGAGGTTCTAAGATGGAGGGATTTGGGCGTGCCCTGTCCTCCTTCTTTCTTCTTCCTATTCTCCATGTTCTTGGTGATGTTGGCACTCACAGATTGGTTTAGAGTAGAAAGTCACTGTTTAACATAGGTAGTAGGCATTGGGAAAAAACTATAAACACCTAATACGTAATGTGTGATATAAAAGATGGCACCCTCCCTTCGGGGAGGAGAGAGGGGGACAGCCAGAGAAAGGAGACAGCCAGAGACGGGGACAGACAGAGTCAGGGACAATGTCAGGGAGTCTGTGTGCCTTGAGATAACATGCAATAAACTGCCTTGAGACCGGACGACTGAAGACTGCTGAGTCTTTCTTTGAAGGCACGGGTTGGAGGAGAGACTTTACCACCATCCGGAGTCACCCCAATCCGGGGAAGGCTCCGACAGCTCCTATCCCACAGAACTGAAAGGGGGTTTTGCTCACTCAGGATTAGACAGACATGCGCTGGTGCTGGAGTCTGGTCAGAAGTGGCTTCAGAGAGCAGGTTTGGCATGATCAGGTTGTGCATAATGTGCTCACCACAGCCACGCACAAGGGTTTCACTGCTCACTGCCCTGCCTTCACATCTCTAATGGACTCAAGTATCTGGTGCTGCAGTGCTCTGTCCAGCAGAGGGGGAACAGCATCTCACAGACATGAGACAGGTAATTTCATCTCAGCATACCTCTTTCCCATGTATCTTTAACCTCTGTCTCTTTGTTTTTCCCAAGGCTGATCATGCTGTCTTGAAGATCTTCTCTACTTCCAAATGGCAAGAGCATTTCAAATGAGCATTCTTCTTGGATATCCACTCGTTTGAAGTAGTTTATCCCTCTGAATTAATCATTCAATGTGGAAACACTTCTAAGCCAAGATTTATCTGATTTTACAAACTAGTTTCTACTCCATCATTTCTTATTAAAAGTGTTTACATTTACTAGTATAAAAGACAAATCTTTTCCTCCTTCTCACTGATCAGGCATCCATCACAGATACCTTCCTTAGGAAACCTTGGCACAGCCCCTGACAATAGCACACCTTATTTTCTATGGCATAATTTCCATTCTGGCACCAGCTATCTATGGCAACAAGAAACTTAGTCTGCCTGTATGGGTCTTGGTGGTTTAGATACAACTAGTGCTTAAAATTTTCCTGTCATCTTATGCTTCTCCTTCTGCCTTAAGGAAATGAAAATACAAATGCACCATTCACCTTTGAAAATTGTTCTCAACCTCATAAACATGTGATAGCTCTTTAGAATAACTTTTTTTTTTTTTTTAGGAAAAACAAAGTTAATATTAGCAGAATAAAATTCAACAATAGGCAAATATGGAAATTAAATTGATACAGGCTCCCAACACATTTAGCATCAGAATGGCATCACTAAAAGGCATAGGCTGCCAAGTTCATCTGTTCTGGAAACTGTGATTTGTTTTTTAATCATTGCAGTACAAATGAGGCATTTCCAGAAATCAACATATCCTTTGTGAAGACCTACAGGATAATAACATCATTTATATTGAACAGTGCCTGTTTTCCACCTTTTTTCTTGAAAGAAGCAGATATTTCTGTTCTTGCAGAGACATCGTTACATAATTGTTTGAGAGCCAGCAGAAGCATTTGAAAAAAATTGC
The DNA here is from genome assembly GCF_024509145.1 of Vidua macroura. Classification (NCBI taxonomy): domain Eukaryota; kingdom Metazoa; phylum Chordata; class Aves; order Passeriformes; family Viduidae; genus Vidua; species Vidua macroura. Next base: position 51,282,072 of record NC_071573.1, read on the forward strand.
CAGCTGTTCATTACAACTTTTCATCTGGATATTGCTCCCCACACAGCTGACCTGCTGGAACAGATCTGAAGGGTGTTCTCTACATTAAAAACTCTATATATTAGTGCAAGTTTCAACAGTGGTTTCAGCTAAGTAAGACTAATTTTTCCAGGGGCATATTGGGGGTGCTTGTACAACCCATCAGTGCTGAGCTTCTAGAACTGGGTGTTTCAGCTGGGTGAGGGGCAATAAAACAACTGACCTTTAAATTTTCATTTCAAGTGTGGGTATTGGGATCAGCTTTTGCATCCTTTGTCATGAATGGGGAAATTAAATTCAAAAGCTGTTTCGTTCTGGCTCTTCTCTGGCTGAGAACAGCCAGAGACTTCATTAACTAACAAAAAAAAAAAAAACAAACCCAAAAAAACCCCTGAGGGTGCAGAGAACAACTGGTGTTTCTTCATAAACTTTAATATCTGTCTGCCCAGTCCTTCTATTCTACACCCAGTCCTGTTTCATATTTTTAATATCTTTGTTGATGATCTGGGTGAGGGGATTGAGTGTACTCTCATTAAGTTCACACACAACACTAAGTTGTCTGGGAGTATTGATCTGCTGGAGGGCAGGAAGGCTCTGCATAGGGATCTGGACAGGCTGCACCAGTGGGCTGAGGTGAACTGTGTGAGATTCCACAAGGCCCAATGCCAGGTCCTGCCCTTGGGTCACAACAACCCCATGCAGTGCTACAGGCTGGGGACAGAGCAGCTGCCCAGCAGAAAAGGACCTGGAGGTGCTGATTGAAAGTGTCTGAACATGAGCTGGCTGTACTCAGGTAGCCAAGAAGGCCAATGGCATCCTGACCTGTATCAGGAATAGTGTGGCCAGCAGAATCAGGGTAGTGATTGTTCCCCTGTACTGGCCTTGAATACTGTGCCCACTTTTGTGCCCCTCACTATAATAAAGACATTGAGGTCCTGGAGCAAGTCCAGAGAAGAGCAACAGAGCTGGTGAAGGGCCTAGAGTACAAGTACTATGAGGAGCAGCTGAGGGAGTTTGGGTTGTTTAGCCTGGAGAAAAGGAGGCTCAGGGAGGACCTGATCACTCTCCACAACTCCCTGAAAGCAGGCTGTAGCCAGGTGGGGTTTGAGCTCTTCTCCCAGGCAATCAGCGACAGGACAAGAGAACACAGCCTCAAGCGGCACCAGAGGAGGTTCAGGTTAGACATCAGGAAGAATTTGTGGTGGAACAGATCTGGAAAGGGTTGTTAAGAATTGGAATAGACTTCCCAGGAGGGTGGTAGAGTGGCCACCCCAGAGATGTTCAAGAAATGATTGGATGTCGTGATCTAGTTGACAAGGTGGTGATCTGTCAAAGGTTAGACTTGATCTTAGAGGTCTTTTCCAGTATAAATGGTGCTGTGATTCTTTGATGTGGCCATAGTCTGAGGAACAGCACAGAAGGGCCATTGTAGCTTGTTTAGCCATGGATCTGCATCTCCTCAGGCGTCTAATAAGGCCTTTCCTGCAACTGGAAGAGTCACAATGTGTATATGTGTTTATGTGCATATCTCTCCCTTTTCTCAAATTTCTGCTGTGTAGCAAGGGGGGAGCTTGCATTGCTGCTTTCTTTCCAGCAGAAGCTAGAATATCTTTCTTCCTTCTATCTCTGATTTCTTTTTTAAAATTTTCTTTATATTTGTAAGAAATCACATGGTATTTAATGAAAGTTGTCCAATTAACTTGCAAGCTTTTGGAAGAGAGGATGACCACTTGTGCAGAAGTACACATGGTGAGGGTGGGGCAGGGGAGGACTGTCACTCCTGTGTGCACATATGCAAGCACTCCTCCTCAAATGGAAATGAGGCTATAAACAAGGCTATAAACATTTTTTGTGTTATCTGTAAACTGTGTTTGCAGCTATCACAACATTTTTAAGATTAAAAAAAAAAAAAAAAACAACAAACCAAACACAAACATATGGGCAAAGACACACCAGTTTGGTTTTTTTGCTGATTCCAGGTTAAGTGGGAAAACTAGAAATCAGCACTAATACAAAAAATAAACATCCATTTAACCTTTTGTTTTTGTTGTTGCTGTTCTGTTCATCAGGCATAAATTTGAAAAATAATAATAAATCTTTTGGGGGCTGTGATTGTTTTAACCTGCCAGTAACCCCCTTGAGTTCATCAGAGCAAAAGACAGCGAAAGCCTGTTTATTGTCCAGCAGGCACCTACACATGTTGTAAGTGAAGTTCCATCTGGTCACAACATCGTGGATCATCTGGGTAACAGCCAGGCTTCATTTGCTTCATGTCCTGGACAGCATGATGGCAGCCGAACAGGAATATTTAAATGACTGACCAACCGCAACCAAGTTTGCCCCTGAGAATTCCTTTAATAATGACTGCTCACTATGGAGCAGCAGTGTCTCTGAGAGTTGTTTTCTGTTTTAAATGAGCCAAGCTGGGCTCCATGGAATGATTTAGCTTTTATATTAGGTGCCAACAATTTACTGGAGGCACACTCTTGCTCTTACCTTGGAAGATCGGGAGGTAGATATTGACTGTTCATAAAATTTTTCCGGAAACTTGTTTTTAAGAAAAACTGGACTGCATAGCACAGCTGACAGAGCAGTTGTATGGAGTGTATTTTAGACCTGCGCAGAGGGCACCTAAAGCTCTCCCATATCAGAATTTTTCAGGCCTTTGAAATTATTCATACCTATTTTGCACAAAGGCAAAAGACAGAGAATGCAGATGCACCACTTTTTTGTAACTCATGACCTGAGCACCTTCAGAGAGACTTTTGGTGGCCAGCACTGCCATCCTGATGGCAGTGGTGGATGGGTGAGGATCCACAGAGGCATACTGCTTCTGCCTCCAGAAGTTCCCCAGCTGGGCAGGGGTAGCTCACAGCTGGCTGTGATGTCCTGCTACCAGATGTATGTTCCCCTTGGAAGACTCTGGTCTGCAGATGTGGGTTTGGGTGCAGGTCTATGAAAGGGTAGCAGACAACTGCCTAACAAACACCTGCAACTTCAATTACAAATATTGACAGAGGCAGTGCTTGCTAGGTGAATCATACCTTTCACCTGAGGCTAGGAGGACACACAAATCCCAGCATGCTATCTGAACAGTAATGAGTGCTTCCAAAAATTCATTCTCTCTATGAATACTTGGCAGTGCCCAAAGAAGCCTTTTAAAGCACAGCAAATCTTTTGAAGTTCTGTAGGTTCCTCACTGCTTGTTTACCATAACAAACTTATTCATAAATTATATGGAGAAGTATCTGAGTTTACCTTCAGAGGTGGCTGTGAAAGGTATTCCTTTCTGCTTTAAAATGTGGGCATTTTCTATAAAGATGTCATTCCTTTAAGATCTTGGAGTAAAAATTATCCAGGAAAAAAATGGCCTAGATACCACCTTGACATCTATCAGAATGGTTCATGGGCCATTCCTGTCAGAAAATCTCAGGAAGTAATGAATGAAGATTACAGGGGCAAATTCATGACAAGTTGGTTGCTGTAGAAGCCATAGAGTATTTAGGGGTTATCAGGTGGCCCACAGCTGGGCATACTTGTGCCTGACACCTCCCATAGCCAGTCCTGGTGTACAATCTCAACAGACAAAGATGTGCTTAAGAGTTTGCAAAATTAGATTTCAGAACCTCTTTGCACCTGTATCTCTCTCTACATATAATCTGAATGTAAGGACTTGGACGCAGGTGTGCGTGTAAACATAAACTTCAGGTCAGTGGGGCCAATAACACTGGTGTCGCCACTGCAGGATAAAGCCGCGCAGGAGCTTAAGGAAGCAGTAAAGTGAAGTTTGGCTCGAATCAAACTTCCCCTAAGTATGCTCTTCTTTCTCGGGCACGGCAGTATCTCCCCAAATCCACTTGGAGTCACTGTAACACAGCGGCCGGGCCGGGGCCGGGCGGGGGGCGGCGGCAGAGCCGGGCTCCATCCCTGCATCCCCCGAGGGCGCTCCTGCGAGCAGCGGCACTGACTGCCCAGGTCCGAGCTGCTGCTAAACATCGGACCTTGCTACATTTGCCTTACACGACGTGCTTGAGTTTATGGTTATGAAAGCAGATATTGGCGAAGTGCATTTTTCTGAATTTCCATATCTTTATGCTTCGCAAAGTAGTGTAAAAGAAAAGCATTAATTCGTTAGAAAAAGCAATTATTTCATTACTGCTTGTGCACTGAGGTATGTGCTCATATGAGGTGCACAGTCCCATGGAGGAGATGGGGTTGATCATGCGATCCCGTTTCTGCAGACATGTGCTTCTGTGGAGCTGGAAGCTTTGGGAGAGAAGGAGACGTGACTGGAAAAGAACCTAGCTCTCTTCTCAAATGAAGATTGCAAAAATGGACAGAGATTGACAAAGCACAACTACTGAGAAGAGCATAGTCTTCGGGTTGTGAGCTGTACACAGAGAACAGTGTATTTTACCTAAGAATTTTAATTTAAAACTTCTTTCATTTTTTCTGCTACTGTTATACAATAAATCTCACAAATGCAGCAAAGGTTACAAGGGATTGCAACACAAAGCAGTGTACACTGTACAAGAGTCTAAATTGATACAATGCATTTTTAGCATGCCTTTTAACAAGAAAACATACTGTACAAAAAAAAAAATTCAATGGTTTGGTTGGCAGAGAGGTAAGAAAGCATAATAGCTGTAAGGAACAGTATTAAAAGTCTATTAAATTATTACCTTACAGTTTCAGTCACTAAAAATTACTTGAATGGACGTGAATCCATTTCAGTTTTATAAAGAAATCTTGGGTGTATTTCAGAGATGGGATGATTTTCCCTGGGCAGGAACAGCATAGTCATGTTTCTTGTGAAACATTCTGCTATCCTCTGCCCCTTCTCCACATTACCATTTGCAATCCAGATATTTAGACTATGCCAAAGTATCAAATGAGACATTTACAGTAGCTCTGCTGCCATAGTTGCTATGTGTGTTTTTGTCTCGAACATTATAATTTCAAAGGTATCTTCTGAACAATATCCTAAGCCACCAGACAAATACACATTGAGTTAGTTTAGCAAAGGATCAAACCAGAATACAGAAGTGACGCTGAGCAGACTGCGGGCGCAGGCTGCAATTCTCTGGGCAGTCCCAGAGAGGCTGTGGCAATTGGTATTTAATAGCATTCGTCAGAAGGGTAAATGTGGTGTAAAATGCTGAATAGGAAGGAAGCTACTGCCTTTAGCCTATTAAAAGCAAGACATATTTTGAATCTAACTTTAAAAATACACACCAACCCTTGTTATTATGAATAAAGAATACATTTATTTCTGCCTGAGTAATGAAATAATAATAGTTTAAAACTCATTTCACTCAACAAAAACCAAAAAGCTGTTTAAGAATAATCATCACATAATTATATCCTCACATATATTTACTATTTTTTTTTATGAGCATTACAGTATGTTTAGGAATGATTCATTTATTTGAAATTGTTTTCAACATTAAAGTTTAAATGATTGTCATAACACTGATCTTGTCAGCAGAATATGCTCAAAGAAACCAGAGGATTCTAGCATGAATATTTCTATAAATTTGCTTCCTTACCACAGAATAGAACATCAGTATTTTGCAGTGTTCCAAGGACAGAACAGCCCGCAGTGTTGTGCAGGAGGACATCAAAATGGAGACTTCCACAGTGTCTGGAGAAATCTGAATACCTCTTCCATATTACTAGTAGATCTGAGTCTTAAGGATGCAAATGGCAATATATAATTATATCACTTTTTTTCCTTCAGCTACATACTTGACCTGAATTATGCTTTCCATCTGAAGCCTAATTTGTCTCTGCTGAATGGCATAATTTCCACTATCTGTATAATTAAAAATGAACAAATGAACACTATAGAGTTTCCTCTGTGGCAAATGACATATTTAATTTGGTTTCTTTGCCTTCATTCTGTATGCTCAATCCAGCCCTAGTTTGCATGAAATCCATTTCTACAGCAAACCCTCTTTCTATATATTACTTATACAGATAAGTTCTGTATAACATATAGTACATATAGGTTATACAGTACTTGTGACTTTTAGAATTCCATAAAGAGCCTGGAAGCAGAGGAATTGACAAATCTGAAATATTCCCGAGAAATACAGGTCCAAGTAAATGCAGACATTTTCAATGTGAGCATTTTCAAAATGAAGATATAAACTTCAATAAATGTGCAGTCTCTTTTCTAAGAAGTACTGTTACAGAAACTATATTAGCTGCAATTTAGGATTGTATATACTATAAACGTGGTCATTTGGCTCTTTTTAGCAAGTGGTGACAGCTTAAAATTTCCCAAATGAACTGCATCACAGCATTTTTCAAGGTAATTGTTGCACTAATTTTTTATTTGCTAGATAGAAAGTACTCAGTGTTCAATAAAACACAACTTAATGAATTGTTGGATACTTTAAGTACATAAAAACTTCCCTTTAACTTCATTAAATCATATGTTCTTTCTGACATGGAAGGTGAAGAGGGAGGGCAGGTACATTTTACTGTATGCTGCTGATACCTATTGAGGCTTGAAGGATTTTTAAGGCCTGGAGTTTAGTAGGTAGTTGGCAGTGAAACTGCTTCAAATTCCTGGTAAATATGTTTAACTCATGTTTCTGTGATACTTTCTGGGTTAAACTGCTGACATTAATTTGACCTGAAAATTACAACAGGATTTTAAGGGATATTTGAGATGTTAATAATTTATATAAAGGGAAACCAATTTCCATTTGCATTCTTAAGTCCTCCCCCCACAGAAACTTTCTGGAGCTTTTAAAGCTAAATATGCAACACCTGCCTAGGACACTGCACTGGGGCACCTCTAGGGTGATCCCTGAGCTGCTCTGTAGTAATGGGCTGCTCCCTCCTCTTTGCAAGGAAAAAACTACCTCAAGTGAATCCCTCCTGGAAACAGAAGGAGGATTAGTTAATTAAGAATTAGAAATTGTCTCCAAAGGTCAAGGACCCTGTTTTTAGCTTCTCATGGTCATATGAAAATGAAGGAGATTGAAATGCAGCTCAGGGAGCCCTGGGAAAGGGCAGGTCTCTGGATGCTCTTGGAGACATGGCACCATACAACACATGGCTGCCCTCAAACCCAGCTTGTAAAATGTTGTGGATAAAACTCATTTATATGTGAAATCTCATGGTGCTCCTCAGTGTTGAACCACTCAGAAAGAACAGGCTTTGGGGTGATGGAATGAAAGCCACCTGAGCCCATCAAGGTGCGGGGCATCCCCCATTTTGCTAGGGAATGTGCCCTTGTGCCTTAGGCTTTCAACATCGCTATTATATCACTTGCTTTGGACCAAGAGTCCAGTTCTGCACTATGCCAAAAGCCCTTCAGAAAGCAGATTGTCCTGTCAAAAGACAGCTACAATTTCCCAAGACTACTGTAAGGTAAAGATTCAACCTAAGGGTGTGATCTTGCATTAAATGGAGCCAGGGACAAAAATCCCACTCATCTCAATAAGGCTGGACTGAGCTCACTGAGTGATGACTTGGAGGTTGATTTCCCGGGGACTAAGTCACCACCATAACCTGGCAGTGCCCTGGCAGGGGCACACTGCCCACCAAGTCCCTGATGTTGCACTTTCTCCCAAAATACGTATATTTAGCTTTGAAATTCTTAACTTTAAAAAAGATTTCCTCGTAGATTGGGAGCCCTTGTGGAAAAAAAAAATGAAGGAAAATGAGAAAAATGAAAAAAAAATTTAAATTACCTCTAACAGACAAATTGAAATTTTTTAAGTGATAGGAAAGTATTTAAAATTTCCTGATGAAAACTAACTTGCTGGATGTTGGAGTTTTTAGCATCTGCTTTATTTGCTTTTCAGGTTTTTAAAATTATAATAATGATCTTGATAGTCTTATGTAAAAAGACAATGCCTGCAGAGATCTTCAGTTAAACAAAACTAGTAAAATTAATTTTCTACTCATCTATCTGAAGCAATTGAAGCAACAATACAGATAGTTTACTTGTGGTAGCTCAAATTGTTTAAAGTGCTTAAAACCCTGGACTTTTTATCTATAAAAATATTTAAGGGGTCAATAGAGTAATTTCTTTTGCCATGTGACAAAACCAAAACTCATCAGACCTAGGCCCACTCATCCTAGCTGTAGCATGAAAGTGTTGCTCCAACCTTATCCATGTGTATATTGACATGCATTACAAATACCAGGCTGCCATACAGAGTCACAAACTGACATGGTGACCATAAAGATTGTGTCCCTCTTCTGTCTCCAGCAGCCTTTCTCCTTGGCCTTCCCCAGCCAGCTGCCACTCCCTTGCCCCGTAGCCCTCCTTCCCAGCACTGCCAGCCCCTGGGATGTTATTGCCTCCCTTCCAATCCCTCACTCTGCCATCATGCAAGCATGGCAAAGCCTCGGCTTCAAAATGAGACAGGATTTTCTTGTTGACAAAGGGGTGAAGAGAAGGTGAAAAAGTTGGCTCCAAAGTTCTGCCCACCAAAAAAACCGTCCAGATATTTCATAGGTGTTAAATTAAGCTCAAAATGTTGTTTACTTTTTAAGCATTTAAAAACACTCATTATGGTTTGTTTTGGTTTATTTTGTGGTTTGGGGTTTTGTTTTTAAACAGTTAGTGGCCTAGGGTTCTTCTTCATTATTTCTGTAAGATACTGACAACTCAAATGTTTGCTAATGAGCTATTGCTGTTTTTGTTTGAGATCAGTCTGACAGTTTGGTTCACATCTGCCTGATCCCATTAACTCTTTCACTACTTTCTGTTTTTCACCAGTTTGAGAGATGAGGCAGATCTTTTTAGTTTTGTGTTTATTCATAAGTATCTGACAGGCTAGGTCCTGCCTTTTTACCTGTAGGTCCCAAAAAATGTTTTATGGAATCTAAACTGTAACTTGTCATAGATATAAATGGATAGAAATGTCTGACATTGTGGGGGGAGAGAGGAGGAAAAAAAACCCCAACAGTGAAATCACCAGAGAATGGAGATTAAAAGCTTTGCAGACAATCTTTTTTGTTAGCACTGTGAGCACAACTACAGTACTACATGAATACAGTACTACAGTAACTCACTGACCTCCTTATTTTATATATCTTCCTGTGAATCTTTGCAGAGTCTTTGCAGTCTGGCAGAGACGTGCAGGCAAAGCAGTTGGTTTCAGTCTGTTCTTTTGGGCAGGGTGGGCAAAGACATCTGCCTGGGAGAGCACCCTTGGGAAGGCTTTTAATCAGTCTGTAACTGCATAAAGAGAAAGCACATTTCTGATAGTGATAACAAATTGTAGTGCCACCACTAAACAGTGATAGAATTGATGTCTGCAGCTCTGATGTTGAATGGCACCAAAGGCATGGAAAGATAGTTTTCAATACCTCCTCCTTCCCAGTGACCTGAAAAGGTAGCAGAAAGAGAAGAGAGGAGCATTAGGATGGATGTTTATCCTACAGAAAACCAAAAATTTTTACTTCCCATCAAAATTCCATAAGCTTGGGCTTTTTTTGCTTAATGCCATTTCAAATATTTTTGCTGCAGGGTAGGTTGAGCACTCTTCCCATTTAATTGCTTGGGATAAGAGTTCTTAAGTATCATGTCCCATACAGCTGTGCACCAAGTAAGTCTTCACAATGAGCTGGGAGCAGATCCTGTGGTGAGGGAATGACGTATCCAGAGGCTGGGAGAAAATAAGAGCAGGCTGAGTCATTCCCTGTCTCCTTATCCTCCCTAGTGGTGTCTCTGATTTGGGTTCCTTTCAGCCCTATTCATGAGCACATAACTGAGGGAAGGGCATGGAGAAAGTTATTTGCATTCCAACATTACATTTAAAAGCAATAAATTACTGGCAACTATAAACAATCTCCCTGCTGACAGCACAGCTCATAAAAATCTGGGTTTGCGTATTTGTTGCATTCACATGTGTGTGCACATATACAGCCTTGTGGGATTTCTCTCCCAGTATTTATTCTTCTGGATTCTGAATGCAGTGCACGATGGAATGAAGATTTTTGCTTCTTCCTCTCATTTAATGTGGGTCTGGCTGGAAAGTATGGTTGTTACCACTGCCTTGAGTTAACTTTCAGCTTTAAACAGGGAGAAAAGGTTGTGAAGACCTGGACTAAAATCTGGACAAATGACAAGAATACTTTTGGCCCTGTGATATTTACTGTAGCCAGAAGGCTGCACACTTCAAATTGCTGCTGCAGAGGAAACAGTCTTCGGGAGAAAAAGGAGGAGGGCAAAGTCGGTGTTTTCTATGTGTCCACAATCTGACTACTGACTACTTGGGAATGGGGCTTGCAAATGAAGGGAAAGCTACTCTATTTCTGCCACTAAAGATGGCCCCAGCCTAAAGATGTGAATGTGAGAGTAAACTGAGAGTGGTGATGATGTGAGGTCTGTGTCTCTGCTCTGCAAAATCTGTCAGGTACATATGATGGTGTCACAGCAATGCAGTGATCCTTAAGCCTGGTGGATTCCTGGCATCCAAGTATACTTTTCAAAGCATTCTCAGTTAGATGCATAGTGGAAAGAAATTCTGCTGGAAAAAAAAAAAAATCAGTGTGTTTCATATGTATTTTATATAAACATTGTCTTAAGTAAATGTACAATAGTAAAGTGCCAGATTTTTCCCTTGTGGGATTTAATTCCTAGCATTGCTTCAACTTGTACTTGTAATGTCTTCAAGCCAGCACAGTCCTCAGTCTTTCTGCTTGGGAGGTATGAAGGTTTTGATTGTCACAATCTGTTTCTGCACTAAGGAAGAAAAAAAAACAACAAAAAAGAAGAGATAATTCCATTGCTGCTGCAATAGACTGAATGTCATCTGTGTACATCAAGATGGGGCTGCTTTGGCTGAAGTGGCCTGACTGATGATTAGATTAGAAGGAATGTGGGTTTTTTTCTCTGTCTCTTGCTCTCATGTCACCAGTAGCAACATTTTTCAGGTCACTTTCCAGATTTGTATTGGACAACTAACCTGGAGCAGGAGGCATGGCGGGATCACAGCTGCCTTTCACAGGGCTGGTGCATGTGCTGGAGACTCACCAGCTTCTCTCCAGAGAAGGAGGTATTGGCTGGCTGGGCCATCACCCTGACAAAGACAGGGCTTTCCTTAACACATAGGTTATGCTGGGGCCCAGCTGACTCATTGACAGATGAAATTTGGTCTAGATTAGCTCAGGGCAGTTTCATGGCTAGTAACACTGGCAAAAAATTCTCTCTCTTTGTTTTTGTGATGGTTTGTGATATCAGCATGACAGGAACATGAGCCTGGACACTGGGCACCTCCAGCTGGATGTTGCAGTTCACAGAGGATTTCCCTTCAGCCCTACGGGCTTTTGCTAGAGAAAAGCAGCAAAATGAAAGTCAAGAAAAAGTAAGCCAGGCTTTTACTCAGGTGTTTGTCTTTTGCATGGTAGTGTGATTTTTCCTGAGCTCCTCCGTTGCTGTGCTGCTGCTTTTCCCATCTACCTGCAAGATTAGACTGAGACTCCAGTGGGAGTTACCAAGGTCTGATCTCCCGTGCTGTGGTTTAAAGAATGCAGTGCTGTGTGCATTGGCAGATAAATGTACCTACACTGATCTGTGGCTGAAGCAAGTCATGGCAAGGAGTGTATGAAGCTCTGGTGGCTCCTATGCTGGGTGTAAGGGACATATTTAAAACCTGAAAAATCAGAAGCAGGTCCTGGGCAGCCCTTTGTGGGCACTGAGGGGGAGAGAGCAGGCCCTATAGATCTCCATGAGAAGCGCCGCTCGCTCGGCAGGGAGAGTGGAGCAGGCTATGCCTGTGGTTCACATCTCTTTGTCAATGGCATCCAGCCCCTGGCCTTGGGAACTGACTGGCGGCAGTTTGCAAATGTATGTGCTTGGCTGGGAGCCTGCAGTTCCCTTTGTCCCAGCGGCACAGGGGGGCTAATAGGGAAGCCGGAGCGTGTCATCCCTGACTGCCAGAGCCTCCAAGCAGTAACATGACGGGCAACTTTTCAGACAATATCCAACATGAACATTCAAGGCTGAGCCTATTCTTCTTCTAGACACTGGTACTGACTGATTCCACATGCTGTTTTCCAGAGTCTGTTGCAGTAACAAGCTCCAGTCCTGAATATGGACCATCCTCCCAGTGAAAAGTCCCATTAAATCTGAAAGAGTAGAAACTGTTTGGGATAATAAAAAGTTGAATGTCTCTGAACATCGTGTATAATTCTATAGATGTAAAGAAGTATTTGTACAGAGTCTCATATAATGTTCACAAAATTATTCGCATTTGCTCCACTCTGCTTTGCACACTTTGCTCCTGGTTCTTATATGTCATTTGCATGAATGTGTGTGCAATTAAATTGTGCTGTGCTGGATCTTTTCTAAAAGTGAAGTAATTACCAGTTAGAGAGTGTTTGAGATGGGAGTGATAATGGGAGGAAATATGTTCCTCCTTTTCACTCCTGGGAAAATCTGGATCAGGTGGCTGTAGGGAAAAATCTTTTGGAGCTTCCATTGACCTTCCAGCTGAAGGTAAGAAATTTTGTTTTCCTGGAAGGCTAATTCTTTTGGGATTTGCTAATAGGCAAATCATGTGCTAATGGATTTCATGTGATGAAAGCAAGGCAAATGGAAGCGTCCATAAAGACACAAGTGGGCTGTGTACCTAATGGATGAACTGTATGTAGACTTACATCTAATCTTCTGAAGACTGGCACAATGGCCACGGCTGACCTGATCCAGGGCTAGTGATGGCCCTGCTTTGAGCATGGGACTGGACAGCATGACCTCCAGGGATCCCTTGCAACCAGCATTCCTCCAGTCCACATGTGAGGTGCCTACATTTGTAATACATTGCAATTCCCTTAAACCAGCTACTACTTGTAAATAGCTTGGAAGTCCTGCTGAGTTTGATGCTTTCTTGCTGCTTGTTTCCTTATTGCCAAAAGCTAAACATAAAAGCATCCCAAACAATTTATAACTAAATTATTCAGTCATCTGAAACACCAGCCTGAATTTCATCATTGCTTCCCTGAAAGCAAAGCTGCAATCTCATACCCCTGTCTGCAAATGCTGTCAGGTGGCTGTGAAAGACAGACGTTTTTCAGTGCTGCAGTTACAGCTCTGTTTTCTTCTGCCAGAAATAGAGTAGCAGTGGCATGTGATTTGCAAATCTGGCATACAGGCATCAGCCTGGTTGAAAACAATCAACAGAAGCCATTTCCTCAGTGCAAGTAAATATATTGACATGTGTTGACAATAAACTGATTTTGTGCACTTTTGGAAAAGCAGACAGCAGCTCACATGTTTTAACTGCTTAGTTCCTCTAAAGCAGTATGCACAAAAATATCTTTCATAAGCTATATTCGGCAGTTCATCTTCCACATCTCTGGAGCAATTGTGGTATCATCTAATTATAAAAATATATTTTTTACAGACTGTTCATGCTGCAGTGACCATGACTATAATATGTAAAAAAGTACGTGTAAAGCATATGGTTTAGGGTATGTGATGGAGTTAGGGTTGTTAAATAATAATTTTTATCTTGTTACTTCCACATAAAGTATTAGAAAAGGCTTAGAAACCATTTGCTATCTTTGTTGTGTCTTTAATGCATTAGTTCCTTGCTGAATAATCATTCATGGTATAAACATCCTTCCGCCATTGTCAATAATCAAGAAATATGGCACTTTGTAAACTGAGGCCCCGGTCCAGCAAGGCCCTAAATCTCATGTTTAATTATACTGCTCTTGCTTTGAGACAGGCTGGCAGGCAGGCAGGCACCACAGCATGGCATGGAATTCAGCTGGCAGCCCAGAATGGTGGGAAGTGCCCATTGCACCCAGCTCTGCTGGCAGCCGGCAAGCCCTAGCAGGGCAGCTGGGCTGAGCCACTTGCCCTCAGGAGCCAAACATCCAAACCCTGGCTCCTGGGACAGCACCTGAACTGCTATGCAGAGTCACACACCTCCCAGAACAGGATAGGCCCCGTGTGAGCACACCCACAGCCCTAGGGAGAGGCCAGCAATGCCCTGGCTTTGTATGATGCCAGTGAGAGGTGAGCAAGGCTGGACATTAAAATGCTCTCCCTTTCCACGGGGGTGTTTTCAGACTGCAACCTGGCAGTAGCCTGCTGAAGGGGAAGCTGCCTTGTTACAATCATGAGACAACCAGGAAAAAAAATAAAATCCAGTGTAGTACTTCTCATCGCTAGATCTTAAACTGAGTCTGTCCAACCAAATGGTCACCTTCATGAAGGATTGTCTGGATTCCTTGGGAATCAAAGATTTAGTGACTCATCTGGCAGATTAAAGAAGCAATGCTAAGAGAGTGGCTAGTGCTTGGATTTTGTGGTAGCTATCTGACCAAAAAACATCTGTTGGACCCTGCCCAGATCTTTGCTGGAGCTGCAGGGGCACCTCCAGCCCTCCCAGGGGAAGCAGAACTTTGCTGCTCTAATTGCAGGCTTTTCCACCAGTATTCACCTGTCAGCACAAGGTTGTGCCAGCACATTTCTATTAAGTGGAAATTGGAACAAGTCCCTAAATTGGCACTTCTCTACTGTAGGGATGCTGTGCCTGCATGCCTTTGGATTCCCTGCTACTAAGCTGGAGGGGCCATAACAGTGATCTTTTGAGGGGAAACTTTTGTTCTTTATGGACACAGAATTATTCTTAAAACCAGCTGGAGCCTGGAATAAAGTTGGCTAGAAGGAATCTTGATATGGGTAAAATGACCTGCCACCACAATGAAGAGAAGTCCTGGATCTGAAATGCAGACTTCAAATGGCCCAGGATTTGGCTGCATCCCTCAGGCTTTGTGGATGTGAACATGTAGTAAACTGATGGGAAGAATTCTAAGGCTGCAACCAAAGTGCCCCAGCTCTGGGTTTGAGCAGTGTTTGAAGATAAAGGGAGCAGACTGGGCATGTAGTCATGTATTATCTGAGACAGGGAGTCCCTCTGCAAACAGGCTGTGATCTTGTCTCGATAATAATCATGCCATTGTTTACTTATAAGCAGATATTCCAGTAAATCCCATTTTCTCCCTCCAGCTCCTACCAGGGTTCAAAGCTTTGGATCTGCAAGAGACTTTTATTTATGACAGCCTGGGAGGTTCTTCCCTCTTCTCTGCTCCAAAGAATGCAAAAATTTTTTCACCAGGTTAAAACAGATTTGTTTGATCCACTTTCACTTCTCTGTTCTAAAACTTTCTTTTTAGCATGGACATTATAAGCCTCTTAGTGAAATTTTCACTTGCAAAAAGAAGTGATCCTATGGCAGTCCTGTGCTGCAGCTGTTCCTGTCCAGGCACAGGGCTCCCCACGCAGTGGCTACTGCACTTGAATACGCTTGCTGAGACAAAGACCTAATGTCAGCCTCCACTTCAGGAGCCAGGGATTTGGTGGCTGCTGTGTCAGAGAGACATGTATTTAAATAAAACAGCACCTCAAACACAAGCTTTTCACTCCTGCATAAGCCCGATGTAATGACAGCTAATAGCACTACCGCACAGAAGGGGAGCTTAATGCTCCTCTCATCGACACCCTTAGAAGATTTTTACCTCATCACCTCAATCAGTACTGCCACGGGCAGTCAAATCTGCACCCATTGTAATTGTATTTACTCCTCTAGCTGTTAATATGGCCTGGAGAGATCTGTGAAGGAAACAGACTCTGAGTGTGCAGACAGGCTATTTACTAAAGGCATTAATTTAGTAATTAATGAAGTGTCAATGCAGCTATTTAGCATTACATTTAGGCTTTATTTAACTTTGCGCTGTGCTTCAGCCATTTGATGTCAAGGATGCTGCTGATGCCGAGCTGCCACCTAAAACTGGAGTAAGCGGTTCTGCAGTGGATTTTCAGGCTACTCTGCACAGGCTACTGCCCTTTGAACACCAAGAAGCATTTTCAAAAAACTTGTGCAAATATTGACCAATAATATATTGGACTGTGTTTCACAAATGAGTTAAGAGAGATATTTTTCAGTAGAGCTGAGTGGAATATGCCAGCTATTTTTCTCTGCGGGTTTTTTTTTTTTTTCCCCTTTTCTCATTTCTGTCAAAATTTACAGTGTTTTAGGCTTCTTTTGTCATTACAGAACTAAAACTAAAACAGTAAATGCCTAATTTTTCAAAAAAGCAGTTTCAGCTAAACATTTTTACTCTAGATAAAAAACAAATAAGTTGACCAAAACAAGGAAAATCTTACAGACATTATTTAACAGTTTGCATTTTCTTCTATTAAAAAAAAACTGAAAAAAAATTGTGCCATAACTTTATGACTAAGTATTAGTTCTGATTTGAATTACTCTTTGAAAAAGGAAAAATTCAGCCAGCTTTCATTTCAAGCTGCCTGAGAACAAGTTGCTCACAGAAGGGAAAAAAGAAAAAAAAGTGCCTTTGAAGCACCAAGCTGAGGGGAATAATGGCACTTCCAGTCATCTCTAAAGGTCTTCCCCAGAGATTATGCTTTAATTTAGGAGAATTTCACAGGGTGTACTCACTCTCATCTCTAAGGCCTCTCCTTAAAACTACCCAGTTTATCTCATCTAACTGCGCTCTGAAAATCGTAATATACTCACTGATGGCATCTTTTCATCAGTACAGCACTGACCTGCCCCAATGTACCAGAGAAGTGCATGACAGCCTGTTTAAAAACAGGGCTGGGCTGTAGCAAGCAGTTAAAAAAACATGAACCGTACACTTTCTGCTCACATTTAACAGAAAATAATTGTGGAAATACTTGATTTGCCTGGACATATCCAAAGCATTTGTGCATTGTTTTAGCTTATATCTGCTGTTAAAATAATCGGCTTAAATGTTGTAAATCTCATTAAAAATCTTTTTAAAACCCACCAAAAAAAAACCCAGCTAGAAACATTTAAAATATTTCTCTGTGACTCTGCTTTTATGTGGAACTAATGGACAAAATTCCATCCAAGGTGCATGAACCTGGGTTCAACAGGCCAAGAGCTCAACAGCCATTGCAGACAAATAGAAATCCCAGTATTTTTTCCTATGTATTCTTATTACCATACGGTTTAATATAAATTTACTTCTGTTATCATTTTCTCAGAGCTCACACTAAGTGAAGAAAAAATGACAATAACATTAGACTGAGTCAGAATTTAGCATGAACTTGTTTTTATAAACAAAAGGGAGAAAAAAAGTCCTGAACTTTTAGTTTTCACAAGCACTTAACTTCCCCAAATTACAGCGGTAGCTGTTTTGTTTCAGTTCCATTGGCAGACACATTTAGCCTTACCCACACTCCATCTCAAATGATACAAGTGACTTTCCCGAGCTATTTGCAAAGTGCACCAAACATTGCGAGTGATGTGGTTTTACTATGAGCATGATTGAATTCTTTTGCAGCACAAGAAAGCAACTAGTTATTTTACTGTGCCAGAAGATTGGTAACTATTTATTTACACATTTATTATCTGCTTCACTCTGAGAATAAAGAATGAGCCTGAACTACAAAAGCTGAGTCTGCATGAAGGCCCATCAGTCTCTCCACACTTCTGCTGTCAACCCTATTATGGAGGAAACATTATTCAAACTGCAGGCTCCAAACTCCCAGGTAACTAGAGACAGCAGGAAGCTCTGTTTGATATCAAGTATATTCTTTATCAACCTTTTTGTTGTGATGGGAAGAAATGATTGAACTTTACTTTCATCTTGCTCTGTCCTCACATCACCCAGTAGGTGAATTGCTTTATTGGTGAGCTTTGGCCAAAAGCTCTTTGATATATGCTGCCCTTTGCAGCCATAAATTTTCCATCTTTCAGACAAGGTTTGAGACTTTCCCTGTCCTGCTATTCTGCCCCTAAGTGATTAGATGCTCTTTTCAAAATGAAAGATGAGCTTTCAGGGAAACTCTTGGCCCTCTCCTAGGTACCATAAAATAGCCATAATTTGACTTTCCTAGCACTGATGAAAGTTGTGGGTTTCAGACCAAGGCCCATCATGTGGATGCTGAGCCTCACACCAGCACAGCTGCAACATGGAGGGACACTGAGCTCCTCCCCTGAGGCATGTCCAAACTGAGAACCTGGGACATGCTGAACATGGCTCTGTGCTGAACACAGTGTCCTCAGGCCAAGCCCTGGCCAGTCCCCCAGCTCTTGCAGTGTCTCTGTCCAATGCCAGCAGCTTGGCTCTGCAACCCACCCCCTCAGGCAGAACTGATCAGAAGCCTGGATAACAACCATGCTGCATATTTGGTTGCTTTTGGAGTGACACGAGGCAGGGACCTACACCCAGCGCAAAGAAAACAGATGGAGGAGGGTCAGTGGTCCCTGCCATGGGGAACAGAAAGCAGCCAATACAAGGCTTCAAAGAGAAGGTCACCTGTCCTGGCACAGAGACATGCCATGCTGCCTTGAGCAAGTCTCTTAAAAGCCTTCATGATCCAGCAGCAGCCTCCAGATCTTCCAAGGTGTGAGCTCTGTGCATCTGGACTCTTCATGCTCTTCTCTAATAGACCTTTGTGACATGGGGAATATGGCAACTAACTGCTCTCTCTTCTGCTCTCTGGAGGGGTCAACAATGTGGGCAGCATCAGTACAGGAGCAGCCCCTGATGTAGCAGGTTCTGAGTGCCAGAGAGAGTTATTTCCCAGGGACATCAAGAGGAGAACCAGTGAAGATCTGACAGCATCCTGCCTTCAGGATTAGATTGTCTGTGGTTTAACAAAGACAGATGGGGAACTTTTACTTATTTCTCCCCTAGAAAAGACTAATAAAAGCAATTTTTCTCTGCCTAGTGAAAATATTTCTTTGACAGCTTTTGAATTTTCACTGAAAATGAAAACATAAAATGTTTCATGAAAACTAAGCATAACAGCCTTTCAGATGACAATAGTACTAATGTGTGAACACTTCTGCTCAGGCAGGAGGCTTTAAAGAAAGCCGAAGGCCAAGCACCAACAGCGTTATGCCCCAGTCTGTCTGAGAAGAGCTGTCACAGCCAAGCTGTAACCTGTCCCCAGGCTGCCATTTTCTTTCTCTGTGATTTCACCCTTGCTGTGACTCAGATGCCTGGTGGTGGCTGGGCACTATAGGCAAGTGAGGTGATCCCAAGTCAGGACCTCCTCTGTGTACTCTGCTGTGTACTCCTCTGCTCCAGGGCTGGCTGTGCACAGTGTGGATCCCTTCTAGAGAAGCCCAAAATCTGCTCCCAATTGTGGTGCCTGCCAGTCCTCCTTGAGACTGTAAAGATGACATAGAAATAAATGCATTCACACATCTTTCAGCAATGACATCAGAGAACTAGGTGATCCACCTGTCTCTGAGGTGCTGAAAGATCCTCCTGGTATCAGGGACTGTGGAACTGATTCCAGTGATGAGGTGGTGAGGATCCTAGGCCTTTACTACTGAATGCATCCTTAAGCAGTAGAATTCAGTGATCTAAAATGGTATTAATTCAGTGAAATATAAACCCCACATGCTCAAGGAAGGTCAGTTATTTGGCTGACAACACTGGAGACGAATACTGTTTTAATAAAGGGGGCCAGATTTTTTCTCTGCACAGCCTCTGACAGCCAACAACTGAAATACCTGTACAACTTGCTCAGCTAGCACCCTGTCTCTCATAATGTGCCACTTCAGCCCCTTCTTTCTCCAGTTCCCAAGGACTGTTTCAACTTCCATGAAAATGTGGACCCTGCCCTCTGTCCCCATGAGATGCCAGTGTCCTGTCAAAATTAACCTATTAGTTGATTATTCACTTTTGATTGGGAAAGGAGTCGGAATGTCATTCAGTGTTTCCAAGCCAGAGTGGCAGAAAGGGTGTTTTCTGGATGAATGGAGATCACTGTGCACAATCTCTGGCATGAGGCTGAGCCATAGACTGACGTCCTTTGCTGTAGGAATAAGGGCCAGCCCCTTTGCTCAGGGGTGTTGATGTATGAGACTATCATACTTATAGCTCCTGATTTTCCTAGAAGATGTGGTTTTGATCTTGGTTTTGGCAATTTGATGCTGAGATTAATTCCAGCTCAGTCTGGTGTTGGTGCTGGAGTAGAACAGGATGGAGGGGACCAGAGTGAGCCCATTGATTGCCTGCACAAAACCCAGCCTTTTTGGCAAATAAGCTGCTTCTCAGAGGATGCTGGCTGTCATCTGGCTGTGCTCAGGCGGGATGGCCGGGCTGACCCCGGGCATGCTGTGAGGACTGGGGACCAGAAGGCTGTCCAGTGCCAGTGGCAACCGGGCTAAGAGTACTGGCCAGAGCCCTCAAGAATGGAGTGGGTCCTTCAAAAGGCAGCCAACCTTCGACCTGCAGTCATCATTTTGGCCATCAGGTCAACAGTTGTTCCACAGAACATCGGCAATTGTCTTTCTCCTTGTGTCAGGAGGCTCTTGAAACATTATACGAGGATAATTAAGTGGTGAATAAGGGTCAGCGTGGACAAATAAATCAAACTGATAGTTTGAACACAGACTGATTGAGCAAAAACAAGGAATTGTGCCATGCCTGTTAGCGCTGCTCTTGATGTTAACTGACTTTGTTAACATTACATCCAAAGGCAGCAAGTGGGAAAGCTTTGTGAGGAATCAAAAGCTGAGCAAAGAGACATGGGCTTTAATTGTTCAGCTTTATTTTTGAAATAAAGACATGCAGTGCATCAATTTAGCTGACTTTAATGGACCACAAAACTGAACCTATTCTTTAAAATGCTAATTGAGTTTGAAGATTCTTGCCTCTCGCAGAAGAAGGATGCAAGAAATGCCAGTGCCACATTCAGACATGTCGGGAGCTGTCGTACAGTTTCATTCAAAGCAAGTGGGTGAAGCGCATACCATCAGGCAAGAAGAATGTGTGCACATAACAGGATAATCTATCCACAGAGAAGATAGCATCCAGGCAAATAACATGTCTGTAACCACAGACTCATAGGAGTACGTCTTTATATGCACTATGATGCAAAGTTTATTTGTGGGTCTTTAATTTCCTGTATGGCAAACCTCCAAGGTGTATGAAAACTTTCACTCTCAAATTCACAAAAATAAAGGTCATTAACATATTTGAAGAAGAAAAAAGGAGCAGTCAGTACTTAAAAACTTTGTTAAGGGAAACAATGTGTCCACAAGTTCATGTGTTTCTACGGAAAAAAATGCAGTTAGACACGGGGATACAGAATTTGCATTTTACTCTGTCATCCCTAAAAAGAGTGCTGGTACAAACCATACTGGTTTTGACTCCCAGGATCAAGGTGATGCATTTAAAGAAGGAAGCTCATCTTTTCATACATGCTCGTAATATTATTTTAGAAACTAGTCAGTGTCTTTACACACTGCTATATTTCCTTATCTGCACACCTAGCTACTATTTCACTGTATTATTGATACTGGTAAAAATACATTCTAAAATGAAAAATGAAGATTTAAAGAATATTTTTTCTCTTTTATGCAACATTAATCCTCTCTAAAGCAGAGTTTTCAGCCAACATTAATAATGTCATTATTATGTTCTTTCCTACTCATGCGGTACTGTGCATGGTACATTGCAAATGCATAAAATGTGTCTGCCCTAAATACTTCACAGTATAGCTCAGACAAATTTAAAATATGGACCTAGTGTAATAAAGTTCACAGCTTTCATGTGTTTGGGGTCTCTTATTTTACCACTGCAGGTCATTATATAGCATCTTTGCATGTATTTATTTCTGTGCTGCAGAAACTTTCCTTCTGACTGGGTTCCCACAAATTTATTCTTGCTGGGTTTTTACGCTGCAAGATGCAGAATTACTTCTTAGGCAGGACACTATGAATGCTTCAACATGGGGAACTGACACTTCACGTCGCAACTGGACCATACAAAGGCAAGTAAGTTATAAGAGATAAATTTAATGATAAGCATGTAAAAAAATTCTATGGGAAATGTATCTGCACAGCTACATGAATTACGAGGGTTTGCCAAGAAAGGTGTAATGGATTATGGTGGAAGATGAAGGGGAGCTCCCACCATATCCAATCAGCCTTTTACTTAAAGGTCAGGACATTCTGTCTGGGTCCACTTGAGTTTTTGATTCTGCCGTTTCACTATTCAGTGGCACAATGTAACTGTCAGTCTCAACAACGGTTCCTCGAGCCACTGGCTCCACTGCTCACAGGGCAACACACAATATTTCACGGCCACAAAACAATTCACTGTCTGCATAGGCAAACCATATGATTTCCATGGGGAGCAATATTGACACACCCTACTGAGCGCTCTTAAGGGGACTCTTAAAAGAGTTATATCTTTTAAAAAAAAAAAAAGAAAAAGGGCCTATGTAGAGCTACTATTCTTCTCTATGACTAAGTTACCAAATAGCATTTTAATGTTCTGTCTCCATGAGATGAAGTTAAATGCAAATATTCTCTATGCCTTCTATGCCCTTTCTCATTTTACCAAAGGGAGACAGTTTTACTGCTCTGCAAAGTCTTTCTGGACAGTAAGTAGCATTATGATAGATACTAGGAGAAAATGTAGCGCATTAATGATATTCTGTTTGGATTTTCCCTAGTGAGTATTTACTGTGTTGTATTACTCATTTCCAGGTCTAAGATAAATCCAGAGACTGGTACAAATTTATAAAGACAGAGGACCCTGCTGATGACATGTGAAGCACTATGATGCTGGGGCTCTGCTCTGCTCCTTGCCTTCTTCAGAGGAAGTTACCTGCAGGAAGATTTGTGAGCACTGGGAGGGATTTACAGTGATACAGCAGGAAGATTGACCTGGAAGTTGAAAGAGAGGAGCAAAACATGGAAGTAAAGAGTAGAGGCATGGAGAGATGAAGAATCACTGCAGAAATCTATGGGCTCAGCTGCCTTTGGAAACTTAAGCAGACATTGTTTTAAACTCCTGTACCTTGCTTATTACAAGCATGATGTGTTAGGTAGGGTGTAGTGACACCTGTCACCACCCAACAACAGACCACTACCTGGGCTGGTTTTCTAGCTGACACTCCTGACACTGCCAGATCTTTTTATAAATGAATTTTCTCTCATTGTCCCTGTAGCACTCTCAGCTCTATTCAGATCATGCAGCCAACTGCAAAATGAAAACAGCGTCAGACTATTGTCAATGTCTCATTCTGGCCCCTGATTTCAGGGAAAGCAACATCCTGGTGCTGCAGAGAAAGGAGAGGGGTGAGGGCTGCCTCACCGAGACAGAGGAGCAGAGTGCTGCATTGCCATGGGGTGAGATCCTGGGTACTGTGCAGGCTGTAGACGCTTGGATGCCAAAGCTGTTCAAGGGGAGCAGGCTCGCCTGATGCCAGGTCTGCTACCCTTGGTGGGCCACCACTGCGGTGTCTGTGTGGGCTGCGGTGCTTGTGAGCACTACAAAGAGACATTTCTTGGAAGAACTGCACTTGGGTGGTAACCCTGACTTGGCAAGCACCTTTCTAAGCCTCAGCACAAGGTCTCTGTGCCGGCACAAGGCACAGCTCAGCAGAGGCTGGCTGCCATGATGGGAAGTGAGGCTGGAACCCAGCGATGGCCTGGGCTGCCGGGCCCGTGTTAGCTGAGCACATTCCCAGTGGCCCTGAGATGCCTCCCCCAGCTCGCTTCACGCAGTGCTGGGAGGTCACCTTGCCAAAAGAACAGGTAACCTAGATGACCTGGAGCTGCTTGAGCCCCCCAAATCATCCAGTCCTGGATGATTTCCCCCTGCCAGCTGCATCCCTGACAGCTTAAACACCAATTCAACCAGCTGGAGAGGGCGCATTGTGCCTCACAGCTCCATGAGCGGTGGCAATCCACGGCTCCTCTGAGGACATACAGCTTTGAAGCAGCATGGTTTGAGCCTTCAGCAAAGCCCCGACCCACTTGAGTACCCCCCACCAACAGCACTGCACTATCCTATGGCTGAAAATCTTCCCACTGTTAAAAGGGGGTATGAAACAGTGTGGCAGCTGCCAAGACCCCAAGGGACCCTGATTTGTTTTAAAAACATCATGTTCTGATGCTTCCAAAGGAAAATACTGCAGGGTTAGATTTTTCATTTTCTTTTGCTGGTAAAGCTCTGTATGGAGTTTTAAGATTTCCTGTGTTTTAGTTTCTTTTTTTTTTTTTAATTTATTTTTTTTTACCCTGGAATATTATTATAAAGCATTTTTTTTTTTTCCTGATGATCTTCACTTGCATGCCAGCCATCTGTTGCCTGGGCAGTCCCAGCCAGGGCTGGTGACGGCGTGATATGAAGGTCCCTTCTGGCCTTCAAAGCTCTGAAACTGATGTGGCAGAGTTTTGCTCAGCAGCGAGAGCAGGACAAACATATGGACCAAGCTCCACTGCTGCTTCTTTGGTCATGCTGGATTGCTGATGGCCAGCACACACTGACCTTCCTTGGCATCTCAGTTCAAGCTATATAATGTGATAATTTTGCTTCAAGCAGCAACTTGATCCCTAATGATTGCACCAAAAATGTGACTGCAGACACTACTGCAACAAATATGATTTCATCATCTACAGACATTTCTTTTAATGTTCCTCTCACACGCAGGGGCCACTGAAATGCACCACAGTACCTCCTTTCCTTCACATTGGAAAGGTTTGGCATGAAAGAAGAGAGTTCTACACTTGTTTTGCATTAGTTTTCAGGTGAGATGTACTCAGTTTATAAGAAAAAGAAAATGCTCATTTTCCTTTGCAATCTATAAAGGAATGTGAAAGACTGACTTCACAGTCACCCACAGATTTCCACCAGTACCAGAAAAAGTCCCTCCAGGCCTCCCTTGCTAAACTGCTCTTTTCAATGCACAGAATTCCACCTCTTCTTCCTGTGTTAGTTCTTCACTGTGAATGGGGGTCAAGCAGAGATCTTTCTATTCAGTAAAATCAAGAGAGTTTGCTGTTTAAAAGTGGTACATAGTATTCTTATGCTACTGTTAGATGTGGAACATACAGTCTGTGGCTGAATATAGCCTGTGATTCATCTCATCCAGCCCATCATCAGCTGGAAGAACCCCTCTGCTGACTACTGCCAGAACAGTGTAAACTAGATTAATCCACAGGCTGCTCTAAATTTAGCTGGGAGCCGAGACTCAGCAAGTCTTGGGGATGAGCAAGGGCAT
The DNA here is from genome assembly GCF_024509145.1 of Vidua macroura. Classification (NCBI taxonomy): domain Eukaryota; kingdom Metazoa; phylum Chordata; class Aves; order Passeriformes; family Viduidae; genus Vidua; species Vidua macroura. The sequence goes on from NC_071573.1 coordinate 51,307,102, forward strand.
CTGAGATCTGGCAGTCACTCCCTAACACCTGCCCTTTTCCACTGTATGTAATTCTATCAGAACAAAAAAATCTCACTTTACTGTGCAGTCACCCAGGATTACAGTGTTTGCTATCAAGCAGTCAAATGCTGCTATTGTCAGAGAAGAGATGTGATTCAATAGGCACTGAGGTCTGAGTCCTTATAAAACTTCTTACAGCAATTACAATAAACTTAGAAGTTCCCTGTGCCACTTCTGCAGTGGTAGGAAAAAAAAAAAAAGAATAATAAATAACACTAGAAGCCAAATACACATGTGTGTGCACTGTAGCAAGGGCTAGGTTATTTATGAAAAGAAGATAGCTGTAAATAGACTTGTTTCTTGTCAGGAAGGGTATGGTCAAAATATCTTCTACAAGATGGGAAAACTTGCATGTGCAACAGTCCATGACAGGCACATGTTGTGCTAGACAGCTCCGTGCTGGAACAGTGCTTGCCTGATGGACATCCAACATTGGAGTGATTTGTGATGGTAATGGCTCTGTCTGCTGCCTTCAAGCCCAGGCAGCAAGAGACAGATAGTGTCTCCAAGTGCTCTAACTTATTTCTTGTCAGCTGGGAGCTGCTCAACCATGCTGGCTTGGCCTCAGGGGCTCTCCTCCCATTCAGGTGGGTCCCACGGTTTTGCCTGGCAGAGGAGAAAGATGATATATGTAAATCTAGATTAAAATTGCCCTAACAGATCTGAGAGGCTACAATAACACAGATGCTGTGAGACTTCCTTAAAATGGCAACTACCTAAGCTTTCCTTGATTAATGGGCAGCCATCAGACTAAAAAGGACATCAAGCCCTCCATGTATTTTTGGAGTGAATATTGCCCCGTGGTCACAGTCTGGAGGCACCTCACAACCTGATGTATATTTTCACTTGCAGCTACCCTGCAGTGGTGTAGGACTTTTCTTTCTAGTTCACAAGCAAAGAACCCAGGGTTATGCCTACACTACCAGCTAGACCCAGGGCTGAGCCCGAAATTGCCCCATTGCTGGGGTCTCTAGAAGAAAGGCTCAGGGTTGTTTATTTTCCCTTAGAGCAGTACTGAGGACAAAATGCACGTAACTGTTCTCACAATGATTTTTAAATGCACGTTTACGCTGTGTGCTACAGTCTGTAGGATACAGTTGTGTTCTACAATCCTTTCTGTAGCTGTTGAATAGGGATTTCCTCAGCACATTTGGCCTTCAGAGTGTCACAGATATGCAGGAATGGTGAAAAAGAATAAGTTAGACACGTGGCGATGCTTTTTTTAAAGCTCAGTGTGAGTTGTTGTTGCGCCTTCTTCCAGCCAAAAGACAGAAGTAAGCATGCACTATGCAGTTTATTTCCCCCTTCCTGTACCTGTTCATTAAAATCAGCCAAGCCTTTAAAAAATCTCAAAAACTTATTAATGGCAGAGATAAGAGAAGGGGAAGAGGAAGGGGAGGAAACTCTCTGGGAGAAAAGCACAAGTTCTTCACAGTTTCACATGTTCAGCCTCATTGGCACATTAAACTCTTTCATTTATACTTCCAAGCCAGGTAAGTGAGGAGCTGCCATGCAGCAGTCTAGTCACTGGGCAGCACTTCAGATGGTACTGTAACTCCAGTGTTGGCTCTGGGAAGGCTGGAATGACAAATAATATCCTATTTCAAAAAGTGTTTTATCTCTCACACCTGTATTCCCCTCCCCAGAACACTCTTAACACCTCTATGAAGATAAAATGTGGTGATGAAATATGTTGATCTGGAAAAACTGGAAGCTCTGATTTGCATTATCAGATGTATTCATTTGGTTTTTATTATTTCTGTGCTGAATTAGATATATGTTCACTATGTCCTTTTGATTTAAACATATGATTTTTATATACACTAAGGACACATTAGATCACTCTGAAAACACAGAGGGGCCTTCATATGAGAGTAAATTATTTTTTATACCCACTTTAAGGTCTATTTATTCAAAGTGAGCAAAATCCTAACTCTACTGTGAATGAGTGGGAATTCTGCCATTGATTTCAGAGTCTCCAGGATTTTGCCCAAGCACGTATAAAATTATTTATATAGAAGTCACCAGTAGTCTTTTTTTCTGGAAATTGTGATCTAAAAGTGCAAAAATCCCCCAAGACTTGCACTTCATTATTTTTATGCTGTACTGGAGCATTCACTGTTTCCTGCTCAAAAAAAAAAAAAAAACAAAAAAACCAAAAAAAAACCAAAAAAAAATCAATTACATTTCAGAGTATTAGCACATTTTCCTTTTGCCCAAGGGGACATGGGAATGGGTGGGAGGTGAGAGAATCTTCCTGCTTGCATCAGTAGGTATTCAGTGTACAAAACTGCACAGGAATTTTAAAAAACAAGAAGTCAAATCTACCCCATAACATGGTAGAGAAGACAATGTCTCCCTGGGGTACCTCTCTGCCAGGCTGCAGAGTGCCATCCCTGGGCTCTAACAGATGCCCAGCAGAGAAGCTCCAGGCCCTAAACCTTACCATAGTCTCTTGTGTTAATGAGGACTCTTGATGCAGTTTAAGGTACACTGGTGAGCGGCCCTAAATCAGAGCTCATCCTGCTCAGGAAACATCCTGGCGGCTGCAAAGGCGGGTCTGTTTGCATTCCAGATGTGGTGCCTCCAGCCTGCCTCTGACCAGCATTCATTTCTGCACTCCACAGCTGGTCCATGTAAATGTGCCATATTGCAGCCCATCTGCTCAGAGAGTGCACAGTGGCACATCTCTCTCTGACAGTGGACCATTTTATTGAACGCTATAAATATTGAAATTCATAGGCATGAAGCAGCAGATTTTTAATGTTACTTAGAGAGACATTTGAGCCACAACCTTTGGCAGCAGCACACGCTGCTTGTATCTCAGTACACTGCACGCCATTTGGTTCAGACTCATGAACAACTTTTCCAGAGATTTCATGGCTCTCCAATCCCAGGTAAAATGGAGTACAGACCCTGTGGGATGATATTTAGTGTGAATGTCACCCTGCATACAATGTGCATTTGGGATATGGACTTTCCAGCCCTCTGCTGTGTTAAACCATATGTTAATGTTTTCATACTCAGAAAAGATTAGATCAGGGACCAATAAAGTTTCAAAACTACAAATAATAGGCTAACCAAAATGAAATGTGAGGTATTCCTAAGCCTGAGTGTTGTTTTTTTTTTTTCTCCCAAAGTCTCCACAGTTTTTGTTTTCAAATGGAAATGCTGTATTTTGCAGTAAGAAATTGGTGCATTCATATTTTATAAGCTAATACATGTAAATTTTGTATTAGAGAGTAAACATCTCTATTAATTTGAAATTCATGGCATCTGATATGGAGCAGAAGCAAAACACCACTCTGCAGTTTTCTATTTGTCAAGTAGTCCCTAGTAAGTTTTCAGTGAGTTGTAAAGAGCAAACTCCAAACTAAGGTAAACATATATATTTATTTTGATGGATTTTTTTTTCCTCTTGCCAAGCCATCAGTTTCTGCAGAGTATCAGGAACCAGACTTTTCCCTTTTGGAACCAAAAGGAATTTTTTCATCTACATTAATTAGAGGAGGATCAGGACCTTAATGAAAGAAATTGCATTAAAAATGGAGAACATATTTAAAATTCTCCAAAATGCTTTGAAAAAAATGTTCATTTTTATATGAGGTGTTGAGCCTGCCGTGCCATCCACAATGTTTTCCTCTCCTGGAGCTGTTTGGGCAGTAAATAACATTGTGCTGGCTGAGCAGTGGCTGAGGGAGTGAAACAGGGCATTTGCTTTAGTTAGAGGTGTGGATCCCAGCTCCTGTGGCAAGCAGGCTAAAAAGTTTTCTGACCATGTGGAGTAAAGTAGGGACTGGGAGGAAAAAAAAAACAAGCAGAAAAGACCTGCTGAGGATATTACTTTGGCACGTACATTTCTCAAAATGGCACTGCTTTTTAAGTTTGCTTCAGTATCTCTTTTGCAGTTGCTCTATTGTCTTCATTACAATCTAAAAAGAGGCAGGGAAGGCAGCATCTTTAATAGTGAAGTCGTACTGTTTGGACAATAAGCTGTGTCACTGCTCAAGCCAGTCCCTGGGTTCCCAATCAGCAGTGTTATGTAAGGTGGCAGGTTAATAAATGCGACACACTGAAATCATTTGTACCAGATTATCTCTTCTTCCAAACTCTGACAGATGCTAAGTCCAGCTGGTAAAAAAAGTTTATAGGCGAGTTGGATCTGGGGCCTTCATACACTCCACAATGTTGGCTACCAATGCTTGTTTTAATGAGTCACGAATTGCCTGTTTATCTTCTGCTCCCTGCTGTTTCTGCATTTTCTCTTCCAGAACAATCCTAGAAACACATGCTGCTACAGACGCTGGAGCAATGTGTGTAGACATTTGAGCCAAATTATTATAAAGAACTCTTTCTTCTTGGATATTAAAAAAAAAAAAAAGGCGAGAATTGCACATTGCCTAGCAAATCGTTATCTCAGATGTTCGCTGTGACATGCTCAATATGGCCTACCAGAGAAAGTTGGAGACATTTGAAACCTTAACAACTACACAAAATGACACTGTAATTGGCGGGTTTTGTTGTTCATGTTCTGGCTCTGTGAAAACTGCTCTAAACACTTTGTTTAATGATGTTACATTATGACAACACATGGCTTCTATAGAGCAAGTCATCACGTCGAACATGCGAGATCACAGGAAGGGGAGTGGGGGGCCAGTGGAGCTCAGCATTCCCTCAGAATGGGAGGGTGCCCAGGCATGCCAGCACACAGCTGTGTACATGTGGGGAAAGGGGGAGGTCTTTCCCATAGATAGGCTCCTTAGCACCTCTAGGAGAACTGCTGGCTGTGGGATGCAGCAACTTCCATCACCCTCTGACTCTTCTGCTGTTGCAGCTATAGTCCTCATATTTGGACAGGCCAGGCTGATTCAACAGAGCACTGCCCTCACATACAGCTGGGCTGGGAGCAGCCGTGCTCCAGAGATGACTGTCTCCCAGAGATAGCCAGGCTTCAGAGCAAGAGCTTATGGCATTTCTATGTGGGTTGTGTTGCCCTGCAAAATAATCTGTCTCTAGATATCTAGTTGTCATGATCCTGTTTAAAAGAGATTCCTCTTGTTCTCTCCGAAACAATGTGCATGCATGGTGCAGGTGCAAGACATGCCCACGTCCACAGAGATGCCCTGTATAACTCTATGGAGAGACCCAGGATAACTGGCCTGAGCCCCTCAGCAAAGGCACTGCTCCTCTCATGCAGTGTGGTGAGATGTGGTATCCCCTTTATCCTGCAGGTCACCTTCTGTGCAAAGGGATTCAGAGACAAGGGGTATGTGCAGGAGGTAATGGCACAGAGTATGCCCAGGAGGGCTGGCTGGGCTTCAGGTAGATTTTTGTGGTGCAGAAATGCACAGGTAGAGATCATTCATCACACCTTACAACCTGGTTCTGTAGCACATCCATTTTGTCTGTGTGTGCTGAGCACACAGGGCAAACCACCACATCTGATGTCTTTGTGGAAAGGAGGCCCAATGCTGTTAACCTTGACACAGCCTCAGCTTGTTTGGGCGTGCTGGAAACACCTGGTTGGAGCATCTCCTCAGTGGCACAGGAAACTGTCACTAGCTCTCTCAATGCATTTAGCATTGCTTTGCAAGGGGTGCAGCAGTGGCTCTTCCATTTGCAGGTTTTCCAAGGTTTCTTTGTGTGTCAGCTGCCTGACTGAATGGCCTCCCTGACACCTGCAGAAAGAAAACAGCGAGGAACCCATTTTTTGCTAGCGCTTCTGATTATTAATAGAATGTTTCAAATTTGTCTATTCTTTGCACATGGGAAACTGTATGGTCATTTGACAGATGTTGAAACTCACTGATTTTATACCCAGCAGCTAAGAAAAACAATGGATGTCATACTCTGTTTGACAAAATATGTGCTGGGCAGAGTCCATCCTCTGTACTAGCAAAGTGAATTTTACTCCTACTAATCGCTCACTGTCACGAAGCTGAAGGAACCACTGTAATGCTGTAAGTTGATTTCTTTGCAGCAGTAGCTTTCACCTAAAATGGTCCAGCTCTCCTGTATAGCCAAGATGTAGTTATTGCAAATGCTGCCTTACATCTGCCTTTTCTTTCTATCTAGCTGCTTTAGGAATATGCTAATGACAGGAAGAAAACATACATATAAAATATTGCAAGCATCAAGACATGGAAGGAGAAGGTAAATTTGGCTCCTAACCATGAAATTTTATTCTGCAGTTGCCTTCTTAATGGCATCTCTTGAGGTCAGTGGCTTTGAATTCTCCCAATTGTATAGGGTCACTCTGGCAGCATTGACCAAGTAGAAAAGATTCAGCCAGGGGAAACAATGGCAGAAGTCACCCTTTAAATGTCCTGCCTTCTATATCATGCAATTGATTCCAAGGCTCCCCACCACGATGTCACTGTTTGACCAGTTTGCTTTAAAACAGCTTAATTAGCTGAAAGAAAAGCTATGTCTGAGCATGTTTGTGAGAAAAAAACAAAAAGCTCTTGCCTTTCAGAAAGCTCATGCTCTGTCTTGTCGGAAATCTCTGGTTCTGAAATGAAACAACATTCCTTTCATACAGAGTTAAGTCCCTGACAACAAATTTTCCCGGATCAGGGAAACAACCGATCATGCCACATGCTGATGTTGGTAGATCTGGTTTGGTTTGGTTTTGGGGGACTGAGAGCTCTGCACCTCTGTTAACTTCAGAGACACTGCGGGAGGAGATCGTGAGAGGCATACACGGCTCAATGGCTCCTGGTCTGAGAGGCACTCGAGGCTGACTGCTTCGGTATATCGGTGCCACTTGTGTGTTAACATCCAGGCTGCCAGTTGGAGAGGGTGTGCCACAAGGAGTAACAGAAGCCTTGCAGTGCTTGAAACCAGATTTTCTTATGGAGTTCTTTGTTTTCCCAAATCTCAGGTGCAAGAAAGTGGGTGGGAAAAGAACTGATAGGAGAGGGAAGCAAGGCTTCTGGTGTCTGTTGGGAAGAAAATGAAACCAGAGGTCCCAGTCCTGCCTCCCTTAGCACAACCCATAAAAAGTGATGCTGCCTCGAGATCTGGCAGCATTAAAATACTCAGCGCAACAAGTGATGCAGCTTCTGAAGTAAAACACAGAGATTGTGCTGCACTGCCTTTGGTGTGCAGCACAATCATCTGATCTCTAAGGTATAGCATTTTCAAGGAGAACATCAAAATACAGCTTTTATCCCACTACATGTTTTCTCCAGCAAACAATTCTCTCCTGAAGGAAGGAACATTAGCACTGAGGGTCTTTGTTTTGTGGCAGCTTGTCAGCATTATCAGGCTGCTGAGCAGCTCTCTAAGAACAGCTGCCCCTCCTGAGGGATAGAGAGAGGTTTGAGTAATTTGCACATGGCTTTAGGAACAATCAGTTTCAGAGCTGGATCTACTATGCAAAAAACAAAGGTATGTTCCTCTGGTTCAGCCTATTAATCCACAGTTCTTTATCAGGCATTTTTTTGTGTGTATTTACATGGTGTGCTAGCGCCAGAACTGATGGAAAATAGGGGAACCCAGCATCAGGGTTGCATGGGGAAATGCGGCACATAATGTCAGAGTGTTCAGTGAAATAATGTGCCTAAGGTATTTATGAATACCTTACTTATGGTTTTATATATTTATGAATACCTTTACTTTTATGCAAAGTAAAACTTTGCAGAATCAAGTTCTTCGTGTTATTTTGACATTAAGGTTACTATGTTTTGACAGCCTTTCATCCCTATCATCTATTTTCCTGGGCATTTATAAAAAAATCAGTCTATTGTGGCTCATTTGTTCATGTCCAGAACAGGAAAAGTATTTTTAAGTAATTTTGCTTTCATGTCATGAAGGATTCTGACTGGAAATGAAGTAAAGAGAGGCCTTATTGCTGAATCATAAGCTTTAGTTAAAATATGTTCTACTTAACTGTGTTTTAAAAAAAAAAAAAACCCAAACATCTTTTAATCCATGTGCTTATATTTGAAACAATATCCTGCTGAAGATGAGGTGTTTATCAGGGGTTTTTTCCCTTCTCCTCTTTACAGAAAGGTGAACGAAAGGATGATTAAACCAGAAACAAAGTCAGTAATTAGCAGTATAAATCTCTCAGTGATTTCAGTAGGTCACAAAATTAACTGGTACAGGCTTCGGACACATCTGCTCTTTTGGCAAGTGGTGCCCTCCATGAGGCTGCTCATTGGCTCTCGCTAACCGCACGATGGGTCTCGGGGAACTTATTTGCACTCCCTAAGCTAAACACAGTGCAGCGATGAAACCTGACTGTTTCTGAAATGCTGCAGCACGTATCAGGGCTGAGCACTCCCGCTAACTGAGAGGAGTCTTGCAGGGTTTGGCAGCGCTGTACCATCGTCCTGGGATCCCTGGAGGGAGGGGGAGCATAAGAGTTTGCTATGTGTGGCCAAACGCTGCTTTGCAAGGCTCACATTGAGGAAATTACTGGAAGGTTATGGAAGAGAGACATGGCTGCCATGCCACAGGCTATCAGGAAGGTGGCTATGCCACAAGCCAGCGAGGAGAGCCCCAGCACCAGAGTTAGTGCTTGGCTTTCATCTTGACCACAGCTTCACTCTTCTGATGGCAGAACAGCAGAGGAGTAGAAGCTAAGTACCAGAAATAGGGAAATGGAGGGCAGGGAAAGGAAGGAAGGAAACAACAGTTTTGTGTCCCTTCAGCCCCAAAATGTAAGGGAGCAATGCAGAGTTGTATTGCATCAAGTCTAGTTGGCCATAGAGTCAGGCCAGAGGCCAGAGGTCAAGTGCCACTGCAGGCACTTCTCTGGGCTGCTTGTCTCAAGCAAAGCCTTCAACTCTCTGGCTGTGGGCAGGCACGTAAACACAGCAGCAAAAGGTCTCAGTGTGCTTGCCTTTCTGTATGTAGCTATCCTTGCTGAAGGAATTCTTCAGTTCTGGGTTGACTACTCAGCCCACTTTGGAGGAGGGACACTAACCTGCTTTTCCAAGGCACTGTCGGTGGGATCCTGATCCCTTTTTTCACCATTTTATTTCAACTTAGAATTATGACTGGGCTGTGTCACAGTGCCCAGAAACAGCAGAACTGTCTGCGACTGTCAGAGCAGGAAGGGCTGGTTCTGTCTGGGCTGCCTCCTAATTCATAAAGCAGATTCATATGGAAGCTTGGACATTCTCACATTTGTGTAGAAAACCTGGAATTACATAAATTATGGAATTTGTAGCTCTGTTTCCAAATATATGTGCTTTATATGCAGCAACCTTAGAGCTAGGCTGGGCTCCTGTACTTTGGGCAGCCTGCTAGAGAAGACATTGTAGCTGTAAGGGAGCACATGAGACTCTCGGAAGATCAGCAGTGGTTGTTCCCTTGCTAGTTTCACTGCAGACCTCTCAGTGCTAAGGCCATCAATGTAAAGGCTGTCTGAGGGAAGCCTGCAGAGCCATTGTGGCACCAACATTAACCTATTCCAGAAGGAAAAGAACTGAGAAGAGAATCACAAAGATCTTCTCTTTCTGAAAGCTCTCCTCATATTTTACCATTTGCTCACTTTCTTTCCCTCTCTTTCTCTCTCTCTTTCTTTCTTTCTTAGCTGGAATAATGCTGTGTCCTGCTACCATTTCTTCTGCTTTAGAGTTTAGAACATAAAAGCTGTCAATACAGAACTTGACGCAAGCTTAGTGTATTTATACCTCAGCATCCATGTAATAGGATTCTTTTGCTTTCTTTAAACAGTGTTTGGTTTCATGCATATTTAAAACATATTTTGACACTGCTCTTAAAAGCTTTTTGCAATCAAAGTATAGTTTCCCGGTGTTGGAACTCACCAACATATTATAGCCAAAGAAGGGAAAATTATTATCCTGAGACAAATACACTCCTCTATAACAAACAAACTGGGCCTCCAGATCTGCTTTGCATATTTTTTACATGTAAATATCTCCTACTTTTTGTATTTCTCTTTGAATTGTATCAATACAAAATAGCTGGTGATAGCTTTTTAATTCCTGGTTAGCATTTTATTCCACTGGATGGAGGCACTGGATGCTGTACTGTATGCCATGACAATAGTACAGAGTCCATGTGGTCACCAGACTCATCATTTTCCTAACAGTTCTGGTTGTTACTGCACCAGGGAAAGGTAGTTGGCTGATGCGGGTGAAGTTTATTGAATTTCGGCTTTCCAGAGCACAGGGCAGCCAAACCACAGTGGTTTGGAAGGATTAGTAAGCCAGAGCAGGTGAGAGCTTTCATCAGTACTATGGTGAGGAGTTGTGAATGCAATATTTTGGCTTGAAGTACACTGAGATGCTCAGTTGTGTTTGGGGATTGTATTGCACCATGCAGCATCACTGCTTTAACAAGCCCACACTGACTCAGCAATAGGGTGCTAGCTGGAGTATCATCCAGTTCCCTTTTATGGCCCTGTAATACTTTTAAGGTTCCTTCAAGGGCCTTAAAAAAGCAAGAAAGTCCCAGGAAATCCTGTTTTGCTGACAAGCTATACTGCTGTATTTTTTTGGCCATGCCAGCAAGTCTCAAAAATCATTTGATCACTAAAAAGACACAAGTAGATCTACTGGAAGTGGATTAGAGAGCTCTGTAATAACATGTATTTGGGTTTTTTTTTCCTGTCTTGGAGCTCTGGTAAATGAGATCTTAATGGAGCCATTATACCAAAGCACAGCATTTGTTTCCCAAGGCTATTAGGCACTTTACAGATTCCATCCCCTGGGGAGCAGAGCTGGCTACTTAACCATCTGCAGAGCAGCCGAGACACCCGTCCCTGCTTCTACTGGGCTTGGGATTGGAGGCCAGAGGGCTGTGAGCTATCACTTAGGTGCCCTCTCACCAAGTTGCTCTTGACAGTGAATGTGAGTCCCTGACAGGCCTCTGGGAACACAGCTGTAGAGACACAGACTGCAAACTCCATCTTGTTGCTGTGCCCCTGGGAAGTTTGCACCCTCTGCTCCAGCCAGCCCCCTCCTCATGCCGGTGGAGAAGTAGGAGCCAAGACTGTTTCACAGCGCCTTGCAGTGTCTACAGCCCACCCTGGGCTCCCACAGGGGTGCAAGGTGCCCTCTCCCACTCTGCCTTTCAGTTCACAAGACCTGGACGTGAAGCTGGTGACGGCCTGGGTCCGCCTTGCACGGTTCAAAGGGAGGCGGTTCGCAGGGGAGCCCCTTCGCTTTCTCTTGCACCGCAGCCATTGTGTGAGTGTCAAAGGAGCATCCCTCTCATCTCTCAGATTGATGGCATCGTCTAGGACTTCCAGCATAGACAAGATAAACTAAAGGCTTCTGCAGACAGGTATGTAACTGTGGAGACAGCAGCGCTGCAGAAGAGGCCTCCGATCAGGGGAGTGTTTGTCCCACAGTCGACTCTCTGGCGTAGCGGTCACCTTTGACATGACTTGTTGAATAGGAGTTTGTTTTCTAATTTCCATGGTTCAGCCATAGGCCATGCAAAGTAAATACAAGTAAACGGGCAATAGTGGGTTCAAAGGAACATAAGACAAGTATTTGCCCCCTTGGAAGACAGTTTGGGTAGTGTTCACATGTGAATCAATCTGGTTTGGGTCTTTGAAGTGATTTTGTTTAAGAAGAGTGGGGCAGACTACTGAAAACTGATGGGGTCAACAAAAAATTGCCCATCTTTTGGGGCATTCTCTGGAGGGGAACTGCTGGCATGCCAGTGCAGGGCTGCCAGTGATGCTGCTGTGCAGATGCAAACTCCTGAATCATTTAATAAGAGAGGCAAGAGGCCTCCCCTGGCACCAGCACTGTGCCTGGACAGCCCAGGAAGGGGATGCTGTCAGGTCACTGCTTGCTGTCATGTTCTTGTCAGGCCTTTTCCCTTATGCTGACTGGCCTTGCAGGCACATCTCTGAACGTGACAGTGCTGTGTCATCAGGCATAGGTCAGATCAGTGGGTTTAAGTGACTTCAAGCTGTTCTTAATACATAAAGAGCTTCACTCCCTGCTTGAATGTGCTGCTACAAGTTGTCAATCTCTTCCACACAATTCAGAATCAAAATAAACTTACCAGGCAGAAACTGAGACTCATGGTTTTGGAAGGTGTCCTTTTGCAGGTTGCTTGAGTTGCAAAGGGAAACCTTGGCCAGCAGCTTATTCCAGTTCCATACAGCCCCCAGACTGGCTGTCTTATGAAGAAGGGCTGTTTTTCTTTATTTGTTTGCTATTGTCCTGGTTTTATCATTATATACAACTTTCTTCCTCCTAGTGCACAGCATATCCCCTTCAGGGAGCTATCTGGTAAGCAAAGTGTGTTGTGATTGATTTGGTCACTGAAATTAAGAGTATGTTAATCCCAGAGAAAAGTAAAGACTATTAGTCAAAAGGAGTGACACGTTTGAGATGAAACAAGATGTGGGTCTCAAGAGTGACTGGTCAGTTATCATTCCACATAGAATGTCCACAATGTCCAATGTGACATTCTATCATGTCACAGTGCAACATGTAGAGTGACTTCAACGAAGAGAACAAGTAAACACATTTCTGACTTGTTTGTCTATAGTAGTTCTTTATTTCCTGTGTTCAGCAGCAATAGCTAAATGGAGACTGTGCATATCATTTGAGATTTTTAAAGGATTTTAATATCTCTTAGAATAAAAGCAATTGCCTGAATATAATGAATCCTTGCTTTAAAATAGACAGATTCTTCTGAAAACCTGCAGGTGAGAAAAGTTTCCATAGCTGCTCATCATTGTGCCTTGAAGGCTCATATGGAAAAGTAGAGGCTGGTCAAGGCGAGGATGTGCTGGTTTTGCAATGCAAGGAAACTCAGTGTGCAAATGAGCAGGCAAGTCCAGGCAATTTCATAGTGGAGCCCCTGAAATCTTGCTGAAAAAGCCTCAATGTAGCCATTCAGTTGTTCAGAGTCAGCCTCAGTACTGGAAAGTTGCTTCCAAGATGAGGGAAATGCACTTGGCTGATTTTGATTTTTTTTTTCATCTGTCCATTTTAAAGATGAACATAAAGCTGATTATGCCAATCCTGAAACCCAGCTGCCGTCTGAAATCCTGGTAGTGCCCGTGCCTGAAGAAACAGGGCAGAAGTTGGCATAGGCACATCCCTGTAGCTGCTGAGACCAGAGCCCTGATCTCGCCATGTACGAGCCTAACCTTCACTGTATGAGTAGAAAACCAGCTAGGGATAAGCCAGGGGGAGAGGTAAGCATCCATGTGTCTTATTCCAGTGAAAATGTAGAGCCTCTCCAAGAGCGTGCACTCTGCAAAAGTCCCAGGAAGGCTGACTCTCAAGTCTGATCTTAGCAGACCTGTTCACATATACCCACACATGCAGACACACCTGTGCAACACACACTCTTCCCCGGCGCTCCTCTCTCTGCCCAGGAAGTGTGAATGTGGGATAATGCATTGACAAAGGCAGCTGCAACCAGAAGAAAAAGACAAGCAGGAACAAACTAAGCCCCTTGTGCTGGCTTCTCAGCGGCCAGGGCACAGATGTGCTCTGTCTGCTGTCTCATCCTTTGTTAGCTCCATCTCCTGCCCCTTTGAACCTCATTAATTGGTTACAGAAGAGAGGGCACCAATTATTGCCCCAAGTGATAATCAAATTTATTGGGAAAATAAAGTGCCTGCGTCTTTCTACAGCAGAGTTTGGAGTAACTACTTTTGATTGGAAAAGTGAAAGTAGTGAAAAAATTGCAAAAACACTCCCAAAACTTTTTCCCCTTCCCTGACTCTCAGGACTGGTTTCCAGCCAGTCCTAACCCCTGCTCATAGTGCCCATCTTAGATAACCTCCTCTGAAGCTCATCCCCTTTCCCAGCACAGACCCCTGACATTCCTGACTGACATCAGAAAGGGCCCAGGAAAGGAAAACAATGGTGAGAGAGAGATACAGCACACAGAGTTGGGGGAGAGGACTGCAGAAGACACCCTGCGGTTACTGCCGAGGTGTGCCTCTTGCCATGTGCTCATTCCTGCAGTGTTTTGTCTCCAGTGACTGCAGACACCCTCGGGGTGCCCAAAGCTGGGTGCGGACTATAAATGCTATAAATGGAATTTATTCTCCAACATGGACAAGACTAATTTTAATTCAGAATGGTGAGGGAACTTATCCCATGGCTAATTGCACTGCCCACAGGCCCAGGCATTGAAGGTGCCCCTGGAAGAACCCTTGCCGCTTCTCATAAAAACAAAGTACTGATGCGCTGTTATATAAGATGCCATTTCAGATACTGATGTTCTGGCACCAAACAAGGACATCAGACTGCTTTGTCTTATAAAGCAATAATTTTTTTGCATGTGTTCAGAAATGTTTTTGCATGTCTTCATATGAGGATGTGGAAAAAAAGCAAAGATGATTTATCCATTCCAAAACAGCTTTGCAGATACATTGCTGTGATGCTGCTGTACAAAAAGAAGAAAAAAAAAAAAAAAAAAAAAAAAAAAAGTCTGTATATAGTCCCAGGCTTTCCCAGTTGAAGGAGTCCAGTTCCTAAGAAAGATGAGTGGCACTTAACTTATTTTGCTTTTTGCTTTCTCCAGAGGATGGAAAACTGTGAGGAGGGTGTAAGTTTGGTGGAAGCTGGGGTTGCAGGAGTAATGGGAGGGTACAAAGGGTTCATTGTTGGTCTAGCAATCTGTCATGGGAAGGACTGTCACAAGAGTCTCTGAGGGGCTGGCAGTGAAACGCCATCGGTGATTAGAGGGAGACTTTGCCTCACCTTGGGCTGCCCAGCTCCCCTCCCCAGGCCAGACCACCTGCCAGCAGCGCTGGGGCAGGTTGACCCAGCGCCCTAAATCACAGGCCGAGGCACAGCAGCATGCAGGGAGAGAGATTAGATTTATAACTATACAGTGTTTCTCTCTTTTGAAAATTAAATGGCATGTTCGAGAAAATAAAAGAATGTTGATGGGGGGGGCTGAGCCCATGCATGGCCAGTTCAGCCTTCAGGGCTGATCGTACACTGGTTTAAGTACAATAAGTCACTGTAGTGGAGGGGAAGAGCTACACCATGAAGGGCGGTCTTGATTTCTGTGGGTCTCTGGTGAATTTTCCGTCCTGAAGCCATGGTCACCTATGGAGCAGGATGCCAGTCATATCAGTGACCCTTCTGTCCCCTGCTACCCACAGCACAACATGGACAGGGATAACAACTGGCATCCACCAATGCTCTGGCCCTTGGAGTAGCTTTCCCGGCTGCCTGTGCAGATACCAGCCCTTGGGCTTCACATGTAAAAGAGGCTGAACCAGGTTTTGTGTCTGCAAAAACAGTGAAAGCTTTGAGTTTTTCATCAATACCTGTGCAATTGGCTTTTTGGTTGCTTGTAAGGAAGCATTTGGTGGTGATTTACTTTGGTAAAACACACTTCATCCCTGGGGTGGAAATGGATATGTAGCCTAAAATGAAGTCAAGAAGGCCGTGCTGAACCTTGGAGCCCTGCCTGAATGTCGGGGCCACTGTCAGCTGGTGTAAAGCAGCATGAGTTTTGGAAGGCAGTCCTGTAGTGACCGATTTACATCAGCTGAGGATCCAGGCTTTCGTGACATTTAAAGACATAGTAGAAAAAAAATGTGTTGTAAATGAAGGAAGCTTTGGCTAAAAAGTGCCAACAAGTTCGCTCTTTATTCTTTATCAGTGAAGTCTGCACACAATGAAAACATGGACAAGGGAAATTTGCACAGCATTTAACTTAGGTCAAAAAAACAAGTAATTTGTTAAGTGGCAAGGGCACCA